>NC_073302.1:192238480-192538480 GCF_027595985.1 Sorex araneus | reverse complement strand
CTTGGTCACCATGTGGATAAGGTCGATCGTGCTGAATCCTTTTTCAGAACCTGGCTTGCTCATATGGTTGTTCTTCGTCTAGTGTTCTGCCTATTCTATTCAGGGTGATTTGAATAATAATTAATTAATTAAAGGGTGGACTAAAGTCATAGCACAGTGTGTAAGATGTTTGCCCTGCAAGCAGCCGACCTGGGTTCAATTCCCGGCATTCCATAGGGTCCTCTGAGCACCACCAGGAGTAATTTCTGAGTGCAGAGCCAGGAGCAACCCCTGAGCAGCACCGGGTGTGACCCCCAAAACAAAGCAAAACAAACACCAAAAATAAAAGGGTGGTGAAGTCGCATAGGTGATAAGCACATATGCAGTTCCTGCCCCGTCCGGCCCCCTGAGCACTGCCAGCCGCAGCCCTGCAGACCCCCAGCACCCCCGGGTGGACCAGGTGGCCTGGCACCAAGGGCCCAACAGCATCTCCCGCTTTGGCTCTTGTGCAGAGCCGGCTGCCCGGCGACAGGGACTTGCTGGTTAGATCCTGGACCTCCTGAACACCGGTCGGGAGACCCTCCAAAATATAAAAACCAAAACTGAATAAAACAAAGTATCTACCACCCGTTGCTATGACAGTGCTACAGTGCTACCATCCATTGCCTCAGTATTTGAAATGTTTTTACATTTAAGAATCCAGGATCGGGGCTGGAGCAATAGCACAGCGGGGAGGGCGTTTGCCTTGCACACGGCTGACCCGGGTTCAATTCCCAGCATCCCATATGGTCCCCTGAGCACCGCCAGGAGTTAATTCCTGAGCGCATGAGCCAGGTCTAACCCCTGTACATCGCCAGGTGTGACCCAAAAAGAAAAAAAAAAGAATCCAGGATCTCATTCTCTCCAAATTCTAATCACAGCGTCTGTCCAGTTCTGGCCAATTTAGAGTAACATGCACCAGACACTGGGCGTCTTTGTTGGGACAAGCGCATGGGACTCGGGGATAATGTGTCATATTCTGAGGGCCACCGGCAGGCTCCCCTCCAGCCCAGGGCCACCTGGTCTTTCCGGGAGTGGCGGCCTTGGGCGGCTGCATCCGAGTCCTAGAGCTGACTTGGAACCTGCGGAGGAAAGCGAGAGGGCAAAGCACATGCATGCGTGCACATACAGATGCACACACGCAGATGGCTACACGTATGTGCACACATGCACCCGAGCGTGCTCAGGGGGATGGGCCTCACGCCTCTGCTGACAGACGGCCCGGGCTGGGGTCTGCACCCCTCCCCTCCACAGGGCGGGTTCACCCACCCCCACCCGTGCGAGATGCCGGTTCCACGTGCAGATGCAGCGGGGGATGGTGGCCCGGGTCTCCCCGGAAGACAGGACCGGCTGTCTGGGCAGGGCTGCGTGGACAGGGCTGCGTGGACAGCCCCCCTGCACCCGTGGGCACCGGCCTCCCCAGGGGAGCCCACAGAAGCAGCCCTGCACCCACACTGCAGCCCCCTGAGTCGGGGCCACGCCAAGTGGCTTCACGAGCCCAGCGCCTGCCGCGGTGGTGGTGGGAGCCAAGGCGGGCGAGAGCCGGGGGCTCCGAGATCCTGAATAGTGCCAGCCGGGCCGCGGTGGCGGGGGACATGCCGTATCACTGATGAGCTGCCTCTGGGGCCGGGTCACGGGCACAGCCTGTCCACAGCCCACGTCCTGACCCGCGAGGCCAGTGTGGCCGCCTGAGTGCCCGCCAGCACCTCGCCGCGGGCACACGGGAGCCTGACACAGTCCCAGCACCTCACCCTCACCGTGGGGACACGGGAGCCCAACACAATCCAAGCACCCTTGTGTGTGCCGTGGATGGGGCTGGCGTCCACCCCGTCCTTCCCGCCCCCGCCCGTCCTGCTGCAGGTTTGCCGCAAACGGATAGCGAAGCCCCCGGCCCTCTCTCCCGCCCCCACTGGCCACTGCTTCCCTCTGCCCCGCCCACTAGCCGTTATCACCCCAAGCTCTGACCCCACCAGGCGCCTCCGTGTTGAAGGGACCCGGCGTGGGCAGACAGCTAGGAGTGGCTTAAGAACTTTGAAGTGGCAAAACAACACATCCTTTCTCGTGAATGATGTGCGTGTGTGTTTGCTCTCAGGCAGAATCATTCGGGCTCTAATTATGACTCATTTCGCTTCACGTCGTCCACATGTCTGTTCTCAATGAGCATTTTAGGTTATTTTTTTGTCAAAAACTGACATTTGAGTCATGCAACAAGCATCTAGTTTTCTTGTGTCTCTCTGGGAACAGCCTCCCTTCCTCTGGGCGTGTGGGTCCCCTGTCCCCAACGCAGCCCCTGGGCATGCTTTACCGAGCAGCGCTGGCCGGAGCACGGTGCTGCTCTCTCGTCACTAGGCCCAGGAAGGCACCAGAGAAACGCTCCCGCTCCCCTGGGGACACAGAGCTTATCACTGTGTCTGCAGGAAATTAGTATCGACCCAGCTTCCCCGCCTTCCCTGCCAAGGCCCGGCCAGCCAGACGCGCCCCTGCAGTGGGAGGGAGAGGTGCCTCGATGCTCCTCGCAGCACTGGACTGCTCTCCCGGGGTGCTGGGGCCAGTGGCCGCAGGCTGGGGCTGGGACTCATCTTCACTTGCTCCTGGCTCCGGAGGCCAGGCAGGGCCGGGGACAGGACGGCAGGTACAGGGCTGGCCTTCAGCCCCCGCCTGGTTTTGTTCCCCGGCACCACCTATGGGCCCCTGGGCCCCTCCGGGTGCGATCCCTGAGCACAGAGCCTGGAGTGAGCCCTGAGCACTGCCACATGTGGCCCCCAAAGAAAAACCAGAACAAACCGAAACTGGAGGCCCGGCAGGGGAGCGAGGGAGTCTGGGCCATGCCCAGGAGGAGGCCAGGGAGCGTCTGCTCCTGACTCGGAAGCTGGGCCCCTTCGCTCTGAGGGCCTTCGCTCCCTCCCCCTGCCCCGCCCTCTCCTGCCAGAGCTCAGGACCCAGTCACCGGCTCACAGGTACCAGGCCAGTCACTCTCATCAAGCTGGGGACTCTGGGACAAGTGCTCCCCTCTGAGAGGCACTCTTCTGGTGTCTCTCCACTTCCCTGAACCCCTTCAGGCAGTCCCTGAGCTTGCGGCCCACACTGACACCCACTTTCTTTTTTTTGGGGGGAGACATTTTTCTCTGAATACCTTTTATTTTTTTATTTTTATTTTTTATTATTGAGTCACTGAGAGCTCCAGTTACAAGCTTTCATGTTTGAGTTTCAGTCATACAATGATCAAACGTCCATCTCTCCACCAGTGTACATTCCCCACCACCAATGTCCCCAGTATCCCCCCTACCAAACCCCCTCCGCCTCCATGGCAGACAATTTCCCCCATACTCTCTCTTCTTTTGGGCATTATGGTTTGCAATACAGACACTGAGAGGCCATCACATTTGGTCCTTTATCTACTTCCAGCACACATCTCCCCTCCCGAGCATCCCTCCAACCATCACTGACTCAGTGATCCCTTCCCCATCCCAGCTGCCTTCTCCCCCTGCTCAGGAGGCAGGCTTCCGATTACGGGGCAATCTTCCTGGCCCTTGCTGACACCCGCTTTCTAACGTGCTGACGCCCCGCTGTGGCCGTCCTCAGAGCAACTGGGGTTTGCCGCGCCTGCAGCTGAGTGTGCCTCGGTCTCACCTGCCTCAAGCCCTGCGTAGGGCACCTCTGAGCCTCCCAGTGCAACGTGCAGGATCGACCTGGGAACAGAAACTAAACAAGGGGTGCTGAAAACACAGTGAACGGAATCTACAGGGACTGTCACTCTACCTTTCTAGACACCAAAGTGACGCCTCTACTCCTCTGAGGTCCACACACGCAGACCCACGTGGGCCTATGCAGCTATGCATTTTCAGGACCTATTCTTTATCTCTGGTGCAGGGATTTACCTTTGGTGCATTATTTTGTAGGGGAAAATGTAAACTTACTGGACCGTGAATTTCTGTCTGCAGCGGTGCCTGAGCACGGAGCCGCTGAGTGGGTTCTGTTGCGTGAAGGGTGCAGCATCTCACACTCGTGCTTCCCTCTGTCTCTAAACCACGGTGGATTAACATTTTTAAATGCCATTATAGAGATAAAAAAAATTATAACTGTGTGTCAAAATGAATGACCTCTATTGTTTGAAAAACGCAGCACCGCTAAGCCAAGCATACTAAGCTGAAACTATTCTGAGACAAAGTATCTAAACCTCCTTATTCATTTGAGAGAACGCCACTCAAAGTAGCGTCAGATGAGTGAACCCGCACAGGGCAAGGCTGAGGAGGGGCTCAGGGTCCGTTCTGTGCATCGCCTCGCTGAGACGCGCTGCGGGGCAGGAAGCCCTCACTGGCCACAGATCCAGCGGATGAAGCGATTTGTTCTCCCAGTCATGTTCCTGGTTACCACTGGGCAGGTCGTGACCACGACCAGGAGCCTCTCAAACCTTGAGATGGCAGGAAACGTCCCTTGCATTGCCCGTGGTCTAGCAGCTTCCGAGATGCCCCTGTGTCCCCCTCAAAGCACAGCCCCATCAGTGAGAAGCAAGACCCTGCCCCACCGCCCCCGGACTGCTTGTGCCCTAATCTCTCCTTTCCTAGCTTCCTCTACCTCACCTCAGTCTACCCCAGAGGCAGTGCCCACAGCCTGAGGAAGACCTTCCGCCACTGCCCTCTTTCCACGAGGAAGAGATCGGCGCAGGTGGGTCTTCTGGGCTTTCTGAGAGGGACGGAGGAATTGAACCCGGGTCGGCCATGTACAAGGCAAATACCTTACCCGCTATCACTCCAGTCCCTCCATGAAATTAAGAAGATAGGGATTGTATCGATGATCTTCTCAGAGCATGATGCGCTGAAAATAGAAGTGAATCACACACACAAACAGAGAATCAAAACCAAACACCTGGAAATTAAGCAACTCACTACTGAACAATGAGTGGCTTCATTTCCAGGAAATCAAAAGATTCCTGGAAATGAACGAAAATAAGGGCACGAGTTACCAGAATTTATGGGCCACGGCAAAAGCTGTGTTAAGAGGAAAGTTCATGGCTCTCCTAGCATTCCTCGGGAAGGAAGAGAGCCCACATCAACAACCTAACCCCACAGCTCAAGAGCTTGGAGAACGACCAACAAAAGGAGCCCAACCCAGGCAGGGGGCCAGTGTCTTTACTCAAGTTATTTCCAGAGATTCTGTCCGAGTGAACCACAGCCGTGCTTGGGAAACCAGAGTTGCAGCAGAAAAGCTGTTCGTGTGCCAAGGGACACCCGGAGATGCAAGACCCAGGAGGCAGGGAGAGAACTTTGTGGATCTGGTCACTTGGGAGGTACGAGCCCAGGGACCTCCAGGGGGGAGGCCTCCTTTACCTCCCACTCAACTCTCCTGCTGGGAAAACCTCCAAGGGACATCGGAGAGCAGGGAAGGCCTGGGGGGAGGGGGAGGGGCCCGGGGCGGAAGCTGCAGGATCCCATGGGAGAAGTCCAGCACCCTCCTGGGGAGAAGCCGGCACTGCTGCGACTCCCTCAGCCTTAGAGTAAGAACCAGGGGCCCAAGGGTGGGAGCCGCTGTGGGTGTGTGAGACCCAGGCTCCGTCCCCACCGCCACCGAAGGGAAGAACGAGAACAGGAGCCAGGAAGATAGTCAGTGCGGAGGGCACTTGCCTTGTCCAGATTCCACCCCTGGCACCCCCCAGGGTCCCCCAAGCCCAGCAGGAGTGACCTCTGAGCACAGAGCCAGGAACAAGCCCTGAGCACAGCAGGCTGTCACCTCCCAAAGGCAACAACAGGGAACAGTGACACAGCCTGTTCCCCAAGCATGCGGTCTGGTTACGTGGCTGCTGTTTTTAAGTGGAACCCAGGTCTAAGCATCTGAGCGTTTCTCTTTCGGCACTTGCTGTGGGCTGTGCCATGCCTTGTCTCCGCGAGAAAAGCCAGCGCTGTTGGCCTGATGGTGTAGGGTAAGGGTGGAGAGAGAGAGAATGGGGAGGGCACCAGACAGGGGCACCAGTGTCTGCTCACCTCTCACTTGAGGGAGGTTCCGGGAAGCAGCGGCACTGAGTCCTCGGGGCTCTAGAGCAAAGCGGAGGGCGCGTAGAGGGGGAGGGTGGCAGGCTGGGGAAGGGGCGTGTGGCAGTCTCGAGGAGAAGGAAGACACAGGGGCCTCTGGCAAGCGCCTCCGGAATGATGGAAAGCCAGGGTAAGGAGTGCGTGGACTGGAGCTCGGCCACGTAGGAAACAGAAACCCCTTGCAGTTGTTTAAGTGGGATTGTTACCAGGGAATTTTTATCTTAAAGAAATCAATAATGTATTGACTAAAGTGGGTGATTCCACTCCAGATCTGGCAGGCATTTAAAAAGAGATAACAAGGCGATGTTATAAACAACGGAGGCCCTTAAGCCCATCGCTTAGAAGAAAGGGCCAATTTCCCCAAAGCACAGACTTCCGAGATGCAGCGGAGAGCGAACGGGCAATCCACAGTGTCTCATACACACGGGAGCCCCACCAAAGCTTAGGGCCGGAGAGCCGGGGACCACACAGGCACGAAAACACACTCACAGTTCAGAGGCCTCAAGCGAGGTTCTTAGTTTGGCTTTTTGGGTCACACCCGGTGATGCCCCGGGGTTCCTCCTGGCTCTGCACTCAGGAATCACTCCTGTCACCGCTGGGGATCATGTGGGACGCTGGGAATGGACCCCAAGTCGGCTGCGTGCAAGGCCAACACCCTCCCCGTTGTCCCTATGTCTCCGCCCCTCAAGCTAGATGTCTCACATATCACTTTCTCACACCCCCTCTCTAAAGTGGCTCTGTGACCCCCCTCGGTTACAAAATCCAGAGCACTCAGAGCCTAATATTAGACCGAGACAAAGAACGTGGGTGCTGGGGGGTGCGCAGGTAACGCCACGAGGAGTCTCTCTCCTTCCAGTGTGGGGGAGCTGATCAATACTGCTGACCGTCGCCATCTGGTCATCATCACTCCCACCGCGGCCACCGACGTCAACACATCACAGCACCGTCAGTGTCACCACCACCACCATCGTCACGACTGCCACACCTGTCTTCACCACCAGCACTACCGTCACCATCGCCTGCTTTCCTCCCAACCACCTTCATCCTCATCCCCGTCACCGCCAGAATCCCCCACCCTACGGTCATCATCATCCCAGCACCATCATCAGTAGCATCTGCACCCCCCCCATGGGGGCCGTCTTCCCACCGTCACCACCGACAGACCGTGCTGGGCTGACACTGACGGTTCCTAGGGTGACCTAAAGATATCCAGGCTCCTCCGAACCTCATAGCAGCCTATGAGGTAGATACATTTAGTTTTTATTTCCAAATGATGAAGCTTAGAGTCCAAGAGACTCAGCTGTGACTTGAGTCATACAGCCAGAGAGTGGAGGCACGCGGTTGGCGGGAGGGGTAGTCAGAGGGGTTCTTCACATGTCATCACCCTGAGTGATCTTGGCTCCTTCACGGGCAACCTCTAAATTAACTCGATTTTCTGTCTATGGTCATCCAGAAACAATATCTTTGTTAACTTAAGAGATTGTATCTTATTAAGGTGAGAAGCAGAAACCAGAGCGGATCTCGTCCAGCGGGAAGCAGGCTGGCAGGCCAGGTGGGGCAGCCCCGGGCTGGCCCTTGCAGGAGGAACTCTGACTCCTGAGCGGCATCGGGCGGGTCAGCCCTGTTGGTCAGTAAGTGCAGGACCTCAGGGCAGGCTGGGCCGGGAGCTCCCAAAGGACATCGGACTCATTTCCTCTCCCTCCACCTGGAGTCGGAGCGTGGCCATATTTCCACCTATTCAGTCCACACGATAGAGGCTTCCTGCACTGTCTCTAGGCAAGGAATTCCTCCATCTTCACTTTGTCTCCCCCCGGATTCTCGTCTAAGTGGAGACAATCAATCAAATCGTGAAAGGGGAAATAGATAAACTTTTGGTTGTTTCCTTTAGTTGTTCAAAACCCAGAAATAACTTGCTCTATGGTTTGAGTTTTGGTCAATTGCCTGCTTCAATACAGGCCAAGATAAGTCACAGACACACAACAGTCAAGGTGACAGCCGCTTCCTTCCAGAACAGCCCCCAGGAAGCCCTCTGGGACTCAAATCTGCCGTCTCACGCCCTTATTTCCCAGATCAGGCCCGCCTTCAGTCCCTAGCCGTCAGCCTTCTCTGCCGCTGTCCTTAGAGCACCCCAGTCCCTGCACCCCCTCCATCCCATCTACACCTGTCTTGAGAGCAAGGGAGAGAAGAGCACACATGTTTGAGTTTTGCACAATTTGTGGACCGGGCTGGCTCTCTATGGGAGGAAAAGAATAATATTAAACTTATTTACGTTCATGCCATTTTGAATTCAAGAGGCTGTTTTGTGGGTACAGGGGGTGGACTCCAAAGCTGTGCTCAGCAGGCCCGAGGGACCCACTGGCAATTCACAGCCAACCTGGGCTGCGACTCAGTCAAGGACCCAAGGGTGCAGCCACGTCGGTGCAGGTTGGGTGCCAGGAAACAGGAAGAGCGCTGCAGAACCGCGGCCAGTGGCGCTCAGAGGACCGTGGACCGGCTCGTGCATAAACGCTGCTATCTCCGGGCCTCTGCCGGGGAGGCCCGAAACACACAGACACTCGCAGAAAAGGCAGAGGCAGTTCTGTTAGGAACCTCAGGGGGTGCTTGTGGCTAAGGGTGGGACACACGGGTGGATGGACACACTCAGCCTTGAGGGGAGAAGCCCCCTGCTGGAGGCAATGCAGGGAGTCAGTCAGGAGAGCAAAAGCAGACCCACAGGGATCGGGGCCCAGAAGCCAGGGGGTCAGGGGTCGGGGGCCAGGGTGCTCTTTCTGGGGGTCAGGGGTCAGGGTGCTCTTTCTGGGACAGGAGAGGGAGTTTAAGGCTCTAGAGATCCCGAAGGAAAGATGGTCGTTTCTGGACTCATGAGCACTGTGTGTTGCTTGGATATTAGCGGGCAGTGGCCTCGGCTCAGGACGCAGGGCACTGGGGCAGAGAGGGCCACCTCTCCTCCCTGGGCTTCAGGGCGGACGGCATCCACTCAAGCGTGCCTACGGGCACCAAGCTGGGTGCGTTACGTTTCTATATCTACTACAGGCCAATGAAATTGCTTAGATTTTTATTCAAATAAAATCACTTGATTTTTGCCAGTGGAGGCAGGTGCTCCAGCCGCCTTGGAAAGGCCGCCGAGATGGACGTGCTGACCAACACAGGCTTTTCGGGTTGGAGCTTAACAAATTAAAAAATATTAATTTGTTTTGGCTTGAGGGCCATGCCTTACAAGGGTTGGACAGGTGGTCTTATTTGCCTTGATGCAAATAACATTTCGGGGTGACGGAGCAGATCCACGTACATGCGGGGTGTGCCGGAGAGGCTGGGGGCTCGGCCTCCCGCCTCCTCCTAGTCCCTCCTGCCCACATCCTTCCAAACACGGGGCCTGGCTTGGTGCTCGGGCACACGCCTCACGCACCGAGTGGGCCCCGGATTCTGTCCCCAGCACTGGGAAGAACGGACACCTCACTGGCTCCTCTGCTGGCCTGCACCCTTGGGTGCCTGCAGCCACGGAGTCTGGGTGTCCTGGTGTCACGGGCAGAGGGACAGAACCGGGGCCCTTCGCAGGGCCCAGATCTCCTTCCACAGCTCTCCGAGGAAGCCTCTGGGCATCCAGGTCCCCTAAAGCATCTCTTCATCTCCCCCTCCCCCATCCACGCTGTCAGCAGACCTCCCAGGACATTCCCAGGCCCGCGTCTGGGTGGTCTGCGAGTGCCGGAAGGTTCTGACCAGTAGCAGTAGCCGAGGCAGCCGCCACCACACCACCACAGACCCACAGACCTCGGAGACCCACACGGGTGCCATGGAAACTGCAGAGTCGGGTGAGCCCTGCATCACAGGTGCGCCATCCTCAGCACATGGACACACACACACACACACACACACACACACACACACACACACACACACAGCTCTGCAAGCCAGCACGCAGAGTCCTGGGGCAGCAACAGAAGCCCAGGACGTGGGGGGGAGCACAGTGTCCAGGGCAGGGCGAGTGGCCGGTGATTCTGTGCGACTTTGGATTTGGAGTTTCGAAGTCCGCACTGGCATCCTCCCTGCTGCACACCTCCCTGTGACAAACGCAGACTGATCCCGGGTATAAAGGCTTTGATGACTGCAATCCATATTCCATTTCTTGCCATAAAATAATAATGTGGAAAATGCGGGGAAATACACCGGCAGCAATTTACCATTGACATTCGATAAATAGGAAACATTTTATAGGGAATTGCAGCCCGTGATGGAAATCATAATCCTTGCTCAGTGCCAAGGAAATTCAGTCTCAATTTCATCGCACGCCGCGCCCGGCGACGAAACCCCAAACTCCCTCTGCATTCTACATCCTCATTATGACAGATTAACAAATCTAGCGCAAAGACGTCCTATTGAACACAGCAGGCACCATTTTAAAGGAAGACGCCAAAACATGTCAGCCTTTTCTGCAAGGATGGCAGAATTGAAATTACCCCTCATTTCCACGAGGCAGTTCGAAGGCTACAGATTATCCTGCATTCAAACCCCCCCTGCCTGGGTACTTCCCCGCTGATGTATGCCGTCTGCCGTCAGTGCAACAAGCCTCGAGTCCTCCTGAACTTCTCAAATGCTGCCTGTGTTGGACTGGAAGCTAAATTGCACTTGAGCAGCCACACACCTGCACTGGTTGGGCGTCTCCTGCCCTAGTGCCTCAAGTGCGTGGTGACGGTCTCTGTCTGTCACTCGCTGGGGATGCAGCCTGCAAGACAGGCTCGGCTGCTCTGGAGCCGTGTCCTGCATCATCGAGTGGGAGCGATGATAAAACGGGGGAGGCAACGACCCACATTTCAATGAATTAACACCGGAGGTGAGCGGGGGGTCAGGCTTTTATCTTGCCGTTGAAGAAAGAGCTTTTTCCTACAGCCAAGGATAAAGCAATGTTCCCAGACCCGAAAGTCAGCAGCAGAGAAGAATAAGTGAATCAAACCTTCAATCGTGTCATTGTGCCTTCAAAGAAGTTTCCAGAGCACATCTCACACCCTCAATGTTCACAGTCTGAAAAAGCTGGTGCCCTCTCTCTCCCAGAACACACCTAGGGAAAGGAATATATATACAGACGTAGATAAATACGAATTCGTGTATATTCATTCTCTGTACATGAGCTCCTCAAAAAAAAAAGAAAATAGTTCTTTCATACTTCTGCACACATTCGAGACCGAGGGAATAGAGTCATACAGAGCTGGGGGAGGGGTGACATATTTAATTCCCAGGACCAAACGTGAGCAGCTTTTCTATACCTGGATATTAAGTGGAAGCCCCTCCTGACTTCCTTGGGAACACACTTGACCGCTGGGGGTTGTCAGGCTGCGGGGGAAGTCGGGGCCTTTCTCCCTTCCTGGCCAGGCTGAAACTCCCGCATCCCCAGGGCACTGCCAGGGATGCAGAGAAAGTCCAGGGGAGATCAGGTGAAACTTAGGGGCTGCGGTCAGGGTAGGGACCCCTTCTCGCACCCTGTTTGCCACCCGTGAGTCCTGGCGGCAGCATCTGTCCCGTCTCGCCTGTTCCTCAGCCGGGCCACTGCTTCCCAGTGGAACCCGGGAGCTCTTGTGAAGGCTGAGCCGCCTCCTCCCGTAAGCCTTCGGGAATACCCTCCGAGTCCTGGAGCCATATCTCCAGGTCCCCTCGGCAGTTCCTGGCTCTCTGCCTCGCCCACCGCCCTTCCAGGCTAGTCCAAGTTTCAGATTCGCCTTTGGACTTGCTGCCCTTGCAGCCTGGGCGGGAGGAGGACTGCAGCCGGGACACTCGCCGCAGAAGGTTCCACCGAACTGGTGTCGGGGCGGGTGGCACCAGGACGGGGCGGGCAGTGTGCCTCACACCACACACGTGCACACACACGCGTGCACAGACCCAGAGGGTCCCCCTCCCACGCTTGTCTGTACGCGCAGGCGCCCCACGCGGGCGGGAACGCAGCCTCCAGCTGCTCGGCCCGCAGACCCCGAGACGAGCCGCAGTGTGTCATTACCACGGCAGAACCTCGCTGATGACGCTGCCCTCTAAGTGACAGTGCTGATTAAACAGTAATTAATTCCTCAACAGGATGAATTAAATAATCAAGTAAGCTGCAGGTAATGCAATTACAATCGTTATTTAACACTTAATGAAATGCTTCCGTACGTGCCGCTGCAGCAGGCCCCTCCGCTCCGCGGGGAACAGCCACGAGGGTCCCGGGAGCCAGCCGGCACCCCTGGTTCCTCGGGGGGCTGACTCACATCAGGGTCTCCCCCCTCCGGCCCTGACGGCGCTGTGCCTGGGGCCCGCCTCACTCTGCTGACCGGTCTCGGGGCTCACAGCGCCTGGGCAGCCTTGGACTTCCAAGCCCAGGACCCCGGGAGAGGAGGAGACTTCCCAAGGCCGCAGGCAGGGGCCACCGCCCAGAGCAACAGGTGAGTGCCAGGGCCCGGAGAACTGGCGACAAAGGGGAGAAAGGAAGACAGCTCGGACAAGACCGGGACTCTGGTGGGCGGCCAGCCAGAGTGGACGCTCAAGGCCCATCCTCGCCTCTGCCAGGGACACAAGGCCACGGGGGATGGTTTGGGGGTGGAGACCCCTTCGTGAAGATATGGAGCCTGCGTGAGCTCAGATGTGTCCCCAGGAGGGACGAGCTGTCCATCAGACCAGGGCGCCACTGGCCCGGAGACTCAGTGACAGCTTGGCCGGACCCCGGGATTTCAACCCCACTCCAGTCCCCCCACCGGGAGAGAGACAACGGGGCTGGAGAAAGCTCAGCGCTCAGCCAACCTGGTCACACTCCCGCCATCGCACGTGGTCCCCAAGCACCTGCCCCACAAGCAGAGCCAGGAAGAGCCCAGCACCACTAGGGAGGCCCAACCCCCGCCTCCTGAGGGTCTCTGGACAAGCAAGTGGGCAGGTGACATAAGGGTAATGTTACTGAGAGCACAGGTCACCTGAGACACCTCCCCCAGGGAGGCCTCCGTCCTCAAGGATGGATCCTTTTATTTGTTTGTTATTATAACAGCTGATTTACAAAGTTGTTCACAATACAGTTGTTTCAGGCTTCCAGTGTTCCAACACCAGTCCTACCACCAATGTGACCGTCCCTCCACCAATGTCCCATTTTCCACCCGCCACCCCTGCCTGCCCTGTGAGCATGGACACGCAAATTTACTCGTACCTCTTGTTACAACACTGTGGCAAACAGAAATTGTCTTTGCACAGTGAGTGGGGCACAGCGGGGAGCGCGTTTGCCTTGCACGAGGCCAACCCAAGTGTGGCCCCTCCCACCCCACATGGGCCGCCAAGCCCGCCAGGAGTGACTCCTGAGTGCAGAGTCAGATGCATGCCGGGGCCTGGTGTGAGGGGGTCTGCTGGGCTTCAGGCAGAGGGGGAATCTGCCCGCCTTCAGTCCAAGAAGGCCCCAGAGCTCTAAGCTCGGACCGTCCTACCGGGACTCCTGCATCGGAGGGGCTTGGTTCTGCCGGGCCCTTTCTGGGCTCTCTGGTGCCTGCATCTCAGCCCGAGAGCTGCCTCAGGGGACCCCGGCCCCCCCGAGTGCGTGACCGTGAGTGGCAGCACGCAGCCAGCCAGGTGGGGTTTCCCCAATCATAAATATTCTCTGTCTGGCTCTTTGGGGGGCACCGGGCTGCCCGCCTCCCACGCCCCCCCCCCGAGGGCACACGCGTTGTGAGGGCTCTGTTGCCATGGCAGCAGAGGGCACAGAGGGCCAAGAAAGCGACAGTCACCCACACAAAGTGACTTCTCTGGGGGCTGATTAAGGGCTCCGGGCTCAGGGTCACCCGGGGAAGGGGGTGCGTCAGCCAGCAGCCCCCGGCCCAGGCTGCCCCCAGCCCAGCGAGCAGGGTCCGTCTGCGCCCGTCCGAGGGCTGCCTGAGAGGCTGCCCCGCGTCGTATTCAGTGGACGGAGCCCGTGTCTTGCCAGCGGGCCAGCGGCAGGGCCGGGGTCTGACGCAGACGTGGCCTTAGAGCCAAGTCACGGGGCGGAAGCTGCTCCTTGGGCCGACGGGTGCAGGGTGGGCCGTGAGGGGCCGTCGAGCCTGAAGCTCTGGGTCTGAGGACGGAGAGAAACACCCCCGGGACCAGAAGCACCCAGGCAGGCATGGACACGGCCCAGTGGGCACCACGACTGGCCACCCCCAGCCTCTCGAGCCGGCTCCCGTGGCTCTCTCCGTGTCCCCTACGGTCAACACGCGGGTTCCCAGCCAGCTCAGGGCTGCTGGAAATCTGCCCGGAGACTGAGCCCCTTAGGGGGCGCTGGGGGGTGGGGGACGGGAGGTCACGGAGAGGGGCGACTTCAGGGTCCACACAGGCAAGAAATCACCTCCAGGAGCAGCTGGCTAGGGAGAAGCTCGCTGCCATGGCAGGGGTTCGAGAGGAGACACTGAGGGTACCAGGCCTCAGCCTGCCCAGCCCCCACCCGCCGAGGGCAGCTCTCCAGACCTGCACCGGGGCTCGGGGTCCCGGGAATGCCTCCCGCTGCTCCTCTCCTGCCTCCGGCCTCGGTGCCTCTCTGGGGGCTGTGCGGGGTCCAGCCTCCAGTGCTCTCTGCGGCCTCGGCTGCGGGGGTAGTGGCCGTCCTCCCCCGCTGAGGCCACGATGACCAGCGGCCCGTGGGCAGGACGGAGGCGCCTCACCAGGCTCTGGGCCGAGCGGAGGCGGGAGGAGGGAGGGGTCGCTGGGTGGGGAGCAGGGGGGCTGGTCCCCCGTAGCAGACCCGCAGAGGCGAGGCCGGGCTGGGCGCCGGAGAGTGAGGAGACCCTCTGAGGCTCGGCTCTGCCCTGGGCCGGCACGGCGGGCACCCTGGAGCTCGCCAGTGAGCTCCAACCTCGGGAGGAAGTCACGGGCCTGCCCACCTGCCCGCCCGGCGCCTGCAGGGCCAGACTCCCCCGGCACTCTGCTGCCCGGGTCAGGGCGGGGCGCCGGGGACACGTGGCAGGGGGCCCAGCAGGAGGGACACAGCCAGCCGCCCCGCCCCGGTGCCCTCCACCCAGGCTGAGTCTGTGGCACCTTTCGACCCTCTGCTGCTGGGACCAGGGTGCTGAGTCTCCAGTGCTCCCTGCCAGGACAGCGGCCACACTCGTGAGTTGCAAGGAAACACTGCCGGGGTTCACGCCTGTGATGCGACAACTCACACGGGTAGCAGGGAACGGTGAGGCTGTGCGGACCCTCCCCCCGCCCCCCCCCCCCCCACCTCCCGCCCTGCTCTGGGCTTTGGGACTCTCTGGGAACCGACTCCCAGCCTGGCGTCATTCTCCCGGCAGCCCCCCTGCGCAGCTAAAGGTCATTTTTCTTGAGCTACTGCAAGGCCGGGCCAGCCGCTGTCCGGCAGTTCTATTAGTACCGATTTTTACTCATAATGAAGCTATAATCAGGCCTCTGTTTCATGATTGATGCAAACCTCTCTGCTGAAATTACCGCTCGCCACTAAACTGCCTTTGAAATTACTGCCAAACCGTGCACCTGCCGAAATAATGTGAAATATAAAGATGCAACTGCTTATCAATTAATTTCAACACCGGTGGGAGTTTTACAAACATGGGACGTTAGTACTTGGACTAATGGATTGGATCTAGACGGCCCCATAAATGAATTCCAGGATGTGGCTATATATATTCACAAAACTGCGACTTTGGGAGGTTTTCTTGGCAGAGGGAAAGAGCATATTAAAATGTGGATTTCTTCTGCATTTCCCAGAAGAAATCAAGCCGTCAGCTTCTCCTACCGGCAGATGAATCCAGAAGGTAAATGAAGCTAAGGTGAGCGATAGTTCCGGGGGGCATGCAGGTTCTCTCACGCCTCAAAATCCATCCAAGTCTTGGTGCCGTCATTCGGAGGCTCTTTGAAATATATGTCAAGGCTTATCAAACCGCGTTTCAAACAGACCATCGCCTTTTCCAGGGAGCTCTTGAGGGGATCAAAATGAAGATGAATAGCAATGGAAATAGATTGGGTTTCTAAAATGACTTGATAACGTTGCATTAATGACCTTTAGGAAAATCATCCTCCGAAGCGTTCGGCCACGGGGGTTCCATCAGAGAAGCCGCACTGAAGTCGAGACTCTGCAAATTAAAGATAGCACGATTTGTCCTACGGTGGCGAAGGGGCAGGATTGCAGGAACACAGTCCCCCCAATTAGTGAGCAGAAAATGAAACCTGATTTGATTTGATTTCTCTCACTCAGCCAGTGGTGCGGTCGATACCGCCAAGCCTTATTCTAGAGGTTCTATAGATGAATTAGCGGCCAAGAAAAGAGGTAAAGGGGCTTAAGGAGGGAGGAGAGAGGGAGGCGTGGAGGGGAGGGCTTCTACATCGTTTGCATCTGAACAGTGGGCGATCCCTAAACGGTGTCCCCAAAATGGGCTTTAAAAACAGGGCGTTACATCAGAGCCAGTCCCTGTCATCCTCAGCCAACCCCCCGTCATGAGGGAGACCCCAGGCCCTGAGGCCCGTGTCCCTGGGCCAGCCCACGGTCTGCCAGGCCCCCTGAGCTGGGAGACATTGCACTGGGTTTGTGCCCCTCCCTCAGGCAGTGGGACTGGGTATCTCCAGCCCCTTCCTGGGAACAAGGGAGTCTAGAGCACGTCACAGGGGCCTGAGGAAAGCCACAGGTCACACAGCCAGGAACCATGGACCTGAGCGCCAGGCCACTGCCACCTCTGCCCTCCACGGTCCCTGGAGCTAAGGACTTCACAGTCTGCGTCACTGTTTTACACGTCAGTTCACTGGTGCCCAGCACAGAAAAGAAGGGACTCAAGGCACACCGTGGACTGCAGAGAGCAGGGGCCAACCTGCCCCCCTGCACATTTCTCCCCACGGGACTCCTCCATGAGGGATCTGCAGAGTGAAACACGCGCATGCACACACACATGTACACACATGTACATACACACATGCATGCACACACATGTACACATGTGCACACAGAGACACACATGCACACACATGCACGTGCACAGACACACAGCACACACACATGCACACACACACACATGCGCGCACACACACACACACACACACACACAGAGCCCACCACTACCAGACGCCACCCAAGCCTGCCAACCTCTCTGCAGAAGTAAGCCGGCTGCTAGGAGCACAGGAGACCGCCGGGGCGGGCCTGCTCCTCCGCAACCTCCTTCCGTCGGCATCTGTGAAAAGCAGAAAGGCCGGGCGGGTCGTGCTCTCCCGGCTGCTCTTTCCCATCTCGGGACCCCCGTGGGTCTCCCCAGCCCCCCAGCTTCTCTGCAGAAACTCTTCCCGGCCTCTCACTCTCCCCTCCCACAAGACCGTGCTCCCGGTGCTCAGCAGCTCCTCCCGCCCCAGCCTGCCCCGGCCCGCCCCAGCCCGCCCCAGCCCGCGCTGGGATGAGCGACCCACGCTGTCTCAGGGAACTTGGAAGCCACCGTTCTGAGGAGGCTGACGAGGTCCCCCGGCCCACGCTGGACAGGAGGGCCCCGACCCTCACCCCAGCCAAGGGGGCACAGCACCCAGAGGGATTCAGGAGCCCCTGGGTACAGGGCCGTGGGCGTCCACACCCAGTGGCACCTCGGGCACCTAGTCGTCCAGATGCACCCGGAGGACGTCACACACTGGGCATCACACACGCCATGCAGAGTGGACATCACCCAGTGGACATCATGCATTCAGTGAGCCTCACACGGTGACATCACTCACCCAGTGGACATCATGCACAGTGGGCACCACACACCCACTGGACACAATATATCCAATGGACACCACACAGTGGACACCACACAGTGGACACCACACACCCAACAAACATGATATTCCCAGTGGAGAGCACAACTAGTGGACACACTCGCCCAGTGGACATCACACACAGTTGTCACCACACACCCATCGGCCCTAATACACCTAGTGGACATCACCCAGTGGACGTCACAGCGGACATCACACCCGCAAGACCCAGGTCCTGTTAGGGTTTCAGAGAAGCCCCTCGAGAAATCTTTAAAGCTGAGAAAAACATCCTCTGGCCCTGGCCCTGCGCTCTTCAGCCAAAAAGGAAAGTGCTGCTCAGAGTTACCGCTCCGATGTTCAGTTTTCCCCAGAGTTCTAGGAAGTCAAGCATTATGAGTAGTGCCTGGAGCCCAGGAGGGAACGCGGTGATTCTTTATCCAGAATCTAGCAGAGTGTGGTGAAGTCACTGCAGGGCCGCCTACGCGGCAACCTCCTCAGAGCTGCTGCAGTGCTCCTCAGGACCAGCTCGCTGGAGGGGCAGGGCCGGGGGAGGCATCTCGGGACCACCTCGCCCGGAGGGGCAGGGCCGGAAGGGGCAAGGCCAGGGGAGGCTCCTCAGGACCAGCTCGCCAGAGGGGCAGGGCCGGGGGAGGCATCTCAGGACCAGCTCGAGGGGAGGGGCAGGGCCGGGGGAGGCGTCTCGGGACCACCTCGCCGGGAGGGGTGAGGCCAGGGGAGGCTCCTCAGGACCAGCTTGCCGGAGGGGCAGGGCCGGGAGACGCAGTCTGGCTCCCTCTGGACGGAGTCCCCGCGCCCCACGGCCTGCACCAGCGCCCTGCAAGCACGTTTCATTACAGGAACGCTGTCTCTTCCTGGCAGGCCGCAGGGACTCGAGCTTGCCACAGGGAGAGTATTTATTGATACTGTAATTGAAAAATCGCTTCAGTCTAAACTCTTTTTATCATCACTGCATTCATTGTTTATCAATTAATTTTTGTCGCATTTCTTTGTTCCCGAATGGTTAGTATCCTTCTGAAAACTCACTAGGATGAAACCAGCAAATTGGAGGGACCTTTTGTCGCTTCTGTCTGTTGCGGCCGTTCCGTTCTCTGGGCCGCCCAGGTCCCTCCATCAGCGCCGACTGAATCTAGGAACAATCAGCCCGAAGCCAGGCCGTTTTCCATCAACCTGAGCTCCTGGGAGCCTTGTGTGAAAGTTTATTTTTTTTCCTACTTGTGGTTGTCACCTGTGGGTTTCTATTTTCATCCTGATAGTCCTAGATGTCAGTTAACTTTTCTTTCTTTTTAGTTTTAGGTTACAGCCGGAAGTGCTCAGGCGACTCCTTGCTCTCTGCTCAAAGATCAATCCTGGTGGGGCTCAAGGGACCGTACGGCATGTCGGGGATCAAACTGAGGTCAGCCGTCTGAAAGGCAGGTGCCCTGCCCGCTGCACTATCCCTCAGCCCTGACGTCCACTTCTGAAGTTCCAAACAATGGGAGGAAATAAAGATCCCCAGAGAGTCGGGAGGGAGCGAGCCCTGCCGTGTCCGAGGGCAGGAATCCCGCTGTGGGTAAAACATGGCATCTGCCTCCAGAATGTCCACTGGGCGTCTTTTACGTGTTGTTGTTAAATTTTCCAATTCTCGAAGCAACCCCATGGGGCAGGGGCTGCTCTGGTGGCATTTGGAGAAAAGAGAAAAAGAAGATTCTGCTTTTCAACTTTATTTATGTAAAGACCAATTATCTACCACCAGTTTTGCTGATTTGAGAGAGGCCAGAGAGACAGTACCCAGGTAGGCCCAGATTCCATCACCAGCACCACAGACCAAGCCCACCAGGAGTGACCCCTGAGCAGGGAGAGGGAGAGCAGTATTGGGGGGCCCCAAAAAGCAGATTTGTTTTTAAAACCCTGTTTATTTCAGTTTCATTATCCCGAGAAGGAAACGATGGTCTGGCTTTAGTTCTGAGGAGAGTGATGTCATCGGGGACAGAAGAGCTGCCAGCAGCCGGTCTGAGTCCAGGGGTCTCTGCGACTCCCTCTCTCCCTCTGCCACAGCTGAAATCGTGCTCGCTGCTCTGCCTGTCCCAATGGGAGCACTTGCTCGTGGCCCTGAGTGACTGCCAGACTCACTCACCCCCCAGGGAGCGGAGAGGGGCTTCCTCTCTTGGCGGATAAGCAGTAATTCTAGAACACGGTTCCTTCCACGGAGGGGGTGGAAGGTGTGATCAATACGGCCATCAGCCAACTCCTCCTGGTCCGTGTTAATGGATGGGGCAGTCAGCTCTAAAGCAAAAAGCACTTGTCTTTTTCGGTTCGTTTCCAGCTCTGTTTTGTTTGGGAGAGGGAGGTTGGTACACCCGTGGTGCTCGGGGCTGTTTCTGACTGTGCTCACGAGTGGCTCCCGGCAGCTCTCAGAGGACCGTGCGTGGCCCCAGTGATGGAACCAGGGTGGCTTCCCCTGGGCCCCTGTCCTTCTGGGGGCGCCTTCTTACCCGGCTTGGCAGCTCCCCTCAGCCGTGGTCCTTGATCGCTGGCCTGTGCTCACGCCCCGAGCTGCAGGGCCACAGACCCCGAGGAGACTCCAGCTCCGCGCATCCTGGGTTCTGTTCTCCTTCCCGGCTTCAGTCATTGGGCTTCTGGGACTCATGTGCACTGTCACGGCAGGTACAACCCAAACACCTCCACGCAGGGCCCTGGGTCCTCAGTTTGGGCATTGATAGGCCCCCGAGCACGGAGATAATCTCCAGCTTCCAGAGAGTTGTTTTTCTCTCCCAAATGCATCATTGGAGCCGGGGCTGAAAATAGATGCCAGGGGCAGCATGCCCTGGAAAGACTGGGCCGGAGTCGCTGGTGTGTTGATGGGCTCCCTCAGTCCTGACTCCTGAGCCAGTGGTCACCGCCTGTTTGTCCCTGGAATGAGAGGAAGGGGGCCTGCTCACAGCTGTTTAACTCTCAGCATTTTTGCAAAGGAGAGAATTTGCAAGGGTAGGTCTTCCTCCAAATTTGGTGTAAAAGTGATGTGCAGTTTTGGGGGAGAATGCAGGGTCTGGCAGAGCCAATGGTGGGTGGTGAGGGGTCAGACCTTGAGCCACTTTTGATAACCCCAGACAAGTGTGCACCAACCTTTGGGGGCCCCTGCCCTGCCCAGATCGGCAGCAAGAGGCCTTGTGGAGACTCCGAGTTTGTGTGTGACACTCATGAGTTGAAGAACACTCGTTCACAGCTGAAGATGCTTCCATTAGAGAAAGCACAACCCCCCCCCCCACCAATAAAGCGTTCAAGCTCAGTGTAAGCCTTCAGAAAGCAAACCCCATGACCTCCCTTTTGGTTCCCTCGGAAATGATGCATGACCTCCTTGAAACGCCCAGTGTGGGCTGGAGAAGGAAATTTGAAACCAGTGTCATTAGTTCTAGCTTCTGTAGATTTTTTATTGAATATTTCACCAGAAGAAGGGAAAATGCCAATTTCAGACCCCCAAAAATTGTAGGTAAAATACAGACTTACACTATTGCTAAGCTCACTTAACTACAGGTGAATCTGAGGTGGGAAATCATAAGCGATTTAATTTAACTGGCAGACTGTAAGTGAGCTTGATGAGCGCCATTCACAACACAGCGTCAGGGAGTGGGAAGAGGCTTGGGACAAGCCAACAGACCCCTGGTCGGTGAGGGGCCCGGGGGCATGTTGCTGGCCCTGTACTGCGTTGCTGCCCCATGACTTGGTGAAGCGCTAACCCTCACGCACCCCACGCTTGCCCGTGGGAAGGCAGCCTGTGGGGCTGCCCCGGGGACAGGGAGCTGCCCGCCCCTGTGCACCCGTGCCCTCGGCGGTCTGCGCCTCTGGACTCACTCATCACTTCTGACAGACGCCTTCACTGACTGGAGAGCCCGAACCCCTGAAGAGTGTCGATGGCACGAGCTCATGAGGCCCTTTCTAGAACTCTCTTTAGGTGACGACCACCACAGGCGCACGAAGAGGCTGTGGTCACCTTGTATCCGAAGACAGGATGGAGAGTCATCGCAGGTGAGGCGACAGCGCCCTGTCGCCCCTCACAGCCGCACAGCCCAGAGGGGCTCGGGGTCTGCACGCTCAGCAGCCCCCGCAGGACGGCCCTCCTCTGACGCAGGGCAGGGGCTCCCGACAAGGCGCCTCTGCGCGGGGTGAGGGCGGGCAGAGTCCCTGCATTCCAAGGGGAGGGGTCAGCGCAGAGACGGGCCCGCAGTGCACGGGCAGCAGGGGCCTGCGGGGGAATGGGGGAGCCCAGGCCCCCGTGGGTGTCCCCAACACTTCCTCAGGCACTCCCCGAAACTGCCTCCTCAGCACCAGGGAGGAATCCGCTGCCTGGGAAGTATGGACGAAGCTGATAAGAAGGCCTGAGGCTGGAGGCCGTTGCCCCACCACTCAGACCCCAATTTCCTTCTTTTGTTCAAATAATCTCTAACAGAATGATCTCAAAGGTTGCTGCAAGCCTAACTGCTCGCCATCAATTCTGTGGGATCCCATACAAGCCCGCCAACCATGCATGTCTTACCACACACTTCTCTTCAACACGTGGGGCAAAGAGTGTTCGTCTGACGCGAGCAAGAAGGGGCGGGTCCGTTGCAAGGCAGGAGGAAGTCTCTCGCACAGGTTAAAGACGCTTCTCTGCATGGAAGTTGCTGATCTAGGGTCATCTCGGAGAACGTTTCACGGGAATACAAGGCTCAGTCGGCATCACTGACCTCCGAGAGGCATTGGCCTGGCGCTTCCCGGCGTCCTGGGAGGTGGCTCCGAGTGCTTTCATTCCCGTGTTTAAAGGTTGTGCATGTCAGTCAGGCTGACGGAGGCAACAGGAAGTTGGCAGCAGAGGCTGCAGAGCCGGGAAAGACAACGGCTGTCCCGGGCTGTGTTTATGCCTGGTGTCGGCTCCGTGCTGAAACAATTCGCTGATCATTCTGACCTCCCTTGGAATCTTGCTGGTAAATTTTATTTGCAACATGAAAGATTTTTTTTTCTGGGTTTCCTTTTGCCTCTTGGAATGTGTCTTGAGCAGAAGGACTCACGCAGGGTGGCAAACTGCCAATCTGAAGCCAAAGGAGATCGAAAGCTTTTCTCAAAGACTTCAGTTCTTGAATTTCCTACGTGGGGCATGAGGGTTATTGAAAAGACCCCAACTGGGGCTGGAGCGATAGCACAGCAGGTAGGGCATTTGCCTTGCATGCGACTGACCGGGGTTCGATTCCCAGCATCCCATATGGTCATCCGAGCACCGCCAGGAGTAATTCCTGAGTGCAGAGCCAGGAGTAACCCCTGCACATCACCAGGTGTGACCCAAAAAGAAAAGAAAAAGAAAAGACCCCAAGAACCCCAGTTCCCTCTTAGATCTAGAAATACCACACACTCAGAAATACCACACACACACACACACACACACACACACACACACACACACACACACACACACAGAGAAAGAGACAGAGAGACAGAGATAAAGAGACAGAGAGAAGACAGAGAGGGAGAGGGAGAGGGAAAGAGAGAGAGAGAGAGAGAGAGAACTGACCTGCCAAGATCTCTTTCCTCGGACAGATGGAACACCCCCAAATGTGGAGAGGAGCCCCTTTTACCAGCTAAGACTTGGGGAGCACTAAAGTCCACTGAAATTGAGCCGTGGGGGCCCAGGGAAACCGCCAAGTGTCTTTGGTAAGCGTCTGGCTCTGAGCGTGCCACCATGCCCCTGCTGGCACTTTCACCTGCCTGGGCCGACCCTCGTATGCTGTCACTTGCTCCCCCTCCACACTCTGACCCCTGGCAGCGGTCAGTGTGGCCTCATTTGCAATTGGGTCTTTGAGACTGTGGTCAAGTGAGCACAAAGCCCTCAGCGGGAATGCCGATACAGTGTGGCGGGGACTGGGTAAGGAGTGGGGTGTCTTCCAACAGGGGAGGGGCCGTGATGATGGAGGCAGAGACTTGGGGGCACGGGGCAGCCCCCACTGCTGGAACCCGGTGGGCAGCGTCGGTGGGAGCATCCCGCAGCCTGGACACCCGGACTTCCAGCTACGGAACGGAGAAACGAGGAGCAAGTGGAGTCACTTGGCTCGGAAACACTGTCCACAGCCACGCAAGGAGGTGATGCAGGCACTGACTCCTACTGGAGGCCTCGGGGACGCCACCAACCAGCTCCACCCCCAGCGTCCCTTGTGGTCCCCAGAGCCCACCAGGAGTCTTTCCTGAGCCTGGAGTCGGGAGTAAGCCCTGAGCACTGCCACATGGGGCCCAAAAAAAGAACAAAAGGTTTAAGTCACCAGCTCTTTGATCATAAGGGCAAGTCACACTGTGCAGAGATTTTATTTCATTTTTTTTGTGTGTCTACACAACAATGTCCTCACTCAAGGAAAAAAAAAATGCTAGCGAGGGGTCAAGGTCGGGAGAGCAGTGCCAGCTCAGCATCTCTCTGGGAGCAGGCTCGGGAAGGGGGACGCTGAGAGGGCGGGGAGCTGGCGAGATTGCACAGCACTCACTCGCACAGCGTCTGGGCCAGAGTGACGGCCAGCCCTTCCACCTGCAGGGGAAGCAATACAGCCTAAATCAAAACCGTTCTCACAGCCGCACACATTTCACAGCTACCCGAGGCCTCTTTGAGGATTTCCCGTTCCGACCGCACACCCCACCAGCGCGGTCTTTGATTCCTGCTGGCTTCCTCAGGCTGTGCTTTTGCAGGCGGCTCAATTGCTGAGAGGCTCCTTGTCCTCTGCCTGCACCAAGCCCATAGGAGGATTCTGACTCTCGCCCCCCTGGACCACCAACTGGATCACGTGACTCGCTTTGGCAGATGAAGATCCAGTGGAACCAATGTGGGTTCTTATTAAATAGTTAAAAATTCTTATTAAATAAATAAAAAAATATATTATTTCGGTTCTGCCTTGGGACAGGGATTGAGGTTTGGGATGGAAACACCCGAAATATGGTGGGGGGAAGGTGTGAAGATGGTGGGATTGGTGTTTGGATATTGAATGTGATCGAATATTGTGAGCTACTTTATAAATTAAAAAAATTAAATAGTTGTGTTTTTCTTCTTTCCTGCAGGAACCCAGAGATGCCCCAGGTGTGCATGGTACAGAGATTACAGACCAGGGGTACGAGAGTTTCCCCTTGAGGGGCTGGAGCGATAGCACAGCGGGGAGGGTGTTCACCTTGCATGCGGCCGACCCGGGTTCCATTCCCAGCATCCCATAGGGTTCCCTGAGCACCGCCAGGGGTAATTCCTGAGTGCAGAGCCTGAGTATCGCCGGGTGTGACCCCCCCCAAAAAAAAGTCCCCTTGAGATGCGTCACTGAGATGGGGCACCGTTGGTTGTTGCTGTGGAGTGCGCTGCCCACGGCCCCGGCTCCCCGAGGCTGGGGCTGCAGAGCCGAGCATCACTCAGGCTGCCAGGAGCCCCAAGAATGTACCTGTCCCGGCTGCTGCCAGGCGCCAGCTGCAGGGAACCGATTCACCTGGGCTCCCTCCTCTGCGGGAGGGACTCTCCCATCCGTGCCGGGCAGCCTAGGAGCACGGGGACCACGCCAGCGGCTGTGAGGGGCGCTTGAGCTCCGGAGCTCCCGTGGAGTTGAGGAGACCACCCTCGGGCTGCGTGCCAGCCCTGTCCTCCCTCTCCTGCCCTGGGCCCCACCCCCGCAGCTGTGGACTCCAGGGACCACCGGTACGGACTGTCCGTCACACCTCGTCACTCCCAGTCAGCCTCCTGGAGAAGCTGCCGGGCAAAGGCGCAGCGTGGGCAGAGAGCGAGCAGATCCCGGCCCATACCCCGGGGGCTGCGCTGTCGCTCCAGGACAGCCAGGCAAAGCCTTCGGGAGTGCAAGTCCTTATTGTCACCCGCGCACCGCTTTCTCCTACGATGACCCAGCCTTGGTCATCATAAGGAGAATACTTTGCTGGGGGACCAGATGGACAGTGGGGTGGGTAGGGGCATTTGCCTTGCAGTAGGCAACCCAGGTTCCCCCTGTGGCACCCCATACTGTCCCCTGAGCCTACAGAGACTGATCCCTGAGCCCGGAGCCAGGGGAAGCCGTCAGCAGCACGCGGTGTGGCCCCAAGACTAAAATAAAATTGATCCTCTTCCCACTTTTCTGGGAAGGGAATTCATTCTCTCCACCACACCAGCTGCTTCCCAAAGGATGTGTCAAGCCAGGACAGACCCCGCTCAGCTCCCGAGACTCCAAATGTGCGGGGAAGTTCCATGATGGCTGGCAGCCAACGGCTCTTCTAGATTCCCCATAGGCGCCCCCAAAACTCCTGGAGGGGACCGTGTAGACGGGTTCTTTGAATATCTTTTAATTCTCTATTGAGCCAGGATGGGGATCAGTACAAAGTACGATCTTTAACCCTGGCAATGTTAGGGGAGCATGGAAGGGAGAGGAGATGTCTCACAAGGAAAAGACGAGATTGAAAGAGTCACTGGTGACCCCAGTGTCCACCCTCATCGAGCAGCCCCCCCGACAAAGCTCTCTCTCTCTCTCCCATCTCGGCAGGAGCTGAGCAAGACAAGACCTCTCCAGGAACGTCGCTGAGCCAAGGCTCACCTCCCGGAGTCATACCAGGGTGTCGCACGTGTATCGGCCCATGCTTGCAACTTTTTTACAGCCCTAAGAAGGAAATAAGTTGAAAAGTTCAATGGTCGTTTGGGGTTTTCGCTGAGGATCACACACGTTTGCTGAAGTGCTGGTGAACGAGAGAAGGTCGAGAGAACCAGCAACATCGTGCAACCGAGCGCCTCCCTCATGACCCGCCTCCCTGGATGGCCCAAGACGGTGCAAAGGTCAGACACAGATGGGACCGGAGGGTGGCAAGGGCCATGGAAAGTCACTGATTCTGAACTTGGAGAGCGGAGAGCCCACGGTCAAGCACGTGCCGTGCTCACGACGGACTCAGTTCCAATCCCGGGCACCCCCCGGGGTCCCCTGAGCCCCGCCAGCACAGGAGTGACCCCTGAGCACCGCTGGGCAAGGCCGTCCCCATCCACCATAAGTTGAAATGAAAGAACTGGGGTTGCTATTGAACCCGAGGCGGGGGCGGGGGAGGGTGTGTGCAGGAACGGAGGACTCTAAACGTGCAGCGTCTGAGGTGGGAACCAAGGGGTGACGCGGCCAGGGGGAGGAGCCCTGGGCCCCGTGAGGTCCTGGGACAGGAGCCTCCAGCTGCCTGGGCTGCTCCCGCAGCCAGCCCCGCGCCCCGAGGGATCTGCAGGGCCCGTCCCAGGGCACAGCCCGGAGGCCGCGGGGGAGCGTCCGCCTCAGCATCAGCATGTCTCTGCCGGGGACGGGAAACTGGGTCAGGCTGCGACTGCTTCAGACTGTTACCTGGGAACTCGGGTGGAGACGGAATCCTGATTCCGGGACTGAAGGTTTCCCAGAAAAGAAAATTCGTGACCAGTCACGTGGAAGGGTGGTCAAAGCTTGTCGCTGGCTCTTCCCTTCCCTCGTCTGCCCTGCCCTGCCCCTGAGACCCTCACACTTTGCCCCTCTGAGGGCACGTTGTCCTTTGGTTCTTCCCTAAACTGTGCCCAATCTGCATTTTCAAATCTGAGATAAACGTGCAGTTGCCTCTCCCTGGGGCACTTTATCTTCAGCTTAACTTAGCTTTTGGGGGGCCGTGGAGGAAGCTGCTGTCCCCTGCAGCCCAGGCTGCGGTGCCTCTTGATCTAGTGCTCCCACCTCCAGAAATAGGAACAATATGTTGCTGCTTCCAAGTCCCCCGTCTCTGGCATTTTGCCATGACAGTCTCTTGAGACTAAGACAGATGTCTGGCAGGAACAGGAAGGCAGAGGTTCTAAGAACGAACTAAAAGGGCGTCCTACAGATTAGAGGCTCTGGAACAGCCGTGGAAATACTCTCAGTGCGTTCCTCTTCAGATTAGATACAGCAAACCAGAGCAGGGACATCAGGATGGATCAGCAGAAACCGCTCCAGGGAGAGAAGGGAGAAAAGAAAAAGTAAAAGCAAAAAAGAACATCCAAAAAATGGAACAGAGAGAGAGGAAAGAGTGGAGGAAACTGTGATTTAATAATGAACCATACTTTTGCTAAATTGGTGACAATACCAAGAATATATCTTGGAACCTCAGATGTGCAATTCTTCATCAAGACTTCATACACACACACACGTATAAACACACACACGTATAAACACACACACAAATACATACATACATATGCACATGCACACACAGGCATACCACACTCCAACTACAGAAAATAAAAGACAAAAAAACCTTTAAAACAATGGATCAGAGGGCTGGAGTGACAGCACAGCGGGCAGGGCGTTTGCCTTGCACGCGGCCGACCCAGGTTCAATTCCCAGCATCCCATATGGTCCTCTGAGCACTGCCAGGGGTAATTCCTGAGTGCAGAGCCAGGAATAATCCTCATGCAACGCCGGGTGTGACCCAAAAAGAAAAAAAAAAAACACAAACAAAAAACAATGGATCAGTCTTTCACATCAGAAGGCATGGGTGTAAAAATGGAGTACAGTTAAATATTTCAAATCTTAGAAGGAATAAAACCACTTAGATTTCTTTATCCAGCAAAATATTTTTAAAAATTAAAAAAATGGCATATAAACACTTTTCTCAGGCATACAAAACAGAGAATTCACTTTAGGAGATCAGTCTTGCGGGAAATTTTATAAAAAGTCTGTCTCTAAACAAAATCCCAAAGGCAACATATCAGGGTAACTGACCCACATAAGTGAGTTGGGGGTGGGGTGGGAAAAAAGGGGAGTGTGGTCCTTGAGTGAGAGAGGTGGGTGATGGGGCTGATGTTGGAATTAGATGCATGAGAAACCATTGTATTTTTTATTACTGTGAGATACACAGTTACAAAGTTCTTCACGATTGGGTTTCAGTCATACAATGTTCCAACACCCGTCCCTTCACCAGTGCACATTTCCCACCACCAATGTCCCCATTTCTTCTCCCTCCACCCACCCCACCCTGCCTCTCCTCTACGGCAGACACCTTTCCTCTCTCTCTCTCTCTCTCTCTCTCTCTCTCTCTCTCTCTCTCTCTCTCTCTCTCTCTCTCTCTCTATCTATCTCTCTCTCTCTCTTTCATTTTGGACATATGGTTTGCCATATAGGTACCGAAAGGAGAAACCACTATTAACCACTATTAACAGTATTGTAAAACACAAAATCTCAATCAACAAAAAAAGAAGTTCTGTCCATAGAATGACTGCACTCATTTATGGAATTTAAAATAACATAATATGAGACTGACACCTAAGGACAGTAGAGCAGTTGAGACAGGGGCCGGGAGGATTGCTCTGTGGTTAGGAAACCTCCCTCATGAATTGGGAGAGAAGGAATCTGGGATAGAGAAGGGATCACTGAGTCAATGATGGTTGGAGGGATCGCACAGGATAGGAAATGTGTGCTGAAAGTAGACACAGGACCAAACATGATGGCCTCTCAGAATCTGTATAGCAAACCATCATGCCCCAAAGTAGAGAGAGAGTTAAAAGAAAGGTACCTGCCACAGAGGCAGGGGGTGTGGGATTCGGGGTGGCAAGAGGGATATGGGGGACATTGGTGGTGGAAAATGCACACTGGTGAAGGAATGGTGTTCAGCCTTTGTATGACTGAAACTTAATCACAAACATTTCGTAACTATATCTCACGGTGATTTTTTTTTTTTTAAAAAAAAAGAAGTTCTGTCTATAGAAAGAAAGGAAATTATATAGATCCAAACCTTGAACCCACATTTTATAAAAATAGAAGATCATCTAAAGAGGAATAAATTAAACTTATATATTTTATTGTTCTTATTTTATTTTTTGCAATAATCTGCTTTCTTTTTTTCTCAGTGAAGCATGATGGTTTTTATTGCAAGAAATGTAGAGAAATATTCAAGAGAAAATAGAGTGAACAAATGCAAAAAAAAGGGGCCGGAGCGATAGCACAGCAGGTAGGGTGTTTGCCTTGCACGCAGCCGACCCGGGTTCGATCCCCGGCATCCCAAGCACTGCCAGAAGTAATTCCTGAGTGCAAAGCCAGGAGTAACCCCTGATCATCGCTGGGTGTGACCCAAAAAGAAAAAAAAAATGCAAAAAAAAATGACTTTTGGGGAAAAGGTTATATGCATTTTTCCAAACTGAATGGCCTGGAGTTCTCTATGCACATGAAAGTGGGTGTCTTCACAGGGAAAGCCTAGATGGTCCTTTCATTTTCTTTTTTTTTGTGCTATTTACTTTATTTTTTAAATTTTTATTAGTAAACCACTGTGGGGTACAGTTACAAACTTATGAACTTTCATGTTTGTATTTGGTTTACATCCCTCCACCAGTGCCCATTCTCCTCCACCAATTTTCCCTTATTTTAATTACTCTAAAAGTAATTATATACTTAAATTATAAATTCACAAATAGTTGGATGATTATTGTAAAAAACTAAGGCACGCCTAGAGGCGTGTGCACTCGCAGGCTCTCCGGGCGGCTCTGTCTCACCACCCGCATTCGGTGCTCTGGAACCGCTGTGTATGGGCTGGATTGGGACGGCCATTGGCCAAGGACAGACTAAGGAAGAAGGAGGACCAAGCTGGTTGCTGATTAGTTACCGTTTATTCAATCTTCCATCCTTCTCATCTCCTGCACTCCTAGCTCAGTCCTCTCTCAGGATCTACTGCAGCATCTCTGCCATCTCTCTCCTCCCATTTTCCTCTCTCACCCTTGCCCCTAGGCTACACACAGCCAGGTAGCAAAATCAACATAAGAAAGCCCTTCCTGAGGGCCACCAGGTTCAAAGGGAACACCAGGTTCAAAGGGCATTCCAAAGCCCCTCCTGACTGCCAGTAGGCAAAATACCTCTTAAGGGTTTTTTCTCCTCTCCTTAGTCCAAACACTCATTAACATCTTAATACTAGTTATTTTTGTATGGGCATAGCAAGAGATACATTGAGGCTTGCAAGGCAGCTCTCTTGGCAACATCTTGCCACAGACTCAGACTACAGCACTCAGGCCAGATTAATCATTCCTAACCCTAGCAGGGTCGGAATCTAGTTATCACTGTTTGGATCATGACAGCATTTGTCCATGACCAAGTTCATAACTTATAGTTAAGCATTAGGCGCTTTGGCCAGGCCCATCTCGATGCCAGGGTAGCACACAACTCACCACTTGCCCTGGGTCCATCCCGTCCCTCGTTGGGACCCTGCTTTTGGGGGTGCTAGGAAGTAAGGGCAGCTGAGGCTTAGGTTGAGAGAACAGATGCCCAGGAGGAAAATATCATGTAGAGTCAAATGACTCCCAGGTTACAAAGCACAGCATTGGCTAAGTCTTCCTGTGCCCATACAAAAAAGGACATTGCTCTGGATAAATTATGCAAAGGACTCTAGGAGAAGAGAAAAATCAATATTTACAAGTCAACAGAACACTAAGAAAGAAGGTACAAATAAACATAGAGGAATGGGAGCACTGTGATGGGAGTAACCCAATAAGCCTGAGGCTATGTTATCCTACACATAAAAAAAATGTAGCGAAGGTCAGGAGGGAGAAACTGAGACAGCTGTTAATATTTGGACCCACACTGAAGCTATTGGAAATCTGACTTAAATTGATTTTAAATGTGTCTTGCAAATCCAAGGGATCTACCAGAATGTAATAACCCAGCCTCATCGAGAGAAAAGCATGAGGAACATCAGCATTGAAGACTACGCTGCAGAACGCCTGACCAGTCTTCCTCAGGATAGCCCAGTTCGGGGGTGGAGAGACACTCAGGCCGCTGGGCTTGAGCTTGTAGGAGCTCTGGGTTCAGTTCCTGGCACTGCGGGTGCCCCTGACCACTGGCAGGTGATAGCCCCGTGCGGAGAGCCAGCAGCAGCTCCTGAACACCATCAAGTGTGGCCCCAAACAAACAAAAACAAATGTCAAGGCCAACACAGGTAAAGAAGGATTGGGAAGATTGCACGGCCGAGAGAGTCTGATCGGAGCACGGGGGGGGGGGGGGGGGGTAAGAGCCAGGGGGGTCCTGGAGGAGACGGGAGCTGAGTAAAAGCTGAGAATGTCCATGCCACGCATGGACTTCAGTGGCTGGTACTGACCTAACGATATTGGTTCATCCGTGCCCCACTGACATGAAGGTTAGTCCCACGGGAAACGGTGTGGAGGCTCTATACCTTCGTCACGTCGCTTCTGTAAATCTAAATCAGTTTGCAACTAAAAGCTTAATTCTAGAGTGATAGGACAACAGAACTGCAGTGAAAACTTAAGGTAGTAGATACCTATATTCATGTAAAAGGCTCAATATCTGAAATAGAATATCATAAACCAATGTTATTTCAAGAAAAAGGTTAAAACATGACATACAATAAAATTTCCCCTTAATTTTTCATTTAATTTACTAAACTGTGAATTTACAGTGGCTGCAATAGGCTTTCAGAACCACAAATACACCTGCATTTTTATTTCCCATTTCTAAGTTATCAAATTATATTCAGATGTCACCTTTAGTTCATGTATTACAATGAGCAAAGTTAAGTTTCCTTTAAAAAAAATTCAGGACCATTTTTATCCTAAAAGTCAAATTTCAATTTGGCTCTTTTGGTAAGATCTTTGTTGTACGTCATTCAAAGCAACTGTTTACATCAGCTAAGTATAGATCATAGAAATGCCTACACAAATTTTTATTGTAAATTGAAAATTATATTAATTTGGAATTTCAGAATCACCCAATTGCTTTCACTTATCTTGCAATTTTATCTCATAGAAATAAAGTTCATTTTTCCTGTGTCATCTGTATATCACTCCCATCAATGTGTTTCAGCTGGCTGGAAGGGGAATGAGATAGGGGATTCCGTCTATGGGAAATTCCAGAAAATGACATATAGAACTATTTCATTCACTGCTCTAAAAGTCATCACTTTATATTATATTATTGGTATGATTGAGTTATATAATTCCAGAAACAAATGGTTCTCTTGGAATATTTTCTGTCAAAATTCTGGCCTCAACACTTTTCTAAAAAGTATTAGTTCCTTCACCCTAGGTACTAATCAAAGCAATGCACAAAACCGAAAGTTATTCATTCCATCTTTGATTAAAGTCAAATATTGCACATTGAATAATCTATGTAAACCAATAACACACTCACAAAGTTTGATGTCCTATTTTCTTTCTTTTTTCCCAATGGTTAAGAGTCAATATCACGAATGCCAGTTGTTTAACCAGGCATCTGTCCTGGGTGCAATCTAATTGAGATGACTATTAATTGCTGCCTTTAAAGATGGATATATGATCTCTTCTTTTTCTTTATTATTCATAATAAACAATAAAATGTGGATATGATTGAAAGTTTCATCCCTGACAATATATATACGCTTTGTCTGTATTCCATGCTTAGCCATACTAAAAGCTAATTTTGAAATAATTTTTACAAAACTATGACATTCTGCTGCTTTTTGTAGACCTGGTTTAGTGCGTGACATGAACCTCATCCTTCTGCTCGGGAAATACGGGGTATTACTGACCTTTAAGGACATTGCAGCATGGATTTCCATTCTCACAGGCTTTCTTGCATACTACTAATGTACTTCTGTTTATTTGGACGTTTTCCCTGTGAAAAGCTTCTGTACAAGGATGTTTTCTGTTCTTAGAATTAATAACTTGGACATTTCCAGTCATGAACACCACCTAACAGGTAATCTGTAGAATGTCAAAATAACAGCTACAAATGCTTTGCCTGTAAACTTAAAATATAGGAGCTGGTTTCTATACTTTTTCCATTTGAAATAATTTTCCCTAAAATGGTAGATTTTCGATTACGCTTATCAGAGGAAACTCCAAACCATCCCTTTGGATCAGATTGCATTAGCTAGGGCCATCCACACACTCTCCAGCGGGGCTCAGCTTCCTCTTCTGGCTGATTTGCCAATTTGTGAATCCTCCGGTCCCCTTGACAACAGGCTGGAGCCCTGCCGGCTGCTTCCAAGGTGCGGGAAGGAATCTCTCCCTTCCCCTGCCTGCCCATTGCCTGATCAAACATTAGAGATTCTTTTCATAATGAATATGAAAAGATTTTATCTGACCTGTTTAAAGTTTTATATTCAGTGAGAATAATTTCCAAGCTCATTTTCATTACTTTTCAATAAATCTGACTAATTGTAAAATGTAGAATAATCTGTTTGCAAATTTCATGGGAGTCACACTCGACAGAAGTCTGTTCAGTTTCATTGTTTCCAGGTCAATTTTTTAAATTTCATCAGAGTTCCTCTTTGAAAATTTTCCTTTTTCAATTCAGCTTTTCATTTCTGTGATAAACTTCCATGGTATCTATTTTTCACACACACAAAAATTGACTTACCTTTGTTCTACATGATCTAAAATTATTTTATTGCTCTTTCAGATTAAAGAATACAATGAAACATCACTTGAAATGCAAAAATTTGAGTGTATCCCATCCAAAAAAATCAATTAAATATCTATAGATGCACAAACTAAATAATACCTTGACAATTTAAAAATTACTTTTACATATTTTCTGACAAGACCTATTTTCTTCTACACGAAACTGCTTTTGACATTAAAACTCAGGGTCAAGGACACGGTTCAGTAGAAAAGTGCATTTTGCACATGAGGGAGACCCTTACTTTAATCCCAGCACATTGTATATGCATACATACAATGCTATACATATTGATGGTATCACTTGTATCACTTGTCATCCCGTTGCTCATCAATTTGCTCAAGCGGGCACCAGTAACATCTCCATTCATCCCTGTCGCGTGCTAGTATAGCCCAATGGTTCCAGGAACACGAAGAGCCTCAAACTGTTCCTTCAGGGTCTTGACAAAGTCTGACCATCTTATAGGTGGACAGCCAGGCGTTCTTTTGACATCCAGTGGAATTCAGTCCGTAGCAGCTCTAGTCCAGCGGTCGTCTCCAAATTGCATTATGTGTCCAGCCCATCTGATTTTCGATGCCTTGGCAAACAAGACAGCGTCCCTGATTCTCGATCATCAATGGAGGTCGGAACTCTGGACTCCTTCTTTCACTAAATTATATTATATAATATACAGTAACAATGACGGTCCTCATTCCCCTGAACCTGAAAAAGCCCTCAATATGCCATCGGGCTACACTAGCATGCGACAGGGACAGATGGAGACATTACTGGCACCCACTTGAGCAAACTGATGAACAACAGGATGACAGTGATAGTTATTATATATAATTATACATATTATAATTATGTATATAATTCTGCTCTGTTGTACAAGAAGGGAGACATCCACGACATCAGCAATTATCACCCAATTTGCCTGTTGTCTGTCGTCTACAAGTTGTTCACTCGTGTCATCCTGAATAGAATAGGCAGAACACTGGACGAAGGACAACCATGCGAGCAAGCCAGGTTCTGAAGGGGATTCAGCACTATAGACCATATCCACACAGTGACCAAACTCATTGAAGTTTCGCGAGAGTTCAAGATGCCGCTCTGTCTAACGTTCATCGACTTAAAAAAAGGCCTTCGATTCTGTTGAGACTGAGGTGGTCATCGAAGCCTTGGTCAAACAGGGCGTTCAAACTCAGTATATCAAAATCCTCCATGAGCTGTATTGTGGATTCACCACCAGGATCTCACCATTCTACAAGGAAGTGATCATTGATGTAAAGAGAGGGGTGCAGCAGGGTGATACCATTTCGCCGAAACTCTTCAGTGCCACCCTTGAGAACATCATTCGACAACTGGAATGGGAAGGAATGGGAGTGAAGATAGACGGTCGGCAATTACACACCTCCGCTTCGCTGATGACATAGTTCTCATAACACCAAACATTAGCCAAGCGGCACAAATGCTGGCCGACTTCGACCACAACTGTGGAAAGTTGGACTGCAGCTGAATCTCAACAAGACGATGTTCATGAAAAATGAACTGGTCCCTGAGGCTCCATTTGCTCTCAATGGAATGAACATCTCCAAATGCAGCAGCTATGTGTATCTGGGTCGAGAAATCAACATGAGGAACTACTTGGTGCCAGAACTGCGAAGGAGGAAGAGAGCAGCATGGAATGCATTCAAGAGCGTCGAAGAGGTGGTTAAGAGAATGAAAAACCTCCGACTCTGGGCACATCTTTTCGATTCCACCGTTCTTCCTGCACTAACATATGCCTCAGAGACCTGGGCCCTACGCAAACAGGATGATAATGTTATTAGGGTATCCCAAAGAGAAATCAAAAGAGCTATGCTGGGAATATCATGTCTCACTCAAGTGAGAGAAGGAAACAGGAGTTCTGACCTCTGTCGACGGTCAAAAATCAGGGATGTTGTCTCGTTTGCCAAGGCATCAAAAATCAGATGGGCTGGTCATGTAATTCGATTCAGAGATGACCATTGGACTAGAGCTGTTACAGACTGGATTCCACGGGACGTCAGAAGACCTCATGGCAGCCCACCGACTAGATGGTCAGATTTCTTTGTCAAATCTCTGAGTGAACGATTTGAGGCTCTTTCTGTTCCTGGAGCAAGCAGATATCATTGGGCTACACTAGCTCGTGACAGGGACAAATGAAGATGTTACTGGCGCCCGCTCGAGCAAATCGAAGATCAACGGGACTACAAGTGATACAAGTGATACATATTATATTATATATATTGATGGTATCTAAATTAATTCATATGGATGGATATAAACCAGTAGCCTAACCAAAGTTAAAAGAGAAACAAGTAGCAATTAATAGACAAAAAGATTGGAACAAATTTATGCTTTATAAAGTCCTTAATTGCATAAACTGTTAAAACTGGAGTCCAGAAATCAGAAAGATGGTACTAGGGCTGAAGCATTTGCCCTGTAAGAAATCAACCCTACTTTGATTCCTGGCACTACATACAGCCTCCTGAGCACTGCCAGGAGCAACTCCTGAGCACAGAGCCAGGGGTAAGCCCTGAGTACAGCCAGAGTCTTAAACTCCCCCCAACTCCTGTATTTTAACCATCAATGTTCTATCCCAATTAGCTATTCTCCCCTCTAGTGTGGAATCCTCCAGATTTCCAAGACATCAGCATCACACGCCACCATCATGCTGCAGGCGTGACCTGATGTATCCCCGGCCTGCCCTGCCCTGTCAGAGGCTGAGAACAGGGCTGACACAAAGAAGCTTCTTTATGGCACCAACCATGAGGTAATAACATCCGGTAAGGGTTCAACTGTGTCAGTGAGGTGTGCAGGTGCCAGGGGGCCACCTCTCTGGCCCTGGACAAACCTGGCCTCTGTTCTCTGCAGCTGTGGGGTGTCTGGGGACCTAGGCAGGCACTGTGCAGGGATGCCCGCCAGGAGGTAGCATGTAAGAGGAGGTAGCGTGCTTCACGTCAGAAGCAGTTTCGTGTAGAAGAAAATAGGTCTTGTCGGAAAATATGTAAAAGTAATTTTCAAATTGTCAAGTTATTATTTAATTTGTGCATCTATAGATATTTAATTGATTTTTTTTGGATGGGATACATTCAAACTTTTGCATTTCGAGTGATGTTTGGATCAGGGTCTGCTCTGATGACCAGCCAGGCCAGAAAAAGCAGCCTGCGCCTCTGTCCTTCGGGCCTTCCTCAAATCAGCAGCGGGCTCCCCTTTCCTCTCCCTTCCACAGGGGGCAGAAGGAGCCCGGAGGAGCCCCCCAGAACTGGCCTTGGTGCTGAACCTCCCGAGAGAAGGAAAAAGGTTTTCCAAAATTCTGTCACTGTCTTCCCCTTGCTCATCTATTTGCTCAAGCAGGCGCCAGTAACGTTTCATGCGTCCCTGTCACGTTCAGGGTCAGGGGAATGAGGCCCATTATTGTTACTGTTTTTGGCATATCGAATACACCATGGGTAGCTTGCCAGGCTCTGCTGTTTGAGATTCTGCGTGGCTGCCTAGCTACTGGAAAATGGGGGAACTTGGTGGGGGAGGCCCAGTCCTGATCCGAGCAGGCTTGGAGATATCAGCCCCGGGTTCCGCACACCTGTGTTCCTCTGTCAGTTCCTTCATGGGTGAGGCTTGTCCGAGCATGTGGACAGTGGCCTTGAGCATGGCTGTGGCTGGGTTCTGGAGGTTTCCAGCTGCCAGGGCTCTGCTTAGGGCGGGGAGGGAAACTCAACCCGCCCCCCTCCGAGGTGCTCTGGTGAAGACAGCCTGGTGCTGTCTGGTTCTTAAAATTCTAACTGCTTCTGTCAGCTTTCTACCCACGGAATGCAGAATGCGTTATCTCAGCATAATGCGGAGATTTAAAATGCAAGTGTAAGAAATTATTTCTCAGGTCGCTACTGAGCCAAAACACTACATACCAACGTTTCCTCGTCAACAAAAGATGACGGAGAGTTGCTTGGTTACCATGAACAGCACTGCTGACCGGCTGATCTGAAGGCTCAACCCTGGGCCCCACGTTAATGGCAGTCAGGAATCAAGGTCTGTGTCACTGAGACCACAGGCCACACCCCAGTGCAGGAGAACGTTCTAGACTCTGCAGGGGCGGGGCAGGGGGAGTGTGAGCTGATTCAAGTCCCCCCAAATGCCCGGGTGGGAGCAGTAGGCCCTCCCCTCGCCGCTGGGGTGCAGTGAGCCTCCTCACTCACACCACAGCATCAGGCACAAGGTGGCTCAGAAACTCGGAGACAGCAGAATCTTTACGCAAACTGCCCAGGCTTGGAGCTGACTGGACTCTCCGACATTATTAATTTTTTTTTGTAATTCACAATATCTTTCTCCATTCTCAATATCTTCTCATGACATTTCAAGAACATTTTCAAAGTCCCTCGGCGGCGCATATAATACCTATGAATTCCCGGTGGATATTACAGAGAGATTGCAGGGCTTAGGGGATTAAGTACTTTACACTTTATTACAAAGGCATTGACTCAAATATATATAAAGGCCTTATTATCTGAAGAATGCTTTCCCTGTTTAAAACTCAGTACATATAATGGGTTGTTTCAAAGAGAAAATTATTATGTTAAAGCATGTCACACTCAATAAAATAGTGTGTTTAAATACAATTCAAAGATTTAAAAGTCAAGGAAACTAAGAAGAAAGTTCTAATTTCAGCATAATAGTCCCCTCTATTTATTTTTTTGAAAACCTGTTAAAGAAATTATTATTCACATAATGTTGAATTTCTTTCATTATTGTTCACTAACATTATCCCAATTAAAACTACTGTTCTTGCTCTTTTATCACTCCTCGGAGGAACTGAAAGTAAACAGGCATAATTAAAATGAATTTGCGCCATCCCCTCGGAGGAGAAGGCGTCAGGCGGTGGTGCACAGGGGATGAGTTCCTCGGCAGAGGCCGGGTGAGAGATGTGTCTGGGCACTGCCACGGCCCCTGGGCACTGCCAATGTCTGCCCTGGCTTCTCGCTCCATCTGCGGGCAGTGTCCAGACATCAGGTCAGCAGCGGGAACCTCCCGGGGCAGGGTCCCTCCAAAACTCCCACATGACCTCCCAGAAACACCCAACCCTGCGTAAGGGCATTGGAATGAGGACAGGATGGGAGATGGGGAGACGCAGGCAAAGAGAAGGAAGAGGAGAGAGAAGGAAAATGGAAGGAGGAGGAGGGGGAGAAAAACTGAGGAGGAGGGGGGAGGATAAGAGGAAAAGGAGGAGGAAAAGATGGGAAGGGATAAAAGGAAGAAGAGGAGTAAGAGGATAAGAAGAGGCTAGGAATACAGGGATAAGAGAAGGAGGAAGAGGAGGAGGAAGAAGAGGAGGAAGAGGAGGAAGAGGAGGAGGAAAACGGGGAGGAGGGGAGGGGAGGAAGTGGAGGGGAAAGAGGAGGAAGAAAAGGAAGGAGAGGAGGAGGAGGAGGAGGAGGGGGAGGAGGAGGAGGGGGAGGAGGGGGAGGAGAAGGAGGAGGGGGAGGAGGAGGAGGGGGAGGGGGAGGAGGAGGAGGGGGAGGAGGAGGAGGGGGAGGAGGGGGAGGGGGAGGAGGGGGAGGAGGGGGAGGAGAGCTGCGTTTATCCACCCCCATCCAGCACACTTTGTAGAGCTCAGTCTCAGCAAATGAACTGCTCCTGGCATGGGCCTTGTCTTCGGGGAAACGGACAAAGCGTCCATAAAGGTCTTTGCTTGTTTGTTTCTTCACCATGTCCTCACGTACTTAAATGAAAAGAAAATATTTTTTTACTTATTTTGATGTAGACAAAAGCCACAACCGTTGACACAATTCTAGAGTTGAAATTGATTAGCTAAGGCTCCATTATTAAAATCAATACGCGGCAGTTTGAATCACGACGGGCTGGCGGGGGGTGGCGTCTTGCTGTGACCCACCGGCCATCTCTGTGCCGTGCTTGTTTGAGCTTCAGCAGGATTCGAGCTGGGAGGCTGGGAGCACTCGGTAAAGGCCGAGATAAAAGCGGTTTCCCACTCAGCAGGGCTGGCGTGCAGTTCCCTGTGGGCCACTGCACCCACACCTGAGGTCCAGGGACACCTGCACAGCCACCCTGGAGTGTGTCACCTGGACTGGCAGGAAATGCCTCGAAGGACTTAAAGGGAAAGTGCCTCAATTCTCACCACATGCAACTCGCAGTCCTGAGGAATCGGACTCTCGCATCAAGGCTGCTGTTCCGGGTGGCGGTGCGGTCCACACCCCGTCTCTGATTGGGAGGAAGGACACAGGAGACGAGCAGCGGCTGCCTGGGGCCCCCGCAGAGCTCTGAGAACTCAACAGCCGGCCGGGTCGGCGAGTGCAGGGGACTGTGTCTCTGAGAACACAACTTCGCCTTTTTGTAATCCTATCTGAGCAAGTTGGGAGCTTAATTAGCTTTCCAAGCAACCAAATTTCTGCATTCGAGTCTTCACCATACCTAAGAGTTACTGTGGCTTCAAGGAAGCTATTAATTCTGAAGTAGTGGGCTTTGGTTGAGTTATCTATTCTCAGAAAACTGTTTGGATTTTTCATTGTGATGCGCGAGTTATGGTAACAAACATTTGGTTTTGTGCCAACACCATGCCACTCTGGTGGAGAAACTCAATAAAGGTCATGTCTCAAACAGAAATAAATAAATAAAATCAGTAAGTATAAAAAAATATCAATTTTTGTGTAAAAATAGTTGTATCTGGGGCTGGAATGATAGCATAGCGGGTAGGGCATTTGCCTTGCACGCGGCCAACCCGGGTTCAAATCCCAGCATCCCATATGGTCCCCTGAGCATGGCCAGGGGTGATTCCTGAGTGCAGAGCCAGGAGTAACCCCTGTGCATTGCCAGGTATGACCCAAAAAGCAAAAAAGCTTGTAATTATCTCACAGTGATTCAATAAAATTTAAAAACTTAAAAAAAAAGGAATTGTCACCTCATTTGGCCCGTCAGTGCTCACGAGGACCATCTGTCCCGTAACACCCCGGGAGCTTCATGCTGCCCCACCAGCTCTGAAATGTTCCCTAGCACTCCTGAGAGGGCCGAGAACTATTCACCAGCAGTTCCTGGTGCTTCACGCTCTGGCCGGTTCCCACTCCACTTCCCTCCTGCGCCCTGTAAGGAGACACAGTTCATCCCCTAGCATGACTGGACATCGTCAAAGATTGGGTCTGCTGGGGAGACCAATAATCAGGAGAGCAGCAGACCTGCACCGTCCTGGAGACACCTCCTGCAGGAAGACACGCTCCTGCCATGCATCAGGAGAGGACCCTGCCTCTGGAAGCTTCCACGTACTCGCCTGACGGGGTCTAGGGGACATCAATGCCAGTCCAGCAGAGGATTCTCCTTGCTGGGGGAGAAGCCACTTTCTGGGGTTCCCATAGAACTGCCACGATTGCTAGAATATTGCAATGTAGCACTGTCGTCCCATTGTCCATCTATTTGCTCAAGCGGGCACCAGTAACATCTCCATTGTAAGACTTGTTGTTGCTGTTTTTGTCATGTCAAATATGCCACAGGGAGCTTGCCAGGCTCTGCTGTGCAGTCGGGATACTCTCGGTAACTTGCCAGGCTCTCCAAGAAGGATGGAGGAATCGAACCTGGGTCAGCCATGTGAAAGGTAAATGCCCTACCCGCTGTGCTATTGCTCCAGTCCACTAGAATATTAAATTAGATTATTAAATATTGGAGGTTCTAGGAGGTTAGCAGCCACGTGTTTCTGGGAGCTTGGTTTTAAGTCTCTGGATGTTGGCTGTTGGTGGGATTACACGGCGCCAGGGGCAGTCCCTGGGTGTGACCGCCTAGCTACTGGAAGATGGGAAATCTGGGCGGAAGAGGCCCAGTCCTGATCCGAGCAGGCTTGGAGATCTCAGCCCCGGGTCCCAAATACCTGGGTTCCTCTGCTGGTACCTTCACACGTGAGGCTCATCCAAACGTGTGGAGAGGGGCCTTGAGCATGGCTGTGACTAGGCTCTGGAGGTCTTGGGCCATGGGAGCTCTGCTCGGGGAGGGGAGGGAAGCTGGAGCCCATCCCTACTCCGAGGGGCCCTGGGGAAGGCAGCCAGGCACTCGGGCAAGAAACTCTCTTCATCACTCTCTTCTGGGAGCTTGGTTTTAAGTCTCTGGATGTTGGTCATTGGTGGGATTATACGGCGCCGGGGGCAGTCCCTGGGTGTTACCGCCTAGCTACTGGAAGATGGGGAATCTGGGAAGAAGACATCCTGTAGCCTACTTCTCCCTTTGGGAGAACCTGGCAAGCTGCCGAGAGTTTCCTGCCCACATGGAAGAGCCTGGCAAGCTCCCCGTGGCGTATTCATATGCCAAAAACAGTAACAATGATGGGTCTCATTCCCCTGACTCTGAAAGTACCTCCAATGTAGCATCATTGGGAAGAAAAGAATGAGTAAAGAGAGGCTTCTAAAATCTCAGGGCTAGGATGAATGGAGACATTACTGAGACTGCTTGAGAAATTTGACAATCAACAGGATGATGATGATGATGACAGTGATATTAAATATTAACATGATTGCTGTCATTAAGTATCTGAAACATGAGAAAATGAGGCTCAAGAATCACCCAGATTCATCGTTGAAATAGTCTAGTTTGAATGGTAATAAGAGAGACAGCAGGGCCAGGAGACAGCTCTGTGGCCGAAACACTGTCCACATGAGGCTCTGGGCGCCATGTCCAGCCGCCCCATGCACTGATCAGCACCCAGGACCTCTGCTCTGGTCAGGGGTCTTGGCCCCATGAGTGATTGTTGGTGGCACCACACCCGGGCACTTGAGGGCTCTCCCATGACACAAATCCTGGCAGGCACCACAGCTAAGTGGACACTTGATCTCTGCCCTAGAGAGTTAACTCCGGCCCCGCACATGCGCAGGCGGCTACAGGGGGCGAGCGCAGTCCAGGAGGGGCAGCAGTGCCGCCCGACGTGGGCCCTGGCGAGCACGTGACTAACGTGAGGAACAAGCACCAGCCCTGGGGGGAGGGGCTGCCTTCCATCACGGTCACATCCAAGAGGAGGAAAAAGGTTATTTGTGGAAAGAGAGACGTGTTCCACCAGCAAGTCTGCTGGCTCGACTTCCCTCTGCAAGGAGCTCCTGATGCTCCGGGTGCCTCGTCTCACCCCCGGGAGGCCTGGCGTGACCCCGCCTGGTGTGCAAGGGCGCCACAGCCTCTGGACACACTCTGAAGAGAACGTCGCGAGATCTGGGTCCCAGCAAAAGGCCCACAACGCAGTTCTGCGTACAGAAGGGTCACAAAGGCACTGCCTCGAAGTGGAAGAGAGAAAAGAGACTTTCTATAACCCGGGGTTGGAAGCATCAATTGCTCTCAGGATAGAATGGGGGGAGCTGTCACACACTTTCAAAGATCACTGGGGAGTAGAGCCAAGTGTTGACTAAGAATGAATACGAATGGCGAAGAGGTGAGGGGGTAAGCAGCCAGTCCACACGGCAGGACCCCGGCAGACTTCGTAGCATAGAACGAGTTTCGCAGGAAATGAAGTATGTCGGATGAGCAGTCATTTTTGTGGTTGAGCAGTGAGATTTCTTTCTTTTTTTTTTTTTTTTTTTTTGCTTTTTGGGCCATACCTGGCGATGCTCAGGGGTTACTCCTGACGGTGCTCAGGGGACCACATGGGACACTGGGAATCGAACCCAAGTTGGCCGTGTGCAAGGCAAACACCCTACCCTCTGTGCTATCACTCCAGCCCCAGCAGTGAGATTTCTATTTCTCTCTCCGTCTTGCTTATCTCCGCGTTTTCTACGATGAGGGCGTGTGGCTGTGACGGCACGGGAAGGTTCTCCCTAGGGGCCGTGTAGACTAGTGACATGCTCTGTGCTGGGAGGAGCAAACCCCTGCCCAGACGCTGCGGAGCTGGGTTCAAACCCCAACTCAGCCCTCCAGTGACACTCGCCCTGCTGTGCTGGAAAGGACGAGGTGGCAGGAACTCATCCGTCTGCCACAGCCCAGGGCAGGGCCAAGGCTGGGGGGGGGCTTGAAAAGCTTCCTGGGGACGGGAAGGCGGGCAGGTCCCCGGGTCCTGAGCACTGCAAGGAGGGAGAAAGGGACATTGAGTGAGCACCTCAGAGGGACACCAACCCCCCTTGCCCGGCCAGACACACAGGGGGCCCAGGACTTGCAGGGCCCGGGGAGCGTGGCTGATGGTGGGTGGACTGCCCCAGGCTCCCACAGACAGGGACAACGCCAGCCCCTGCCTGGTGGGAAGGCCCTCGGCGGGCAGCCCTGAGCCCCGAGTTCTCGCCTCCGGGGATGGGCGCACTGCCCGAGAATGCGATCAGACTCCCCCAGTCGCCGTGGGGAGTGGCCGTGGCCTCCTCTCGGCGTGTGGGTGGGTGGACACGTGGCTGAGCCCCTCTAGAGCTCTGATACGTCTCTGCAGGATCCAGACCCAGGGTGCTATTCCATCTGCTCCCACGGAGTCCTTCACTCCCGCGGGGACCAGGGGCAAGTTGCCACGATCGCACAGCTGCCGGGAGCCGGAGGACACACGAGGGCCCTGAAGCAAACCCATAAAACTCTCCGAGTGCCCGTGATCCTTGCCATGTTCGTATCGGGGAGAGTCACGAGTCGGTGTGAGCCCAGGGGCTCTGCCCGAATGACCCACGACGCCACAGCAGGACCCTCGGAGGGACCAGGAAGGCCCGTCTGGGGGGGACAGTTCCAGTGGACACGCCGGCAGACCCGCCCGCAGCTGAGGGGCTGCCAGCACCTCCGCAGGCTGTGGGCCCCTCGCTGAGGCTGTCTGGTCCTCGCCCCCCCCCCCCCGGCTGCAGCCCCCACCCCTGCCGGCCCTGCCCTTCTAGACCGTTCCCCTCCCTTCCCCGAGCGATCCTGGACCTGTCCTGCCTCTCCCGGGAAGACTCCCTCCTTCCCATCTTTGGGCCCCGGACTGACCCCCACTTCCTGGCAGGCCGCACCCCCAAGCGGGGTCCCTCTCCACCAGAAATCTCTTCTCTGACTGTTCTGGCGGGCGAAGGTCCAACACCCGGTGCCTAAGGGTGGGTCTCGCCGGTGCCTCTCAAGTGTCTGAAGTGTCTCACCCGCCTGGGGCTGGGGCAGCCACCCTGCTCCGTGCTGCCACCGCCTCCTCCCTTCCCGCCTGGGGCCTGGGGGCTGCTGTCAGGGAGACTCCGCCAGGAGGCCCCAGACAGCAGCATTGCGACGGCAGAGGGACTTTGCGGGGTGTCCTGGTGGGGCACGGTGCCCAGGAAAGGGTGAGGGGGGCTGGTGGCAGAGCCGGACAAACAGGCCGGGGATAGTCCTGAGAGCAGCGGGAGGGCACGGGGGGGCGGTCAGGGAGGCCGGGTGGGGGCTCAGGGTGGGCTTGACTCCCGGAGGAAGACCTGAGTGGGAAACAGTTTGCCCTCGTCCGTGGCCAAGGGGCTTCAGGCTGGGGCTTTCCTGCCTCTGCCTGATCTCGGGGCAGAGTGTGACCAGCGTCGCCCCAAGCCCCCAAAGTCAAGGCCAGTGGCAGCTCAGACTCCGACCGGCCGCGGGACCCAGGTCTTGGCAGGTGTCACCTAAGGACCTGCAGCCATCGTGACAGCAGAGAGGGGACGGCCGTGCTTGGCCGGGGGCTGGCCCGGGTGTGCTCCGGGCACCACAGTGCTGCCGCGTGTGGCCCGAGAATGGAAGAGAAAGAGTGCCCGGTAGCGCGGGGCCAGGGCGCTTCACTCGCATCCACCCTGGGTTTGATCAGCACCGCACAGCGTCCCCCGCGCCCCGCCAGCACAGCACCGAGAGCTGCCGGGTGTGGCCCGGGGGAAACCAAATCTCCGGATGAGGCCACCCAGGGCCAGAGCGAACCCTAAGCCCGAGAGCGCACGAGGGAGGCGTCCTGAGCCGCAGTGTGGGGGACACTCCGGAGAGCTCGGAGCCGCAGGGAAGGTCCGTCCCACGGGCACCGTGGCGAGTGGAAGCTGCGAGCTCCGGCGATGTGGGTCCAGGGTAGAGGGCACACGAGGAAGAGTCCAGCCCCACTGTGCTCTCGTCGGTGACGGCCCAGCGCCCCAGTCACAGGCACCAGCAAGACTGTCTGTGACTTGCCTGGGGTCCTTTTGCATCACCCCAAGATAGCACGGGGAGCCAGTTCTTCTCTGTCAAGCACAAGAGTGCCAATGAAGCTCAAGACCCTTCTGCCCCTGGGGAGTGTCCCTCACCAGCCTGATTCTCCGGCCTGGCCACACCCCTGCAGATGAGGAAGCGGCAGGTGTTAAATCAAATGATTGAATGCTGGCGTCTCAAGAACATCCTGACGAAGCCGGTGCTCAAGGGAATGGGAACCATCCACGTGGTGAGAGCAAACCCACAGCCATGCGGATGGGACAGGACCCAGTCCCAGGAAAGCCAGCAGCCTCCCGGCCGCCACCCTCACTCAGAACGAGCGTCCACGCACCCTTGTTCAAGCCTCCCACCTTCCCATCCAGTCTCGGAAAGGATTGTCCAGATGGGACTCTCATCTGCCTTTCCTCTCGCTCATTAAGCACAAACAGGCACTTAAGACAGTAATTAAACACCAGTGAGAAGGCAGTATTGTTTTAGAACAAAGTTTAACAGAAAGGAGATATTTTGGAATCTTCCTTTAAGAGACTGGCGCCTTTCTGGAGAGAAAGGTCCACACTGATACGGAAAGCAAACGCTGAATGGAATTGCTCTTCAAGGCTGCCTTATCACCTGATTGCGCTGAGTAAGATGGGTATCATCTGAGTAGCTTGCACTGGAGTCTTGTAGAAAGAAAACTATATTTAGAAAAATAGTTTGTTAAGCTCTTTGGAAGACATGGAAGTTGTGGAGGACAAATGCCATTAAGACACACAGAGGGTCAGAGGTTAAGGCATAATAGGGTTAAGGCATTTTTTCTTGCACTTGGTTGATCCTGGCTCAATGCTCAGAGCTGCGTATGGTCCCCTGAGCACTTCCCTGGATGGTCACTCAGCTCAGAGTCAGGAGAAAGCTCGGAACACCAGTAGTTATGGCCCCAAACAGTGAAAAATTAAACAGGAAATTGGTGCCCAGCCGAGAAAGAGGAGAGAAGTGACAACCCAAGGCATCAGGCAGAATTGTGGGGAAATCCTTGGAGAAATGAAGAGGGTCTTTTTGTTTGTTTGTAGAACACACCCACTGGTGCTCAGGGCTTACTCCTGGCCAACTCAGGGGGCCAGCTCAGCAGTGCTGGGGATTGAACCCAAGCCAGCCGCTTGCAAGGCAAGTGGCCTACGCACTGGGCTATCATTCCGGTCTCTGCAGATGTATCTAGAATTAAGATTGTGCCACTACAGTTCTGCCTCCGTCGTGTTCCTGCCTGTTTGGGTGTGGGGTGAGTGCTGAATCCCTGCGCATTCCCCCGGAGATCTCTCCGGCCCGCGGAGAGACAACAGCGGAAAGCGCTCCTAATTGGGTGGGTTCTGTGAGCGGTTCCGACCTGAAATAAAACTAGTGAGGATAATAAATAGGGGGCCCAAGACGACACATGCCGATCAAGGGCAACTTTATTAACTGCCACGCTGGTTTTATACTTTTCTTAGCAGGGGGTTGGTACATAAGTTGTCAATCATCAGGGAAGTGTCTTCTCAGACCAAATAAGGAAAGGTTCGGGGTGTATTAGGTGGGCTTACAACATTCTTCAAGAGTAGATTGAGAAATAGTGGGGAGAGGAAGGCAAGGGTTTATCTGGCAGGAGCATCTGGCAGGAGGAATGCACGAGGTTTTTAGTGTAGAGGAAGGTATTCTACTTTAGAGCTTTATGGTGTCTCTTAGTTAACTGCCCTGGGATACTTTTACCTCTTGAGTTTGGCTATTTCCTTTGTCACAAGGGCACCTTTGCCTCAGGTCAAGCAAAGCTGGTAATGGAATTTTCTGGTTTGTCCAGGGTAAAGGTTTCGGGGTCCTCTTTTGTTCAGGGTCCTGAGCAGTCCCCAACAAATCCCGTAGGCGATCAGAGCAGATGGAGAGTAAACAGACTGCACACACCAGAAGCAGGTCCTAGTGGATGACATACCCCCATGGAACCTATCAAATTTGGGCGAAAACATTTTACATTCATAATTGGCGAGTTTAGTGTTTAAACCCAAGTTGAAAGGGGTTAAGTATCTCAGTAGATATTTTGATACGAAATGACATTCTTAGAATGATGATGAGGGTGACCATTATTTTGACAGTGATGAGGAGAATGAAGCTGCTGGTGATAAAGGCCATGGTGACGATGGCAGTGGTGGTGGGGTGATGGAGATGATGGTGATAGAGGAGGTGATGGTGCACTGTGACGATGACGATGACGTGATACTGAGTACGAGGCTGACAGTGTCATATTGGTGTGGTGATGGCCGCGGCAGAGAACTCTCCATGTCGGTGATGACTGAGAGAGAGTGGAATGACACACTCATGGAGACTGGGCGGTCTGTGGAGGAGGAGGAGGATAACATCTCTCCTCTCTCTTTGCTTACCTCATTTAGTCCATGGCATCCTAACTAAGTCACTGACCTCAGTCTTGACACTGTGTGCGTCTGACCGCTTGCCCTCACCACTCGTGCCTGAGGATAACAGCAGGTCTGGTCACTATCTAGGAAGAGTCAGGGAGAATATTCCACCCAGAGTCCGGAGACGTCCCAGTGTCCCACCAACACTGAGAACTGAGTTCACAGCGGACCTGTCTGGATAGTCCCGGGGCGAGCTCCCACTGAGGTGACCAGCTACTTACAGAGACCTGCCCGGATAGTCCCGGGGCGACCTCCCACTGAGGTGACCAGCTACTTACAGAGACCTGCCCGGATAGTCCCGGGGCGACCTCCCACTGAGGTGACCAGCTACTTACAGAGACAGCTCAGGTAGGAAACTCTGCAACTCTGCAGCAGGGCTGTGCGTGGAGTCCGTGCACTCCCCCTACTGTCTGCAGAAGACCACAGAGGGGCACAGGGGAGCCCAGAGGGGGGTGAGACAGACATACGGATGTGACATACGCAGGTGAGAATCACACACAGAAGGGCTGAGTTGCTCTGGGCTGTTTGTCTGAGACAGAGGAGCTGCCAAGGATGAGGGTAACCCCGGCTCACCCCTGGCACCCCGAGATCTCCTCACACGGAATTTCCCTCCCCTCGGGCCCACTCCTCAGTTCCAGAGGACGGGAAACGCTTCTGCTAGCCACAGCCCTGTGCATCCCAGAAGCAAACTAGCAGGGCTGCAGAGACACACCGGGGCTCGCCCGGGGAAGCTTGAATTCCAGATAAACGGTGAGGACTGTTCAGGTGGCTGTGCACAGAGAGGCTTGGGCTGGCTCCACTCAAGGAGGCGTTGGCACTCTCACTGCACCGGGCACCCCTCTGTCTCGCTGAGACTGAAGTCTTCCCGGGGTTCCCCACCGTCTACGCCTCACGCGCAGCGGGACGGGGAGAGCCGGTTCTCTGCCACTGCCACACACGGATTCCCCGGCCTGGGCTGGAGAGAAGCAGCTGGACGGGCTGGACGCTGCGCCGGGTCCCCTCGCTGCCCAGGAGTGAGTCTGACTGACAGGCTGCACCCGAGGGCAGTGGAGATGGGTGGACTGCACCAGGCCAGGGACACTCATCCATTCCTTTGTTCATTTGTTCATTCACACACTCTGCCCAGCCCACGCTAAGCTCTGGGGTATCCTGGGAGCAACAACGTCAGGATCTTCACCCTCCATGCAGGTGCCCCCCTGTCATGGGCAAAGGTGTGCCCCCCCAGCTCCCAGATCGCAGAATAAGGCCTTGTTTGCTGCTGGGCTTTACCAGGTCCAGTGCGAGGAGTGTGTTAGTTCTGAGCCACCTGTTCCCGTGGGGCCGGTTTCCGATGACAGGGGCTGTGCTGGCCGGCCCTGGGTGGGCAGGCAGCGCCCCTGGGATGAAGCAGCCTGGACTCGGGGGTACATGACTCTGCCGCTCCCTGATTTCCGACTCCTGATCCGACCCTTGCTCCAGAAGTGAATGCACTAACTACATAAAGCCCCAGTGAAGGGGGAGTGATTGTCGCGGGGGTGCGTGGGGGGTGGAGGGGGCAGCTATCAGTCCTTCCTGACTGGGAGACTGGGGGGTCACTGGAGCCTCGTCTTGGGAACTGGAGGGGCCGGGAGGGCTTGTGGGTGCCTGAGGGACAGACCTCTGTCCTCGGGAGGACAGACGGGTTTCAGCCGACCCCACTCAAATCCAGACTTTAACCCAGGGCCTCAGAATCGCTCGTCTGTCAAGCTCCCCCACCGCAGTTGTTGAGGAATCAGGTCTGCAAATACCTCAGAGATAAGACTGAGCCCGGCGTGTACCACCGGTGGCTCACACTCGGTGTGCTTTAGCACAAAGGGCCGCGCCAGTGTCCACGTGGCAAGGTGGCACATCAGGAGCCCACGAGGGAGTGCACGTTGCAGGGTGGGTGGCAATGCGGCCTCACTGCAGCGGCCTGAGGGGACGTGGGAGGCGGCTCCGCACCCCACTCTGCCTGAGGGGACAGAGATGGCCCCGCCTCGGCGTCCCCGGAGCCAGGACGCGGCGGGGCCTCTGTGCTGTGAGGGGCGCAGCGGCTGCAGGCGAGGCCGGCGGCCCCGGGGAGCAGCCCAGGGAGCGAGGACGGAGGAGCAACACGGACACCTCAGGGCGGGGGCGCCGCCCGGCGAGACGGGGACCGTCAGGGCCAGGGCCCGGCCAGCGGCTCCTCACGGCCGCTCCTGCTCCAGCACCCGCTGGGCCGCACTTCGGGGGGCGCCAGCCTCGCCCCCGCCACCTGCCGGGTGTTCCTGGGGACAGGCTGAGACGGAAGGCGCAGCCCCTGCCCACACCCAGCCCTCTCCGAGGCTCGAGCACGAGGACAGAGACGGTCTCCAGCGAGCTCAAATGGGCGGGGGCACGCCCAAAGCGGAGCCCAGATGGGGACACTGCACCATGGCTCCCCGGCGGGGCGCCCACTCTGTCCTCCACCCCTCCTCCTCCCTTTCCAGGTGAGCGCGCCCCTCGCACCCTGGGCACGGAGCAGGCAGGGTTGGCGTGCCCTTCGCAGCCAGAACCTAAGCCCGGCCCGGCCCAGCCTGCGGTTCCGAGGACAGACAGAGGTCAGTGGCTTCCTAAGGGAGGCCACGCAGGGTCCAGGCACGCGGCACTCGGGACGGGCGTCTGTGAGGTGCCACGCCAGGGAGGCAGGCGGGGCCGTCAGTCTCCATGCACGACTGCCCGGGGCAGTGTTCATGCAGGGTGCCCGGGGCAGGCGGGCCGGGTGTGCGGTGTCCACGCAGGGGGCGGGCGGGCGGGGTCTGTGGTGTCCGCGCAGGGGGCAGGCGGGCCGGGTGTGCGGTGTCCGCGCAGGGGGCAGGCGGGCGGGGTCTGCAGTGTCCACGCAGGGCTGCGCAGACCCCGGGGAGTATGAGCTGAGATGCCTGGGAGGGTCTGGGAAAAGAGGAAGTGGGGAGGCGTGGCCCCGAGTTGTTTTGCGGGGCGGGGGGGGGGGGAGGGTCCCTCTTTGCTCCTTTTTGAGCCAAGCCAGCGAAGACAACCCCCCACCCCCTGGAGCCACGACGGACACGGAGGAAGCGTTCGCCAGGTGACACCTGTGCTCCCAGGCCACCCGAAGCCACCGGCCCTGTGGCAAATGCTGGCGTTTGTCAAGGTGGGGGGAGGGGGAGGATGGGGAGGGCGAGAGGCAGCAGAGTGGCAAGGTGCGGTGACTTGGTGTGCCGGGAGAGGGGCCTGAGAGAGGGGCCCCCCTGAGAGCCCCACCTGCGCCGGGACCGAGACGCGCCCAGAGGGAGGGCAGCTCAGGCGCCCGCACAGCCACATGCAGACCCCAGCACGGCGCCCAGGCCTGCCGGTGGTCAGCTTCCACAGTGGCACCAGGAACCCGCATGCCCCTGGCACTGGGTCTCGGGCACCAGCCCTGCTGGCCAGGAGAGCTGCGAGTCCAGTGCCGATGCTCCCTGACCATCCGGCTTCACGGAGTCCTCGTGCGCCGCTGCTCACGAGCCTGCTAACCCATCTGGTCATGCTGGGGGGGGCCCTACCAGAGAGCCCCCCAGGGAGGCCCACACATGAGCGGCCTGAAAGGGCACAGTTCCACTCCGGTTCCTTTGGGGTCTAGACGGCCCCCCTTCTTTCCTTTGCTCTTTCTGGTCTTTAAGCACAACAGACTGTTTTGCAGATTCTCTGTTGCTCCGGGGGGAAAAGAGCGCGGCCCCTTTAACAGGTTGATTTCTCCGTGGCTGTGCAATTTCCTTGTAGTTTATGAACGATTTTCGTCCACAGGGACAGCAGCAAATATTGGTCGCAGTGGGATCAGACGGATGAAGCCAGGGCAGAAAAACAAGCCCCTTGAATTATTGTCACAGCTTCGTTGTAAACCTTGTGATTTGAGCCACAATCTGGCAGCGGCTCAAGATCAAAGTCATCTGCAGTCAGGAAACAGAAGCAAACCCGGAAACTGCATCTCTGTGTTGTTGTGGCCTCCTGGTCTAGTTCTGGGGAGAAGTGGCTTCTCCCCGAGTGCGAGTGGCCGTCTCTGGTCGGGGATTTCACTCTGCGTGTTGGGCTCGTCGGCCTGGGCTGCCCTCAGCCACACAGCCCCGACGGCCGACCCGAACAAACGCATACAGGCCCGGGGCTGAGGCCAGAGCAGCATTCGGCCCTGGCCGGCACCTGTCTGCAGCCTGCTGACCATGGGCTCCTCAGTGGGCGCAGATGGAGGGAGAAGAGGAAGAGCAGAGAGACGGGGTGGGGGAGAGTGAGAGAGGGGGAATACAGAGGCAGAGGGAGGGAGAGAGGGAACGAGAGAAGACCAGGGGGAGGGAGAGGTGGAGAGAAGACATGACAGAGGGAGCGAGTCACAGGGAGAGGGAGAGACGGAGGCAGGAAGAGGGGGAGAGGAGTGAGAGAGAGGGCAGGGGTGAGGAGGAGACGGTGTGCCAAGAACAGAGAGGGGAGGGCCCGTGGGAAGGAGGGGGCCGGGGAATTCCACCTTTTCTGCTTCCTCTGAAGCTCCCAATCCATTTGCATAAGGACCCTACCCTTACAGTCGCGTTTAAATTTAATTATCTCCAAAAAGTTCTGTCTCCAGATACAGTTACATCGGGTGTTGGGATTTCAGCGTAGGAATGGCGACCCTTGCGGGGTTGACGGGCACAGCTCAGCCCTTAGCCTTTGGTCACTCTTCAGCCCTGTCAGAGCGCTGACTGGAGTAGCTGAAAGAAGTGCCCACAGAAGCTCGGGCAGCGGCACACGCACAGGCCACCGCGTCTGTTGTTGGAAGAGGCAGCCACAGTTGGCGTGGAAGCGGGTGTCAACGTTAGCGCCGCTCACAATAAGGACCTGGAGACGACACAGTGCTCAGCGTGGAGAGGTGTGGCACCGCCAGGAAGGGGAGGGCCCGGGCTCTGGAGGGGAAGGCGATGTCCAGCGCTGCAGGGAGCCTGTCCACTGCCCGCACTGGCCCCTGCTGTCCACACACACAGCCTGTGCATGGCGCCGGTTTGGAGCCTGGAGTTCAGGGGTGGAATCTGAGGAAGACTCAGCAGGGCCCTGACGCGGGGCTGCAGGGGGGTCCTGTTGCCCCAAGACCCGAGCCCAGCGCCACCGCCCAGGCTGCAGCGAGGAGCTCTCCCGCCTAGGACGCTCCCGTCACCCCCGCAGCACCAGTGCGGCTGCTCCTGCTGTCTCTCTCCGTGGCTACTGGCCGAGCGCAAGCTGCTTTCAAAGGAAACAAAGCCGAGTGGAAGGTCCTGAGCCCGGAGGAAAGTTCTCTCATTCTGTCGTTCCGGGGGTCCCGGGGCTGCCTTCTCGCTGTGCGACTGTGAGTTGCTGGAGTGGGGCAGGAGGAAGGAAGGAAGGAAGGAAGGAAGGAAGGAAGGAAGGAAGGAAGGAAGGAAGGAAGGAAGGAAGGAAGGAAGGAAGGAAGGAAGGAAGGAAGGAAGGAAGGAAGGAAGGAAGGAGAAATAGAGAAAGAGAAAGAGAGGAAGGAAGGAAGGAAGGAAGGAAGGAAGGAAGGAAGGAAGGAAGGAAGGAAGGAAGGAAGGAAGGAAGGAAGGAAGGAAGGAAGGAGAAAGAGAGAAAGAGAGAAAGGAAGGAAGGAAAGAAGGAAGGAAGGAAGGAAGGAAGGAAGGAAGGAAGGAAGGAAGGAAGGAAGGAAGGAAGGAAGGAAGGAAGGAAGGAAGGAAGGAAGGAAGGAAGGAAGGAAGGAAGAGAAAGGAAGAAGGAAGCGTAGCCCGTGAGTGGAATTTCAGCTGAAACCCCAACCCAGGAAGGCCTGTCACTTTGGGAGCAGTATGGAAGGTTTAAGAATAGTCTCACAGATTTCCAGGGTGCTATTCAATCCGGCAATTCTTATCTAAACCAGATCACTAAGCTGGACAGCTGTTCTGACAACCCCAGAAAACGGAGAGCAGGAAATACCCCCTTACCCTTCTGCATTCTGTCCCACCCCTCCCGGGCCTCAAAGCTCCATTCTTTACTCAACAACAGTGAGTCTGAAGGACACGGAAACGCTCGGTCTTTGTCTCAGTTTCTACACAGACATCCACCCTTGGGCCTAATGTGCATTTTTGCCTGACCATTGTAGACACTTTATTTCTATTTCACTTTCTTAATTATATAAGCTTCCTGCAAACTGTTTTGAATTATTAATTTTCTTTTTTTTAATTTTTTATTAAAGAGCCATGACTTACAAAATTACTGATAGTTGCATCTTAGACATACAATAACTCAACACCAACCCCTCTGCCAGCTCCCCAGGTCCCTGCCCTTCCCGGCCCCTCTTCACCCAGAACTGCCTCTTCCACTTTCTTGAGCAGTTCCAGCTTTCTCCCTCGAGCCGACCCACCAATCCCCTCCCCACGCCTTCAGGGTCCTCCCCCACCTTCGTGCCGGCTCAGCTGCTCTGGACACTGTCCTCTGGGGGTCACTGACCTTGCTGGCCCCTGGGGGTGTCCCTATACTGAGGAATGAGCAGTCTCCCTGGTCACCGCACTGAAGAAGGGAAGTGTGGATGTCCGTGTTGGGTGGGTGGGGCGGGAAGGCAGGAGGGAATGAGTGAAAGACGAGCCTTCTCTAGGGCCTCAGCATCTGCCTTGCCCCCGCAGGCTGCACGAACGAAACCTCTCAGAATCCATCTCCAGCCCCTGGAGGAACATTCTAGAGCCTGGAGATGCCTGTGTGCCCGTGAGTGTGGGGCAGCAGAGACTGGGAGGGGGGAACATTCTGCAGAGGAAACATTTCCATTCACCGAGTGTCCTCGGGCCCTCGCCTGTCACACGGACGTCTGTGTAATCTTAAATTTCATAGCCATGGCGGTAACCGCAGTAATGACAGGGAGGAAAATAATAGCCGTAACCGTAACGGCAGGCACTCCAGATCTGAGTGGCTCTTCGTGGCGTTCCGATGCATTTGCTGCTTCCTTCCAAGGCCCTGGAAATAGAGTAAATCATTACTGTGGCCTCATTGGTACACATTCCTGTGATTTTCCACCAGAATTCGAGGGTTCCGTGATGAGAAACGCTCTGATCAGCACATCGGGGACTCGTGTGATCTTCGAGCCGCCCCATTGCAGGCAGGGAGTTTGCAGTGCTGGCCAGGCCTCCGGCCCACTGCTGCCCAGGAACACCGGCCGGGGCTGGAGACGCCAGGCAATGAGTGACCTTCCACATCTGCGTCACAATCTCATTGCTTTCCCTTCTCACTGGAATTTCAATCAGTCTGAGCATCGGTTAATGATTCTTCCTTATCCATTTGATTAAAACACAAAGTCGCTGAGGCAGCAGCAAATTGGATTTTTTCCCTTGGCCCTAATGCACTGCCGTAATGAAATCCATGACTTCCACCCCGCGTGCGAGGAGCCGGCGTGCACAGTACGAAGGCGGGCGAGGCCCATCTGTCTCCCGGCTGGTTCCCTAGCCCGGAAAAGCCTTCGGGAGCGTCTCTGGGCCAGCTCCGCTGCCACACTGCCAAAGATTGGACGTCAGGTAAGTGCAACTTCATTTCTTTAAAAGCAGCCGCAGTTTTCATTACTTGGATGAAACCATATCTCACATGCTAATTTAATAAACTTCTTTATGCTTACAGAGTCCCGTCTTGAAAAAAGTGATACATTGCTAGCCTGCTGGCCACGGCACTACATGATTTCCATCTCCAACCCAGGGGGGAAAGAGACTAGCGAAGATTTAAAACAATACATAGCACTCCAATTCATATTCTGATTAAGCATCACAGATGCTAATTACTACAAAATTAGATTGCAAAATTAAATAGCAAGGTAAGCATCCAAATCTCCATCACTGAACATACAGCAAACGTGCACCTCGCCCCGTCCTTGGCGAGACCTGGCCAACGACCCCCTCTCGTCCTGCCTCTGCCACCTCAGGCCCCAAGACCACTGTTTTGCTGAGTTCAGAACCAGGCCTGCTGGGCTGGGGGTTGGTGCAGTTGGTCCTAATGGCCAGAAGATTCTGTGGCTCTCTTTTCTCACCAAACAGGCCAGGTGACCAAGAATTATAGAGGAAAATGCTTTGCCACAGACATCTTTGCAATATATAGAAAGTCTTGTTATTTTATTTTAGTGGTGTAGGATAGTGTGGGGGAGAGTTCATTCAGCCTTGCCTTGCAGACAGCCCACCCCAGTTCAAGCCCTGCTGCTAGATCTGTCTGCCGAGCAGTGCTGAGAGTGATCCCTGAGCACAGAGCCCAGAGTAAGCTGCAAGGAAAGTTACACATGGCCAAAACCAAAATTTTGAAAGAACAGGAAAATGGGAATGTGAGCACACACTCCTAATTTTACATTTTTCATTCAATAAATACGTACGATTTTCCTTATCGAGCACTGGCTATCCAGTCACATACAAAAGAAACCAAAAGTCTGTGCCATTGAGCAACATTCCATTGTGTTACGAAGTGATTTGCCTAGTGCTGAGAAGTAACTCAGTAGCTGAACACGCTTGAATGCTGCATCCCTGGAGAAACCACCAGTTCCTCCTAGCTTGCGGCTTCAGCACCGCAAGAGTGGACAGCGCCCGGCCCCACGCCACAGGCTCCTTCCTCAGTCAGGTCCATTACACTCTGGAACTGCTGGACCCTGCTGAGCCTGGAAGTGGACAGAGGACGAGGGGGTGGGGCTTAGTGCCCTGCGACAGTCCTGGGGCAAGGGGAACCAGAGTTCATGCCCTGATGTTGCTGTCTTCCAAACAACTTGTGGCTCCCCTCACCCCCCCAGTGCGGTGACAGCTGGACCTTGGATTCCAGTGTGGGCCTCCTTAAGCATCCTGGCATCAGGGTGTCTGGCCGTTACCTTGACACCTCCGGTGTCAGCTTTCCACATAGGATTAAAATGACATAATTAGAGTCACACTCCGATCCCATAGCCAGCACCGTGGAGCCTCATTAGCTTTACAGCTCCATGGCTAAATTTGAATGGGATGCAAGCCAAGCCGCTAAAATTCAGAGGCACATAAATCGGTCCTCCTGACACCTGGGGAAAAAGGGTGGGCCCCGTCCTGCTGAAGCCCCAGAAGCCACACCCACCTCCCCAAAGCTGCCGCCATGCCAACAGCCCGGCTCCACTGCTCCACGACTCATCTCTGCAGAGATGCCACACTGACGAAGATTCCAGGCACCGAGGTTTCCAAATTGGGAAGTCTCGGGTCTTCTCAGAGTGGGGGCAGGAAGTCTCTCCCCACCCCTCCCCCTGAACTTCCAGGAACCAGGGCAGCCACCCCCACCCCCACAGCCACTGCCGGGTAAACTCGTTGGCCCAGTTCTAGAGGTCCGGAACAGGCGGCCACATGACACCTCCAGATGCCGCAGAACTGACTAGCCCAGTAGGAACACAGCAAAGCAGGTGAGAAATTAATGTGGACGCCCACGTAGCTCAATAAACAAAAGCAATAGCAGAAGGCTCAACTAGCAACAGCAGCCCCTCGTAAACCCTCAGACAAGAACTTAATGACCCCATGGTGAGACAGAACAATTTTCACAAATTTTCTTTTACTGATGTATTTTCTGATTATTCCATTAGCCATTTAGTTGTATCAAGCAATTAAAATAAATTATTTTGTGCCTACTTAAGGGGGGCGGCTGGCAGAGGGGCGGAGGGGGAGCGGGGACTGGGAACGCTGGTAGAAGGAAGGTCGCACTGGCGGGGAGGTTTGTGCTGGAACATTGAGTGCCCAAAACAACTGTATTGTGAACAATTGTATTATGGTGTTTAAATACGGTTTAAAAGATCACATATTTAATCCAAGTAGCGATACTCCTCACAGACGTGTTAACGGGATGATTAGGGGTGTAGTCTACACTGGAAAAGGCGAAGTGGATTGACAGCAGTTTGCCATCGAACTCCAGCCGAGCTCAGTGGATGTGAGAATCCAGCCCCATCGGGGACGATGCATGGCCAGCAGCGGCTGCCTCGGCCACACCATCAGGTGGCCGTCCACACAGGAGGCATCAGTCCTCAGTGGGCTCGGTAGGGGCCAATCCCGTCCCAGTGAGGACGCGGAATCTCCAAACCCATAAGCTGTCAACCACCACATGATTCCCAGGCTACCTGCTACCCAGTCGGCACGATACTGCCAGGATACAGGGCGGGATCCTGGAATGTGTATTTATTATCACGATCGCAAAACAGGCGTTCAAAATAGTGTCTCATGGATCAAACTTGGAATAAGAAAATGTCCTAATGTGTTTTGATTGAATCACTGTGAGACACACAGTTACAAAGCTGTTCATGATCTGGTTTCAGTCATACAATGTTCCAACACCGACCCTCCACAGGGCACACTTCCTCACCAATGTGCCCAGTCTCCCCCGCCACACACACCCCCAGTCTGCCTCTATGGCAGACGCTTCCCTTTTCTCCCTCTCCCCTCCCTCTCCCTCACCCCTCCCTCCCTTTCTCTCTCCCTCCCTCTCTCTCTCCTCCCTCTCCCTCTCTCCCTTTCTCTGTCTCTGTCTCTCCCTCTCTCTGTCTCTCTGCCTCTGTCTCTGTCTCTCTGTCTCTCTGTCTCTGTCTCTCTCTGTCTCTCTGCCTCTGTCTCTGTCTCTCTCTGTCTCTCTGTCTCTGTCTCTGTCTCTGTCTCTGTCTCTGTCTCTGTCTCTCTCTCTCTCTCTCTCTCTCTCTCTCTCTCTCTCTCTCTCTCCCCGCCCCCCAGGCATCACGGTTTGCAGTGCAGGTACTGAGGGGCCATCATGTTTGGTCCTTTACCCACTTCGGCATGCAGCTCCCACCCAGAGTGATCCCTTCCAATCACGTATGTTTTATATGTTAGAAGCCCCTGCTACACGGATCTCCACACAGGTGTCCTGCAGGCTCTGCTGCCGCTGTCCAGTGGCCCCCAGGTGTGCCGTGCAGCCCCGCCCATCTCATCCTCCGCCTGTGAGCAGAGGGGGCTGGCGTGTGTGCTGAGCCCCTCTCTCTTCTCAGGTGTCTCTGGGACGAGTGCTCACACCCGCTACGGGTCCGGCTTTCCCCCAGGGCCGCCTTTGCCCGTGGGCAGCTGGCAAGGCCCAGAGACATTTTCCTCGTCATAACCGTGGAGGACACGGTGACAGTAGCTAGTGAGTGAGGTCAGGGGTGCTGCCGAGTGTCCTGAGATGCCGGGAAGCCCCAGTGACCCAGAGGACCTGGCTCAAGACTCCGGGGTGTCCGTGGAGAGGTCTGTGGCCCAAGCCTCTCCCGCAGAGCCAGGGAAGGACCCTGGCCCGGCAGCGAGAGGCTCGGGTGCCCCGGGCTTCTGTCTCCCCAGGAAGCCCCGCGGCCGAGCGGTCACTTGTCCTGACCCCCCACGTGCCCGTGGAGTTGCTTCCCGTCAGCAGGAGTCCGTGTCTGCTGGCTGGGGTTTGCCGGGACGGGGACACTCAGCCCTCACCAGGAAACGCCCTCCCGGGACAGCGCTGGCCACTGGGTCCCGCCTGTGGGTTGCAGAGAAAATGCCCCCCGCAGCTGGGCCGCAGAGGAAACGCCAGCCCTGTGCCCAGCGGCCCCTCACGCCCCCGGACGGCACCTGCTGGGAGTGTGGGGGGCGGCCCTGGGGGCCAGGGAGCCTCCCCGGGCAGGAGAGGTCAGCCCCGGCCGCCCCAAGTGCATGAGCCCTGCCAGGTGGCCGCCGGGGCTGGAGTCCGGCACACATGCCACCACAAGCCAATAACTTGGCGTCCCTCCCCGAGAGGGCGTCTGGGCCAGGCAGAGGGAATCGGGTGAGACGAGCAGGGCTGGGCGCTGCCCAGGGCGGGGAGGGGAGGAGAGGGCCAGGGGAGGGGGGAGGGTGGCAGCCGGGGCCCGGTGCTCCCCCTCCCTCAGTGGACAATGCGGGCTGTCCGTGAGTTGCCAGCATGGCCCCTCCCACCCCTCTGCAGGCCGGGGTCCGCCCGGGGACGAGTGACCGGTACGGAGGTCAGCATGCTCACCGGGGCTGCCTCGCAGGCAGACGGCGATGGTGGACATTCAGACGCCCACGGGGACCGTGATGCTCTGGAGCTTGACTTGGCAAAGGGGCCCTGCCCCCTCCTCACCCCTGCCTGCCCCCTCCTCACCCCTGCCTGCCCCCTCCTCACTCCTGCCTGCCCCCTCCTCACCCCACCTGCCCCCTCCTCACCCCTGCCTGTCCCCTCTTCATTCCACCTGTCCACTTCTCCATCCCCACTGTCCCCTCCTCACCCCTGCCCATCCCCTCCTCACCCCACCTGTCCCCTCCTCACCCCGCCTGCCCCCTCCTCACCCCGCCTGCCCCCTCCTCACCCCGCCTGTCCCCTCCTCACCCCTGCCTGCTCCCTCCTCACCCTGCCTGCCCCCTCCCCACCCCTGCCTGCCCCCTCCTCACTCCTGCCTGCCCCCTCCTCACCCCACCTGCCCCCTCCTCACCCCTGCCTGCCCCCTCTTCATTCCACCTGTCCACTTCTCCATCCCCACTGTCCCCTCCTCACCCCTGCCCGTCCCCTCTTCATCCCACTGCCCCCTTCTCACCCTGCCCGTCCCTCACCCCCATCTCCGGCAGCCTTCACGTGGCTGTGGGGGAACTGAACTGCGACAGCAGACGTTGTGGCCAGCAAAGTGGACAAGGTTTCCCCTTGGCCCCTTCGGAAGAGCCGTGTGGACTCCAGAGTGCTGGTGCCCGAGGGAGTGGTCAAGCCGCAGAGTCAAGCTGACACGGGTGGCCGTGCCCTGGACGGCATAGACGTGTCACAGTCGCCCCAGCCCCCAGTGGCCGGGAGAGGGAGGTACAGGCCCTGGCCATGGTGGGGACAGCCCTTGGGCCCCCTCGTCCCCTCCCTGGCCGGGGGAGGCAGGCCTGAGCGGTCTCCTGCCCGGGGTCTGATGCCGGCGAGTCCACGCTGGGTCTCCGTGCGGCCCAGCAGGGTTGCAGTGTAGACCAGGGGGCCGGGTCAAGGCACTTCTGCAAACAGCCGCGCCGAGCCGGCACTGGGCCCCTGGGGTGGGGAGCGGACAAAGGGCCCAGCCGCTGCCCAGGAATCCTGGGGACCTGCGTCTCGCCACTTGGCCTCGGGCTTCCCCCTCCAATGAGGCGGCAGACAGGCCCTGGTAGGGACTGAGGCTCCCCTCTCGGTGCTCAGTGACACAGGGTCTGGGGCCGACTACGGCCCCCTGTTCTCCGTGAGAAAGTCGCTCGCAGGCGGGAAGGGGGTCTGCCAGATGCGAGGCTTCCCTTCCTCAGCAGAGGCAGCATCTGCTCCGTCCCCGTCGGGTGGGCGCAGCTCCCAGGCCGCCCCGCCCCCCAGGACAGAGCCGGAGCCAGGGCTGGTCCCGGAAGCACCGCGGCCGCCTCACAGCGGGGCCTGCGCCGAGACACCTGCCCAGAGGCGGGGAGGAAGCACAAGTCAGCCTCCCCGGTGTCACCGGACCGTCACCTCCAGGACGTCCCCGTTCAGGCGAGAGGCCCAGAGCCTGGGGAGACGGGGCCCGTCTCCCGTGAGGGCTCCGGACACTCCCCAAGCCCCGAGATCGATCTGTCACATGGCTGACTGCTCCTTTGTTTCTTCTTAAGGCGCTACAGTGACCGTGATTAGCAGCGGCCACACTCGGTCAGACCGGGTCAAACCTTAGCCGATGACCCGAGTCTCTCCCGAAGGGCAGAAGGAGCTTCTACCCGGCGGGCTGGGCACGGGCGGGTAAGCAAGCTATGAACATGGCCCTTCCACGGGAGAACACGCAGGAGCCGGGGGAGGGGACAGTCCCCAGATACACCACACCACACACACACACACACACACACACACACACACACTCACACACACTCACTCACACACTCAGACACACACATACACACACTCACTCACATACACTTACACATTCACTCACACACACACACATACACACATTCACACACACTCACACAGAGACTCACATACTCTCTCACACACACACACTCACTCACACACACTCACATACACACACTCACACACACTCACATACACACACTCACACACTCACATACACACATTCACATACACACATACTCACATACATATACTCACACACACTCACACTCACACACACACTTACACACCTTCACACACTCACACACATAAACACACTCACTCACACACACAGAGACTCACATACTCTCCCTCTCTCTCTCTCTCTCTCTCTCTCTCTCTCTCTCTCTCTCTCTCTCTCTCACACACACACACACACATACACACGGTCCGAGGCCCCTCCCCCGATGCTCTGCTCCGTGAGTGGCCTCTGCTCTCCCGCTCCCACACAGTCGCCTTGTTGTCACCTCTGTGAAAGACGCTAACGCACGTGAGAGCGTGGGAATTAGTGGGCACTGAGACAGCAGCAGGGGAGTCCTCAGAGGGGACCCTTCACTGACGCCTGGTGACAAGGAGACACCTCTGGGCTCTCACTGCTGCCACAGTGCTCATCGGAGGGCTGGGGACAGCCCAGGACCCTGCCAGCCGCTGAGCCTCTGGGCTCTGCACCAGCACTTTCCACGGAGTCCCTCCCGCCCTGCAGGGAAGGCGCTCTCCTCTCCCCCTCCCTCCCTCTCTCTCTCCTCTCCTCTCCTTCTCCCTCCCTCTCCTCTCCTCTCCCTCTCCCTCCCTCTCTCTCTCCTCTCCTCTCCCCCTCCCTCCCTCTCTCTCCTCTCCCCCTCCCTCTCCCTCCCTCTCTTCTCCTCTCCCCCTCCCTCCCTCTCTCTCTCCTCTCCTCTCCCTCTCCCTCTCCTCTCCTCTCCCCCCCCTCCCTCTCTCTCTCCTCTCCTCTCCCCCTCCCTCCCTCTCTCTCTCCTCTCCTCTCCCTCTCTCTCCCTCTCCTCTCTTCTCCCCTCCCTCCCTCTCTCTCTCCTCTCCTCTCCCCCTCCCTCCCTCTCTCTCTCCTCTCCTCTCCCCTCTCCCTCCCTCTCTCCTCCTCCTCTCCTCTCCCTCTCCCTCCTCTCTCTCCTCTCCCTCTCCTCTCCCCCTCCCTCCCTCTCTCTCCCCTCCTATCCCCCTCCCTCCATCTCTCTCCTCTCCTCTCCCCCCTCCCTCCCTCTCTCTCCTCTCCCCCTCCCTCTCCCTCCCTCTCCTCTCCTCTCCCCCCTCCCTCCCTCTCTCTCTCCTCTCCTCTCCCTCCCCTCTCCTCTCCTCTCCCCCTCCCTCCCTCTCTCTCTCCTATCCTCTCCCCCTCCCTCCCTCTCTCTCTCCTCTCCTCTCCCTCTCCCTCCCTCTCCTCTCTTCTCCCCCTCCCTCCCTCTCTCTCTCCTCTCCTCTCCCCCTTCCTCCCTCTCCCTCCTCCTCTCCCTCTCCCTCCCTCTTCCTCTCCTCTCCCCCCCCTCCCTCTCCTCTCCTCTCCCCCCTCCCTCCCTCTCTCTCTCCTCTCACCCCCTCCCTCCCTCTCTCCTCCTCTCCCTCTCCCCCCTCCCTCCCTCTCTCTCCTCTCCTCTCCCTCTCCCTCCCTCTTCCTCTCCTCTCCCCCTCCCTCCCTCTCTCTCTCCTCTCCTCTCCCCCTCCCTCCCTCTCTCTCTCCTCTCCTCCTCCCCCTCCCTCCCTCTCTCTCTCCTCTCCTCTCCCTCTCTCTCCCTCTCCTCTCTTCTCCCCCTCCCTCCCTCTCTCTCTCCTCCCTCTCCCCCTCCCTCCCTCTCTCTCTCCTCTCCTCTCCCCCTCCCTCCCTCTCTCTCTCCTCTCCTCTCCCTCTCCCTCCCTCTCTCTCTCCTCTCCTCTCCCCCTCCCTCCCTCTCTCTCCTCTCCTATCCCCCTCCCTCCCTCTCTCTCCTCTCCTCTCCCCCTCCCTCCCTCTCTCTCCTCTCCCCCTCCCTCTCCCTCCCTCTCCTCTCCTCTCCCCCTCCCTCCCTCTCTCTCTCCTCTCCTCTCCCTCCCTCCCTCTCCTCTCCTCTCCCCCTCCCTCCCTCTCTCTCTCCTCTCCTCTCCCCCTCCCTCCCTCTCTCTCTCCTCTCCTCTCCCTCTCCCTCCCTCTCCTCTCTTCTCCCCCTCCCTCCCTCTCTCTCTCCTCTCCTCTCCCCCTCCCTCCCTCTCCCTCTCCTCTCCTCTCCCTCTCCCTCCCTCTTCCTCTCCTCTCCCCCCCTCCCTCTCCTCTCCTCTCCCCCTCCCTCCCTCTCTCTCTCCTCTCCTCTCCCCCTCCCTCCCTCTCTCTCTCCTCTCCCCCTCCCTCCCTCTCTCTCCTCTCCCTCTCCCCCTCCCTCCCTCTCTCTCCTCTCCTCTCCCTCTCCCTCCCTCTTCCTCTCCTCTCCCCCTCCCTCCCTCCCTCTCCTCTCCTCTCCCTCTCCCTCCCTCTCTCTCTCCTCTCCTCTCCCCCTCCCTCCCTCTCTCTCCTCTCCTCTTCCCCTCCCTCCCTCTCTCTCTCTCCTCTCCTCTCCCCCTCCCTCCCTCTCTCTCCTCTCCTCTCCTTCTCCCTCCCTCTCTCTCCTCTCCTCTCCCTCTCCCTCTCCTCTCCTCTCCCTCTCCCTCCCTCTCTCTCTCCTCTCCTCTCCCCCTCCCTTTCTCTCCTCTCCTCTCCCTCTCCCTCCCTCTCTCTCTCCTCTCCTCTCCCCCTCCCTCCCTCTCTCTCTTCTCCTCTCCCCCTCCCTCCCTCTCTCTCTCCTCTCCTCTCTCCCTCCCTCCCTCTCTCTCTCCTCTCCTCTCCCCCTCCCTCACTCTCTCTCCTCTCCTCTCCCCTCCCTCCCTCTCTCTCTCCTCTCCCTCTCCCTCCCTCTCTCTCTCCTCTCCTCTCTCCCTCCCTCCCTCTCTCTCCTCTCCTCTTCCCCTCCCTCCCTCTCTCTCTCCTCTCCTCTCCCCCTCCCTCCCTCTCTCTCCTCTCCTCTCCCCCTCCCTCCCTCTCTCTCCTCTCCCCCTCCCTCCCTCTCTCCTCTCCTCTCCCCCTCCCTCCCTCTCTCTCCTCTCCTCTCCCCCTCCCTCCCTCTCCTCTCCTCTCCCCCTCCCTCCCTCTCTCTCTCCTCTCCTCTCCTCCTCCCTCCCTCTCTCTCTCCTCTCCTCTCCCCCTCCCTCCCTCTCTCTCCTCTCCTCTCCCTCTCCCTCCCTCTTCCTCTCCTCTCCCCCTCCCTCTCTCTCTCCTCTCCTCTCCCCCTCCCTCCCTCTCTCTCTCCTCTCCTCTCCCCCTCCCTCCCTCTCTCTCCTCTCCCCCTCCCTCCCTCTCTCCTCTCCTCTCCCCCTCCCTCCCTCTCTCTCTCCTCTCCTCTCTCTCCCTGTCCCTCTCCTCTCCCTCTCCCCCTCCCTCTCCCTCTTCTCTCCCCTCTCTCTTCTCTCTCTCCCTCCCTTCCTCTCCCTCCCTTTCCCTCTCTTCTCCCCTCTCTCTTCTCTCTCCTCTCCCTCTCCCTCTCTCTCAGTCTCTCGCTGTCTCTGTTTCTCTGTCTCTCTCCTCTCTCTCCCCCTCTCTCTCCTCTCTCTCTCTTTCTCTCTCTCTCCCTGTCACACTTTCACTCTCTCACTGTCTGTCTCTCTGTCTCTCAGTCTCTCTGTATCTGTCTCTCTATCTCTGTCTCTCTGTCTCTGTGTCTCTGTGTCTCTCTGTCTCAGTCTCTCTTTCCCCCTGAACACGGCATTTCCGTCTTTCCTCGCCTGCTCATGGAAAGCACGCGAGCACTGAGGCCAGAGAAAGGCGCAGGAGCGTGGCGGCCAGGGCGGGGGAGGAAGGGCCACTAGCCACGAGTTCCGATCCCTCCGCAAGGGGTCAGGGCGAGGCTGTGGCTTCCCCCCAGCTGAGTCTCGGCCCCCTCGGCACTGAGCACACTTGTCTCCCGCAGCACAGGGAGGGGCCGGGCTGGTGTCCCCGCGTCTCCTCGGGCAGCCCACGGGCAGGGCTGAAGGCCACTTGCGGGCCCTGGGCAGCTCGCTCGCCCTCTCTGAGCCACCGCCCGGCTCTGGGAATAGCGCGGCCTGCACGGGGACCGTGAGTGCTTGGGGCCACAGCAACAAGGATCATTCGCTGCCAACGGGCCTGGCCTGTATCATGCATGAGTCTTCTGCCTGGGGGCCACACCCAGCATGAGCTCAGGGCTCTGTGCTCGGGGCTCACTCCCAGCTCTGTGCTCGGGGCTCACTCCTGACTCTGTGCTCAGGGTCACTCCTGACTCTGTGCTCAGGGATCCTCAGGGTCACTCCTGGCTCAGGGCTCAGGGCCTACCCCTGGCTCAGTGCTCAGGACTCACTCCTGGCGAGCCCCGGGAATGACCCTTTATGATGCCTAGGATTGAAGCCAGGTCAGCCGTGAGCAAGGCGAGTGCTCTACCCACTGTACTATTCCTCTTGCCCCAGAGATCACAATTTTTTCTTTGAGCCTGAGACAGAAATTGCACATTGTTACCACCTAGGTTCACCCATTCTTAGTTAAGGGGGACCCAGAGCCTTTGAATGTTTGTAAATATTCACCTTCCGGTGAGCCCATGTGGCTTTAGGTCAAAGCGACACCAGTGGGAATCCAGGTGGTCCCCACGCTAAGCATCACCGAGCCCACTTTAGTGGGTCAGACGCCAGCTCCACAGACTCCCGCTCCACGCTGCCGCCGTGAAATAGCCATGATGCCCACCACAGGGGTCGGGGGTCTGGGACGGTGGGGGGGGCCTCGGGGGGACAGAGGCACATGGCTGGGAGCAGAAGATAGAGTCTGCCCCCTGCGTCTCATGCCCACAAGGCCCGTGCCCTGGGGTCTCTCCCTGTGAGCGGGCCGCGCCTCACCACTCGGCCTTGCTCTCTCTGCCCCGCGCCACCCACTGAGCACTGCGACCCTGAGCTCACGCACACTTGCTGGCCAGGGCGTGCACCAGTGGCATCTGTGTCAGCCGGAGGAAGTCCTGTGCTTGCTTTAAAGTTCTCTGGTACCGTCCACTAAGTCCCAGTGCAGGCCTGGACACTGCGTGAGGCGGCCATCCTGACACGCCGGGAGAGACAGGGAGGGGCAGAGGACAGCCAGCAAGCAGGGACCAGGAGCCTGGGCACCTCCACTGGCCCGCCAGAGCTTTCCACGGGGCCGTGAGAGCACCTCTGAGAAGCGGGTCCCACTGCAAGGGGGTCAGAGGCGCGTGTCCCCACCCAGCTGTTCACTGGAGAAGCCTTAAACTCACGTTTGGGGAAGAAAAACATTTTCCCATTTGTAATTTTAACACCCCCGGTGGATTTCTTTATATCCTTTCTACGCAACCACTTATTGTCAAACTTTATGTTCTGAAATTTTTAGCACTCCCCGCCCCCCCCCGGCCCCCCAAAATAGAAGCACTGTAGCACTGTCGTCCCATTGCTCATCGATTTGCTCGAACGGACACCAGTAAAGTCTCCATTGTGGGGCTTGTTGTTACTGTTTTTGGCATACAGAATATGCCACGGGGAGCTTGCCACGCGTGCCACACCCCACGCTGCACAGGCTCTCGGGGGAGACGGGGCGGCGGGCTGGGTGGAGCCCGTGTGTGCGTCAGGGGGAGGCCCGAGTGAGCTTCCGAAGCAGCACCCTGGGCCCCCGGGAGCACGGGCCGGGCGCAGAGTGGGCGGGGGCGGGGTGTCCCGGGGGCTTCAGTGGCGCTGTCTGGGGGGCCCTGGCCTCTCCCGCCTGCGCCCAGCTTCCAGGCCGTGGGCAAGGAGACCCCGAGGCCTCTTGGTCCCTGTGGGGTTGGTCTCTGCTCTCCACTGTCCAACTTCACTCGGTCACAGACGCCTCCCCCGCCTCGTGCTTTTGCCACTTGGGCTCGAGTCGGCGGCTGAACTCCCGGGGTAAGGGCTGAGTCCAACCCTCTGCCGTTCCCAGAGCAGCTGCCCGGAGCAGCTGCCCACCGGGATGCAGCAGGGAAGGCGTGTGTGTGGCCGGAAGCTCAACCCCAGCAGGTTTCTGCTCCTGCAGAGCCGGTGAGTGGCCGCCTCGGTGAGGGCGGGGTAGAAATCACAACTAACACCCAGAGTCTTTCAAGGTTGGTTCCAAAGACCAACCTTGTGTTTGAGACCATACCACCAACAGTCACTCTCACGCGGTCCTCTGAGACCTGGGCCAGCCCAGAAGTGTATTAGCGGAAGTGACACTGCAGATGTGAATCATCAGAAATGTTATTGGAAGTACCGGGACACGAATTATCAGAAGTGCCAGAGGGAGTTTGAGGGTATCAGAAACCCAAAGGTCTGGAAGAGGCAATGGAGAGTGGGTGGATGATAGATGGTGGATGGATTGGGTTGGATGGTGGATGGATGGATGGATGGATGGATGGATGGATGGTGGATGGATGGATGGATGATGGATAGATGGATGGTGGATGGATAGATGGATGGATGGTGGATGGATAGTGGGTAGATAGATGGATTGGTGATAGATTGATGGGTGGGTGGTGGATGGATGGATAGTGGGTAGATGGATGGATGGTGAATGGATAGTGGATGGATGGATAGATGATGGATGGGTGGTGGATGGACAGATGAGTGGCTGGATGGGTGGGTGACTGGATGATGAGGGTGATGGATGGATGATGGGGATGGATGGATGGGTGATGGATGGATGAATTGATGGATGGTGGGTGGTGGGTGGGTGATGGATGGACGGTGGGTGGGTGATGGATGATAGTGGTGAGGGGGTGGGTGATGGGTGACGAGTGGCTGTAAGGAGGGGGGATAACAGTCGACTGGAGACGGAGTCTACATAATAAACCTTCCAATGAAGTTGAGCCTGGGACTGAGTGACTTCACTTCCCGTCTGTGAAACAGAACCACCTCTTCCTTTCTGTTTTGCTCAGTGTCCACACTGGGGGGCCACGTGGCCACCTGAAGCGGGGTGCGCACTGCCATGGGGTCTATACTGTTTGTCAGGCGAACGGATGAACCCACAGGCCGACCCTTCTCCCCCGGGCGGCGTGTCCACCTCTGCAGCACTCGGTGAGGACTGCAGGCTGGAGAGGAACACCCCCGTGTCTGCTGCCATGTGTAAATCTAGGGCACGGCCCCTCGGGAGCCAGAGACACCGTCTCCGACAGCGACTGATTGGTGGTTCCTCCCGGAGCAGCCTGCTTCCCTGCGAGCAGATTCCTGTAGCGAATCCTTCAACACTGAGGCGTGTCTGAGCCGCACTCGTCCTGAGTGATGTGACTCAGGAACTGGCGACTGAACATGCAGTTCCTCCTCTTACGCCTGAACTACTCAGCGGCTGCACCGGTACCTTTGCAGGGGGACTCCGGCCGGCAGGTCTCCACTGTTCTGTAAACGCTTCCTTGCAGGTGAGGGCACGGTGCACAGCTTCGTGTGCGCCAACCCGGTCCTAGCACGGGTTTCCCAGCCTTGCTGGGTGCGGACAGACCCTGAGCATGATGACTCTGTGTCCTCGGACCCTCGCCTTGAGCCCTCCCACCTGGCTAGCCGAGATGCCCGGCAGTGGTCCCCGGGCACCCTGAGCACAGTTTGGGAGACTCCCCACTCCTGAACCAGGAGCTTCTCGCACAGGCAAGGCTGAGTTCACGACCACCCCGCCCCCCGACTCCCGCTGCCGTGCTGGTGACCTCAAAGGGAGACACAAGCAGCCTGTCCCCTGTCCACGCGGCAGGAGTCCCAGGGAGTGGCAGGGGGGCTGGCACAGGAGCCCCCGGCCCCAGCAGACCCACCTTGGCAGAGCACGTCGGTGCGAGGTGTGCGGTGCGAGGGGGGGAGGTGTGCGGAGGGAGGGGAGATGGGATGGGAGGTGGGAGGGATGCTGGGTTCACTGTGGTGGAGAATGGACACTGGTGGAGGAAGGGGTGCTCGAACATTGTATGAGGGAAACTCAAGTATGAAAATGTGTAAATCTGTTACTGTACCTTCATGGTGACTCACTAATAAAAAAAATAAAAAAAGAAATAAAATACTGTTACATAAAAAAAATAAATAAATAAAGCAAACGCTGTGGTGCCGGAGAGACAGCACGGGGGTCGGGGCACGGGGCTCACACGCAGCTGGGCCTGCTGACCCACCGTCACAGTCCCACACGCACAGCCAGGTGCGGCCATGGCAGCCCCTGAGCACGGGTGGTGGGGGGGGAACCCCCAGCACCGCTGAGCCCCCACACCGACCAGCCGTCCCTGCAGTTGAGAAGCAGGAAGTAGCCCCCAGGCCTCCTAAGCATCACCCTGGGGGTCCCCACAAATAAAAGTCATACAAGAGGACACGTGACCGTTTGCAGGACAGCAGAGGAGCCAGGGGTCCCGAGACGCAGGGGTGGCAGGAGGGAAAAGGCCCAGCCGATGGTTCCAGCACAGGCGCAGAGTAAGGAAATGAGACGGACGCACGGACAGCAAAGTAAGACGCCGCCGCAGGACTCGGGGGCCCAAGAGAAAGGGCGGAGGGCGCCTGCAGCCCAGGGAGGGGTCTTCAGCTCCATTCGTTGGAAAACACATGAAAAGGGGAGCCCTGGTCCCGGAGCCCGGGGCGGGGTGGGGCCGTTCTCTGGCTGGCGGCTGGGGTGGAGCGACAGGCCTGGCGGGCGCAGGCAGCTCCCCGTGCCCTGTCCTCCTCAGGCCTCGGCTCGGCTCGGCACGCTGGCCCCGGCCTGCTCCGTGCCCTGGGGCTCTCTGCACGAGTCAGGGGGCAGCCAAGTGTGAGAGCAGAGGACGGGCTGGCGGGGCTGCAGGCGGCTAAGCCCCTCGCCACGGAAACACATGTGGAGTGTGCTGTTGGGGCTGTATGTATGTGAGCCCGTGCCATGTGAGTACAGCAGCAATCTCAGGGGCCAGGCAGGTGTGTGTGCGTGCATGCGTGTGTGCATGTGTGTGCACCCATGTGCATGTGTGTGGATGTCTGCGGTGTGCGTGTATGAGTGTGTATGCATGCATGCGTGTGTGTGCATGCATGTGCATGTGTGGATGTCTGCGGTGTGTGTGTATGAGTGTGTGTATGCATGCATGCGCATGTGTGGATGTCTGCGGTGTGCGTGTATGAGTGTGTGTACGCATGCGCATGTGTGTGGATGTCTGCAGTGTGCGTGTATGTGTGTATGCATGCATGTGTGTGTGCATGCATGTGCATGTGTGGATGTCTGCGGTGTGTGTATGAGTGTGCGTATGCATGCATGCGCATGTGTGTGGATGTCTGCGGTGTGCGTGTATGTGTGTGTATGCATGCATGTGTGTGTGTGCATGCATGTGCGTGTGGACATCTGCGGTGTGTGTGTGAGTGTGTGTGCATGCATGCATGTGTGCGTGTGTGTGCATGCATGTGCATGTGTGGACGTGTGCAGTGTGCATGTATGAGTGTGTATGCATGCATGCGGGTGTGCGTGTCTGTGCATGCATGTGCATGTGTGTGGACGTGTGTGGTGTGTATGTTTATGCATGCATGCGTGTGCGTGTGTGTGCATGCATGTGCATGTGTGTGGACGTCTGCGGTGTATGAGTGTGTGTATGCACGCATGTGTGTGCACATGTGCATGTATGGAAAGGGGATTCCAGCCCGCAGTCCTTCGGGGGACAGGCAGCGGGGGCGAGGGCCAGTGTCCAGTTCGCCACCCCTGTCAGAGCAGGGGCCCAGGCCTGTTGGGGGCTGCCAGGGCCCCCCTGGGTGGCTTTAGGCAGCAAGCGCCAACTCTGGGACACACAGAATGCGGCAGGAGAGCCGGCCTCGGCCACCCCGAACCAAGGTCTCTCCCTCTTTCACCAGCAACGGGGAAGGACCCAACGAGCCCCCGCCCAGAAATGAGCCGTTCCACGCCCCCCAGCTTGCCCAGGCCGGGCGCTGCCAGCACGCGTGGGGGAGGGCTCCACAGGTACCTGCTGTGCAGAGTGGAGGCTGGTGTGCCTGCAGGACCCCACGGGGACTTTTCCGTCCAGGAACGGGGTACGTTAGGGGGTCCCGGGCGGCTAGCGCCCGTGTCCAGTGCCTTCTTCAGCTCGGGAGCAGGCGGGAAGGCCGCGGCAGGGCCCGCCCGTGCCTGCTGGAGGGGAGAGCATTCGCGCCAACAGGACTCCCAGAGCCGAACAAGAGATGCAATCAAGAGGACACAGGTGGGATCAGTACCATCACGGCCGCGGGCAGGCGGCGGGCACTGCGGAGGGAGCACCGGGTGGTGCGTGCGGCCTGTGGGTGGGCGGCTTTTCACGGGAGCCAGGCCGGCTCCTGAAGCCCCCGCCTTGTGTCCCGGGGCCTCCCCCGCCTTGTGTCCTGACTCAGCCTCCCCGGCCACCGCGTCCAGCTGTCCACAGCCCCGGGAGGCTGACGCCCAAAGTGGCCGGGCTGTCTGGGAGGGGCACAGCCGGAGACACCCAGGCTCATTCCCACTCTGCACTGGGAGACACTCGGGTGGGGCTCGGGGGCCCAGCGGTGTCCTGCCCGCAGGGCCCCCTGGGCTCCCCACTGGGGACCCTGAACTCCAGGAGCCGCCTCCTGGGGCACGAGCAGGACGGCCCCCTCCCCGCAGCCTGGTGCACCTTGGACTCGCGGCCAACACTGCGGAGATGCCGCGTGCCGGGAGGGCAGGGGCCGAGACTGGCACCTTCCGATGTCACGGTCCCAAAGCAGAGCCTACAGGCCTGAGACAGACGCTCTGGGCTGTGGAGAACCCGAGCTCCAGCCAAACGAGTCCCCAAAATGCAAAGCGGCAGGGGGAGATGATCCTGTGCCAACACGCCCCCATGGCTGCGGGCACGGGGCACTTGGCTCTGGGGAGCAACTGCACCCCAGCCAGGAAGGGGCGCCCACAGCAGGGGAGGGCGGGGTCCCGGCTGTGCCCTCGGTCGGCTTCTGGCTGGAGCAGCGGCTGCTGTGAATGCGCAGGAACTGGTACTCTGCGTGCGTGCCTGTGTGCACATATGTGCTCCTATGAGCCTGTGCCCATTTTCCTGTGGGCGTGTGGGCGTGCCTATACTCCCCGTGTACCAGTGTGTGTGTGACCTAGACAGGGCAGGGCGCGGCTGTGCAGTGCAGCGGAAGGAAGCTGCCTCGGGCGCTGGCCCCAGCAGGGCGGCTTCTGCAAAGCTGGGCCCATGTCACCTCGCCCCTCCTGAAGCTGGGGCCCCCTCACACACCCACCCCACCCCGTGACCCCCGGGGCCCTGGGCCAGCTGGACCCGGACAGCCCCTGCCAACCACGGCACCGGGCTCAAGGCTGGGCCTGGGCCCGAGCAGGGAGATCTGGCGGCTCCGTGCCTGTCCAGGGCCACCGGTGTCTGGCCCGAGGGAAACGAGGCCCCAGGGAGGAAGGGAACTTCCCACACACGGGCCTGGGGACCCATGAGGGACCCAGCGGGGAGCCAAGGCCGGGGACAGGTGAGCGGGCGGCGGGCTGCCGGGGCTGTGCTCCCTGCAACCACCCGCTCAGTGCCCGGCGCCCAGCAGGAGCGGGGCCCAGGGCCGCATGCAGGGCTGGGGTCAGGCGGACGCAGGCCCACGAACTCGGGGACGGGGCAGGTGGTCGGGTGCTGTGGACCCCCGAGCCTCGCCAGCCCCTGGGACACAGCTGCACTTGCAGGGAAGGGGCAGCCCGCCCCAATACCTGCGCTCCGCCTGCCCGTGGAAGCTTCCGGAAGCATGGTTCCAGCTCCACTGGGGGTGGTGACAGCAGCTGGCGCAGGCGACACGGGGCGCGGGGCCCAGGGCAGCGCGGGTGACTCAAAGGCTTTATTACCGAAACACGAGACTCACGTAAACAGCTGCACTGAATGCACCCTGGAGCCCCCACGGACACGGGACACGGACACGGACACGGACACGCGGCCCAGCATTCCTCACTCCACTCCCGGTCCCGGCAGGGGGCGGTCCCGAGGGGCCCCTCTGCCGGAGCATGCGGGGCGGGCTGGGCGGGCTGGGACAAGCCTGGCCCCAGTGGCACGGGGGGCACGCGGGCAGTCACGGCCACTCCTGCAGGACAGAGACCTTGGGGGGCACGAGGGCAGTCACGGCCACTCCTGCAGGACAGAGACCACGGGAGGCACGAGGGCAGTCACGGCCACTCCTGCAGGACAGAGACCTCGGGCGGGCGGGGGCGCGGCTACGAGGGGGGGTGGTCCTCCCCGCGGACGCTGCGGTACTTGGCCATGTCCTCGGGAAACACCTTCGAGAGCTCCTGGATCAGCAGGCTCTTGAACTTCTGAGGAGAAACGGGAGGTCAGAGCAGCCTGGGCGCAGCCCCCGCTCGGGCCGCAGGGATGGTAGCGCCCGGCCCAGCTCCCTCCCGCTCGGGAGGCCCTAAGGGGGTCCCCAGGGGGGAGCGTGGTTGCTCGTTCTGGCCCCTGAACGCCCACAGGAGCAGAGGGGCCTGGTCACGCGGGGGCCGTGCGGCCAGCCCGGCTCCTCACTCACTCCAACAGCGACCGAGCCCCACAGGGACCCACAGGTCACCAACACGGAGCGAAGGCCAGCACCCCCCCTGCCCTCCCGGGGACCCCCACACCTCCTCCTGAGGCCCGGCTGGCCCCTGTGCCGCCTAGCCACGGGCACACCCAGGACAGAGAAGCCCAGCTGCGCCCTCCGGGAAGACGGGCTGAGCAGGGCAGGCCCAGAGGCCGGGAGGGACTCTCAGGATGAACCCTCAGGACAGTCCCTGGGCGTGGCCTAGCGCCCGCCAGAGAGAATCAGGGAGGGGGCGAGGCCTCGGACCCCAGAGACCAGGACAGATGAGGACGGGAGGACGGGGCCGGAGGCCACCCGAACCCTGGCCACAGCAGCGGGACTGAGTGCTCGGGCCTCACCCGCACTGGGCACAGGGACAGCAGGACGGGCCACTCCGGGCTCCGGAGCCAGAGCTGCGGGCAGGGCAGGAAACGCCCCCAGGAGGAATCGGGGAGCAGCGGAGCCCTGAGTCCAACGGGGCCAGGCCCCGCCCCGTCCCCAGCTGCTCAAAGTGCCTGACCAGTGCTCAGCTGGGAACGACCCGGAAGCGTGGGCCCCGGCGACACAGGCCACGGGCACCCGCCCTCCCGCCGTCTGTCGCCTACCTTCATGGTGTCGATCTTGCCCTTGACCTGCTCGTTCTTGGCCAGTGCCCGCTCCAGGCACTCTTTGGTGTAGAGCTGGGGATTCCGGCCCTGGTCGATGTACCTGCAGATGGGAAGCGCCCCCTCAGCAGGGCACACCCCGCGTACGAGGACTCCTACTCGGAGACCCTCTGCCCAGTGCTCCCTCCAACACACACCACTAAGCCAGGCAGCCCGGGGTCACCACCAAGAGGCACGGCCCATGGGGGTCCCCTGGGAAACCCTCAGCAGCAGCCTTGGCTGCCAGGGGACAGGCGGGGGGGCCCGGGGAGCCCAGAGCCGGGCTGTCACACAGGAACCTGAAGTTCCGAACACACCCCCTGAGGCGTTCCCATCCCTGTCTCCTGCAGCTGCTGGCAACTCCGCCCCCCTGGCCCAGAGCCTCACCTCTGCAACACGGGCCCTGCGCCTGGAACCCAACACCATTATCTGCAGTCATCCGTGGACCTGAATTATTGATGACGAAGGAACGGAAGCCGCCACCCCACACTCCAGCCCACTGATTTCCCTACGGCAGCAGGAACGCCCTGACTCGGGAGGAAAGGCTCCATTAAGTCACTATTAATGACACCACAACTGGCTTCGAACGATGACAGACAGTCAATCACACACTCTAGAGAATCCCCCTCTACCCTGATGGCTTTGAAACAACGGGAAGGGGAAAACTCGTGACTGGTTCTGAACCAATCCCGGCCACTTATTTAAGAAAGAAAAAAGTAGAAAAGCAAAGCGTAGACAGAGTGAGCGCGGCCAGCGGCCAGAGCAGGACGGCCGCGCACACCCCTTCCCTGCCGCCCACTCCAGAGCCTCTTCAGCCGCCCGACCTGCTCGCCACGCCTCACCCCAACCATCCCTCCCGCTCAGTGGTCAGTGGCCCTGCCCGCCAGCCACGCAGGAGGGGGCTGAGGGCTGCCTGGTAGGGCCACGGGGGGGGCCGAGACCTTATGGGAGGGGGTTTCTGGGACTGTGCAAGGAAATGGGGGGTCACACTTGCTGCCGGAATGAAGGACGCACCAGACCTCGCCGGGGGGAGGGAGGTGCCTGCCTGTGGCACATGGGTGGGGGCAACCCTGGCAACCCCCCAGCCCCACCAGGAGCACAGAGTCAGGAGCAAACCCTGAGCACTGCTGGGTGGGGCCTGAAAGAAAAACATGAACCAGCCTGTCCCCGCTGACCCCAGACTGTCCCCACTGACCCGGCCTGTCCCCGCTGACCCCAGCCTGTCCCCGCTGACCCGGCCTGTCCCCGCAGACCCAACCTGCCCCACCGCCCAGGAGGAAACAAGCAATGGCCAGGATGAGCCAACCTGACACTAGCTCCTGACGCTGACCAGCTGTCAGGTCCTGAAAGGTGGGGCCCGGACCAGCGACAAAGCCTGGGCGGAAGACCCTAAATCCACTCCTTCTGAGCGGTCCCTGGGTCTCCCCGCCCACGCGCAGCCAGGCCCTGGGGGACTCAGCTGTCTGCACAGAGGGGGGGGGGTCCCCAGGAACCAGCTTCCTCCCGGCCAGTCTGGGGGACGACACCTCCCGAGTCTGGCTGTGACGTTACTGACATGCGCCCGGGAGAGACACCTTCACCCTCCGGGAGAGCTGGGAGGCCCCGGCAGGTGTCCGCAGGGTCAGTGTCTCGCCCGAGACCCGGGCCCCCAGCCCCAGCAGACCCGAGGCAGACCCAGACTTACTCAAACACTTCTAAAGGCACGGTGATGTCGTTCAGCTGCTGCCTGCATTTGTCAATGTCCTGCAGGCCGGTGACGATGAAATTCCTGGGGGGCGGGCACAGGCCGGGCGGCCAGTGAGCGGGAGGTGGGGGGGCTTTCCCTCCCCGCCGCCGGGTGAACGCGACCCCAGCCCCTGCGCGACCCCAGCCCCTGCGCGGGATGGAGGGGGGAAGCGGGGGCGTCGCCTTCCGGCTGTCCTCTGCAGTGAATAAACACTTTGCTCGCATATAACAGAACCCTGGGGTCCCCCGCGGCAGCTCTGCAAGGAAGGACCCCGCCCGTGTGCCCGGGAGAGGCCCCCACATGCCGCCCCCGGGGGGCCCACCGGACCCGCCAGGGCCCAAGGGGAGGGAGCAGCGCCGGCGGGCAGGGGCGTGCAGGGGTGCTGAGGCCGGCCCGACCCGGCCCGGGCCCACCTCGACCCCCGGCCCAGCTCGACCCCCGGCCCCGGCCCGGGCCCAGCTCGACCCTCGCCCAGCCCGGCCCCAGCCCGGCCCCGGCCCGCCCCCGGCCCGCCGGCGCAGGCGCGCGCGCTCACAGCTTCTGGTTGAGCCCCGCCTGGCTGCTGGGCTGGAAGTCGCTGACGATGATGCCGAGCTGCCGGATGTTCTCCACGAACTTCTCCAGGTGCTCCTCCAGGTGGTCGAACTTCTCCGCCATGGCCGCGCAGCCCCGCCGCGCTCCGCCCCGGCGCTTCCGGCTTCCGCCCGGCCCGCGCGACTTCCGCTTCCGCTCGGGCGGGGCGGGGCCCGCTGCGGTGGGCGGGGCCCGCTGCGGTGGGCGGGGCCCGCTGCGGTGGGCGGGGCCGGCTGGGCAGGTGGGGCCGGCTGGGCGGGCGGGGCCAACTGCGGTGGGCGGGGCTTCCCGCCGTCGCTTGGACCCGCCGTCAGGTCTTGGCTCTGCGCGCTGGGGGGTCCAGGGACCCTCCACTGGGCGGGGCCGCCTGCGAATCCTCCTGAGCCCTGGCCTCTCCCAGGGCTTCACCTTTTCCCCGAGAGGCAGCTCGGGCCGGGGCCCAGCACGGCTTCCCAGGAGGGACGGGCTGAGTGCCAGGGCAGGAGGGTCAGCTGGACGCCAGTGTCCGGCTGGGGCCTCCCAGGCCCTCGCTGTGCCGCAGCGTCACACACAGCACAGGCAAAGCCCCGGGGCGGCCAGAAGAGCCCAGTCCAGGCAGCCCCCCAGCAGGGAGCCCGCATGTACCGAGCACCCACCTCCCCAGACTCCGCTCCCAGCCCCTCCCGCGTGCCCCCCCCAATTCCCGGCCCCTTCCCGGGCTGGGTCCTCACCTGCTATGCCGAGTGTAGTAAAGCGGCACGCAGGGGCGTCTCTGCCCCCACCCCCGACCCTCCCCGCAGAGCGTCCAGCAAAGCCCCTCACCGCGCTGGGGAGACCGACCCTAAACAGCGGGCAGGCGGCGCGGGATCAATCCCCACAGCTCCCACAGTGCCCCGAGCCCACCAGGAAAGATTTCTAAGCACCATTGGGTATGACCCCCAAAAAACAAAACAAACAAAGAGGAAAATTCCCGGCTGGGTTGGAGAAACTGTTCTGCCTGCTCCAGCGCCACCCGCGGCTCCACCTGCATCCCCAGACCCCGCTGACCTCGGTCTCCCGAGTACCCTGCGGCTCACCTCTGCTGCTCCTGCTCAGGTGTGCCCCCGCGCCTCTCCCCGCGCTGACCAGGACGAGCAGCCAGAGGAAGAGGCTTGTCAAAGGCACAGGCGCAGGGCAGAAGCTGTGCAGAGAACCTGGGCCTGGCAAGTCACTGTCCCCGCCTTGAATAAAGATCCCTCCTCCAGGCCGGAGCACTGGACAGCGGGGAGGGCGTTTGTTCCCCGGGCATCCCATCGGGTCCCCTGAGCACCACCAGGAGTAATTCCTGAGTGCAGAACCAGGAGTAACCCCTGAGCATGCCAGATGTGGCCCCCAAAAACAAAATCACTGTCACTGTCATCCCGTTGCTCATCGATTTGCTCGAGCGGGCACCAGTAACGTCTCCATCGTGAGACTTGTTGTTACTGTTTTTGACATATCGAATACGCCACAGGGAGTATCCTGCGGGCGGGATACTCTCGGTAGCTTGCCGGGCTCTCTGAGAGGAGTGGAGGAATTGAACCCGGGTCAACTGCATGCAAGGCAAATGCCCTACCTGCTGTGCTACCGCTCCAGCCCCCAAACAAAATAAAACCTTTTTTTTTTAGTTCCTCCTCACACCTTAATGGCAAAGGGCCTGACAAAAGGAGGGAAACAATGATTACGGATTCACCGGGATGTGATGTTAACACCCCTCAGTTCTATCAGAAAGGGAGAAATAGACATGGAAGGAGTTCACCTTGGTCATTTGTTGGATAACACTGGGGTGTCCTTGCCCCTCCCGCAGGGAGCTGAGGTGTATTGAGCCACTCCCACAACGGTGCCCTGAGGCACACCCGATTCCATCAGGCACTAATAACCTTATGTTGCTTTTCTCTTTCCTTTATGTCATTTGCGTGGTTTAGCAGTTTCCTTTTTGTACAGAGGAAGGCAGTCGTCAGCAGGAAGACAGTTGATGCTATGCTTTTGTAACATGGGAGTTAACTGACTCCAAGTAACATTTTCTCCTGGGCATATATCATACTTACTTGACTTAAGCCTCAGTTGCCCTTACTTCCTGTATCACTGTATCACTGCATCACTGTCATCCCGTTGCTCATCGCGAGCACCAGTAACATCTCCATTCGTCCTAGCCCTGAGATTTTAGCAACCTCTCTTTACTCGTCTTTCCCAACAGTGCCACATTGGAGGCTCTTTCAGGGTCGGGGGAATGAGACCCATCATTATTACTGTTTTGGGCATATTGAATACACCACAGGGAGCTTGCCAGGCTCTGCTTACTTCCTTAACACCCCCAAAAGTAGGGTCCCAGCAAGGAATAAGGATGGACCCAGGGCAAGCTGTAAGCTGCCCTGACATTGGAAAGGAACAAGCTAAGTGCTGTAAGAAGTATGATAAGTCAGGAACACAATCATGGACAAACTTTGTCATGACTCAAAAAGAAGTAACTGAATAAGGACCGTTCTGGAGTTAGGAAAGACTCCAGACTCCTGGAGTTAGGAGACTCAGACTCCTGGCCTGAGGCCTGTGGTCCGGAATATATAGTGAGATGTGCCCAGGGAGAACCATCCTTTAAGCTTAATCTATCTCTTACTGTGTTCATACAATATGACTAGAAATATAAGAAATAAATTCACTATGATTGTTTGAATGGATGACTAGCTGAGGAAAGGAGAAAGCAATACACCCTGGATGGAATCCCGCCCTTGAGCGGGTCTCCTAATAACCTGGAGTGCTGAACCCTCAGATGAGATTCTGTCCTTGAGTCAATCCCCTAGAACATCCCCTGAAGGAGGGGCCTTACCTTTGTTTGTTGTTATGACGATGTCCAACCCCACCTACTGTACCCCAACCTTCATGATTTCTACATAACTCTGCTGTAAGGAAAAATAACTAAGCTAAAGGAGACATAATTATGCAGTAAGAGAGAAAAAAATAACTATACTGTTATTTCTCCCAGACTGGAGCGATAGCACAGTGGGCAGGGCGTTTGCCTTGCACACAGCCGACCCAGGTTCGATTCCTCTGTCCCTCTCAGAGAGCCCGGCAAGCTACCGAGAGTATCCTGCCTGCACGACAGAGCCTTGCAAGCTACCCATGGCGTATTCGATATGCCAAAACAATAACAAGTCTCACAATGGGGACGTTACTGCTGCCCGCTTGAACAAATCGATGAACAATGGGATGAGAGTGCTACAGTGCTACAGTTGTTTCTCCTGGATAATGAAGCTATGAGGAGTGAATAGGGGAGAAATGACTGTGGTGTAACAGAGGAGGAGGAGGAGGAGGAGGAGGAGGAGGAGGAGGAGGAGGAGGAGGAGGAGGAGGAGGAGGAGGAGGAGGAAGCAACTATGTTGTAGGAGAATAAAGCTATAAGAGAGAAGAGAGAGAAAGAAATGGCCCCGACCAACACCCAGTCTCCCTCCCCGCTCCTTCAACTTCCCTATCGCCATCCACCGGCCTGGGGAGGCGATTCTCGGCTGCCAATGCAGGCGTCCCTCGCACCCAGGCTTCCTGAGCTCACAGTCATGCATTCAGAAAACTTAAAGACAGCTTACTGAAATACAGACTCTCCGAACAAGTAGAGAAGGGAACAGGAAGAAGGAAAGCCCAAATAATTCCACAGAAAGCAACACAATAGGACAAAGGCAAATCAAAGAGCAGCCCTGGGGAATAGAAAGCACAGAATAAGAGAAAGAATGAAAGACAAGCCCAGGGAGGTGCCCAAGCAGCTGAATGTAAAGTGCACAAGCAGGAGGCCATGCCCGTCCCTGGTACTGCCAAGTCCACACGCAGGAGGCCCGGTCTGTCCCGGGCAGGACACGGCCCCCCAGCACCACTGGAAGGGACCCAGGGCATGAAGCCAGAACTAGCCCTTGAGCACCACTGGGCACCAACCAGAAGCGAAAACAGAACAAAAAGAAAATAAGACAATTTGTTGATCACAAAAAACGTAAATAGATTGAACTACTTGCTTAAAAGAGAAACTCAGTCTGTGTTATACTGTTGTTTTAGTCTTGGGATGTGCTTTTTAGGGTATGCCCCAAACAGAGAGGTTCAAATAATGGAATGGGGTAGATAAGAAAGTGGCCAAAACATGCATGATTAAAAATTAATAAAAATGTAACACTTTCCTACTATTATAGGAACCTGACTTACTAATAGTATCAGCATCTAACCACGTAGTTTATGATATCTCATACAAAATTAACAATTTGTGAGAAAATGTTCAAAATCCTTAATAACGGATTTGAATTTCTCTATCAAAAACTGATAAACCAAGAGAACAACAACAACAACAACAACAGAAACATGATGAAGAATTAGGAAGCTCTGAACAATACGGCGACTCACACGATCTGTGGGCACGGGGCCCTGAGAACAGGCTGCCCCCAAGCCTGGCGGAACATCTCCTCACACTGGTTGTCACCGGGTCACCGGGGAGCTCCAGCAAGCTCTGGGCTTTGTCGCATGGACAGATTTCTGAACTCGAAGTAATTGGAAACCATAACGCACTCTTAAATAATTCACGGCTGGACATACATCTGACTTGTATGGCGAGACCCGTTTCTGCCTGCCGTCCCCAGGTGCTCACAAAGAGCCCCCTCCACCCGCCACCAGGGGTAGCCCAGCAGGCCTGACGCATCAGACGCTCACTCCGGTGAAAGGAAAAGTGGGCTCTGTGTGGCACTGAATGACAAGCCCTATTTATCCAACTGCTGCTTCGCTTTTAAAGTGACTCTTTGAGGGGAAAACAGCCTAATAATAAGCCGAGGTTTCAACTCAAACAGGAAAAGGAAGGCTTGAGCTATAGCATGGGTCTAGCACAGGTCTAGCACGGGGTTTGAGCTACAGGGTGCCGGCCTTGCATGCAGCCAACCAGGGTCAATCCCCAGCGTTAGTGATGGTCCCACGAACCCCACCAAGGAGTGACCCCTCAGCACAGACCCAGGAGTATAGCCCTGAGCACCACCAAGTGGAACAACCCCCCCACCCCCCAAAAAAAAACATTTAAAAAAGAAAAAAAGCACAAGAGACAAATCAGAAGAACAAAATACATAGAGAAGGAGTGAAAAGACAGCTATGGGGGATGGGAAAACAGCTTGTCTCACACACACACACAGACACACACACACACACACACACACACACACACACCTTTACTAGAAGCAGAAAGGAGGAACAGCAAAGATAATTCGGTTTTTGAGGCTGTGAACCAAATCCACCAATTTGGGGTGTCCATGGTAGGGGGCACGAGGAGGGGGTTGCAGCTCAGACAATACTGTCAGTGAGTGAGGGGTAAGACTCAGAGCAAGTAACGGCTTCTGCGACGACATTTCTCAGGTTTCTCCTTGGTGTGGCCTCTTGTGTCAGAGTCACGGGGCCTGGCCCAGGAGAAGCAGGGGACGCTGATGTCCCCCCGGTGTCTGGGCTCAGGATGCACGGCGTCCCTGCACCAGGACCTGGGACATGGACATCCCTGGGAGGGACATGGATCCCGGCCCCCACGCCCAGGTCACTGGGAGTCAGACGTGACATATGGAAAGAGCCATCACAGCGACAAACAACCTGTCACACACCCAGCGGAGAAACACCGGGCTTTCCCTGACACTGCCTTGGTAGTTTCTAGCATCACCTGGCCCGTAAAGCACAAATAGATATGGTCAAATTCCATCTGATTCAAGAATTGAAAAAGAAAAATCCTGTGAAAACTAAGAATAGAAATGTTCTGGCCCTAAGGAAGGGCGGAGGCACGAGGCTTAGTGCTGACGGGGCAGAGTCTCCTCCTTAGACCCGAGCCCGGCTGGGCTCCCCCTGCTGTGCGGCTGCGCCCACCCCCCACCCCACCTCCATCAGCACCGAGCCTCCGCGTGCCCCGGCAGCGGAAAATTCCTGCTTTGTGCCTTAGACTGGGGACACTTAGAGGACAAGCCCCAGAGGCAGCCCCCCACCCCAGGAAGGGTGGGCCAGCTGCATCCAGGCCCCACGTGGCGGGGGACGGTCCTACAGGGAGGCACACGCCTGGCACGCTCCGGCCAGGGCTCGGTTCCTGGCACCACCTCGTCCCCCCCGAGCGTCTCCAGGGGCAGCCTTGGAGGGCCCTGGCACTGTCGGGGTGGCCGGCACCCCAGCACCCCAGGGCCCCCGGGCTCTGCACCCTCGGGGTCCCGCCCTGCACGGGTGGCCCAAGAACCCCCCACAGGGACTGGCTCTCCGGAGCACCACAGGGAGCCCCTAAGTCAGGCCAGGGGACAGGGACACTGACCAGGACAGGAGCCGAGCGCTGCCCGGCCCCGCCCCGTGCGGACACATCTCCCCGGAAGGCCCCTTCCCGTCGGGCAGCCCCGAGGGCGAGGAGCCCAGGAGCCTCTGGAGCCTGGACGCCCCCCCCCCCCCCGCTCCCTGGGCCCCGCCGCTCAGGCAGGGAGCCTCGAGTCCAGTTCCTGGTGTCTGGGGACAGTCTCGGGGTTCCTGGGCTTGATCCCCGCCGGCTGCACACACGGGACCCCCGTTGGCAGGCCCCACGCGTCCCTTCTCAGATGACGTCACCTGCCATGCTGCACTCGGCCCTGGAGAGCTCAGTACAACCTGGCGGCATCTCCCAAGGCCTCAGGCCTCTCCTGCGCCCGGGCGTGGGCCCCAGCCTTGCCAGGGACACAGTTCCACTCATGACTGCCCTGTGGCGGCGCTTCCTGCCCCCCCCCCCCCAGCCCACGGGGACTCTCTTCAGTGCCAGGAACTGAGCGCTGACCGTCTCCAAACCACTTCCTCCGTGTTTGCGGCCGGGATCCTCATCCGCGCCAGCTCCCAGCTCCACGGCCTGGCCACCCCCCCCCACACACACCCCCACTGACCCCACCCCGCCCCCGCCTCTCCGGCCAGAGCCAAGTGAGAGCAGAAAAGTGAGGTGTCGCAGAGCACAGCCCCGAGGCCCACCCCGCCCACAGGGGCCCTAACGCACGTCCCCACCACTCCTGCTCCCGTTCGGAGTGACCGTTCCGTGGACAGTCCTTCTCCTCCGACTGCCGCCGAGAGCGCATCAGGCCCCCTGGAAGCTGCACTTGGAAATCCAGCCCTGCCCCCACCCCCCCCAGACGCTCAGCAGTGGCTCTTCTCCCTCCCGAGCATCCGAATCAGGTTGATTTGGCAGCAGGAAACCGTCAGTCGGGGCTCCAGCACGCGGCTTCCAGTGCTGACGCAGTGAGGCTGGAAAATCCCAGCGAGTCAGCGGCCGCTGGTCTGCGGAGCATGGCTGCCTCGCGACCTTGTCCCCCCGCCTTGCCTCTGATGCCACCGTGACCCGCCACCGGGAAATTTACTCCCGTCTAATCCCCCGTGACCTTGGCACCTGGAGGCGGCTTCCTGGAGGCAGCACCCGGGCCCTGAGTGAAGCCGCTCGGGGCAGCTGCGGTTCATTTATTCTAATTTTGCCTGAGAACCACATTCAGTTGAAGGTTTTGTTTTTGTTTTTGTTTTAACGCAGCCGTCCTGCCCAGAGGGCACACTAGCTGGCCGTGCCTCTGTGTGTGTGTGTGTGTGTGTGTGTGTGTGTGTGTGTGTGTGTGTGTGTGTGTGTGTGTGTGTGTGTGTCTGGGACTCGGCTGTTCAGCCCGGCAAGACTTACAGCTCCTGGCTAGGAGGAGGAGGGAGACAGTGACCAGGGAGGATGGCGATGGTGACAGGGACCGGGGTAGTGAGGACGGTGGGGCGAGTAGGTGCCGCGTCCGTTTTGTCCTTGTTCCTTCAGCTGCTGCTCACCTCCCGGCAGCCCTGGCCCCGGGTGAATGCCGTCCATCTGAAACCCAAGTTTGCTGGCACTGGCCGGAGGACAGACGCGGGGGCGGGGGGTACGCCCTCCCGACAGTGAGGGTCCAAGGGGTCCAGAAAGCAGCATCTGGCTTTGCGGAAAGTCCTGGTGCCCGTCCCTGGGACACCTGCTCCTGGACCAAAAGCAAAAAGCAAAAAAGTAAAAAGAAAAAAACAGGTAACTGGGACGGCGTCCAAGTGAGAGCATCTGGGGTAAGCAACCAGGAAACAGCTTTGGCTGGAAAATTAAGCAACGTCTATTGGAACTCTTCACTGTGGAGCAGGTGGGAGGGGGAGCAGGATGCAGACCCCGCTCTGAGCGCCCAGGACCAAGCATGCCCCACGCCTTCGTGTGCCCCGAGAAGCAGCCCGAGAAGGGAGGGGAGGGGGGGGGAGGAGAGGGAGGAGGGAGGAGAGGAGGGGAGGGAAGGGGAGGAGAGAGGAGAGGAGACCAGGGAAGGGGAGGGAAGAGGAGGAGAGACCAGGGAAGGGGAGGGGAGAGGAGGGGCAGGGAAGGGAGGGGAGAGGAGAAGAGGAGAGGGGAGGCGAGGGGAGGAGTAAGAAGGGGAGAGGAGGGGAGGGGAGGGGAGGAGAGGGTAGGGAGGGAGGAGAGAGGAGGAGAGGGCAGGGAAAAGGAGAGGAGGGGAGGGTCAGGGAAGGGAGGGGAGAGGAGGGGAGGGGCATGGCAGGGAAGGGAGGGAAGAGGAGGGGAGGGGTGGATGCAGTCTGGCTCCCAGAAAGGGGAGGGAGAGGAGGGAAGAGGAAGTCGGGCAGGGGGGGTCTTGGTACAAGCCCCTTGGACGGCGCTGAAGTCCCTCCCGGCAGAGTTCGGGAAGACCATGCGGGGTCCTCCCTGGTCCCACTGCCTCAGGCCTTGAGGGGTGGACGGGCGCGATGGACCCCAGCCCCGCCCTGCCGTGGGCGCGAAGGCTGCAGAGGACTCTGGGGTGCAGCCCTGGGCCCTGCCCGGTGCCCGCCGCAGTGAGGTGCATCTGCACGGGCACGGCTGCGGGACAGACTGTTGTGGTGGCTGCCAGCAACAGCCTGCTGGGCGCCTGGCACTGCACCTCCCGGCCGGGTGGTGTGGGCGAGTCCAGAGCAGCCCCCGGCCTGGCGGTGTGGGCGAGTCCAGAGCAGCCCCCGGCCGGGCGGTGTGGGCGAGTCCGGAGCAGCCCCCGGCCTGGCGGTGTGGGCGAGTCCGGAGCAGCCTCCAGCCGGGTGGTGTGGGTGAGTCCCGGAGCAGCCCCCGGCCCGGTGATGTGGGCGAGTCCAGAGCAGCCCCGGCCTGCATGGCGCTGCTGCCACCTTCTCGCGGGCAGCTGCAGGGTAGGACGGTGCCTGCCAAGACACCCTGGGCGAGTGACCGGGACCCGCGTCGCCAGGCTTCTGGCTCCTGCTCTCGCCTCGACAGACGGAGCAACACGCGTGTCATTGCAGGAAACACCGAGTTGCTCGGCCCATTACCAGAAGCGTGCCTGTCCCGGGACCTGAGTAAACGCTCCTGCTCTGCGTAACTGCTAAGCGACCTTCGAGACCTCAGTGGCCCCAGATAGTACTTCTGGGTCCTCCTGGTGGCCTAAAATAGGGCCCCATCGGCCCGTAAGGGGCCAGTTCCAGCAGCTGGCTCATAGGTGAGTTTGTCCACCCCGAGCACGGTGCTGACGGCTCTGATCCGAGAAACGAGGGCCTGTGTCTGCAAGTGCCAGAAGCTCTGGGGACAGCCGAGTGGGAGGCATCTCACAGTGTGGCCCTTTCTCTCGGGCTGTAACAGGCAAAAATGAAGTTTCCTCCTGCCCCACTGACTCTCTAGCTGTCCTGCCTGAACCCTGCCCAGCCACCTCCGAGATGTTTAGAGCAGCCTTCGGGGCTTCACTGGGGCGGCGGGGGGCTTCCACAGGGTGGTCAGGGGCTCCAGGGGCCCCGTTGGTGATTCTCAGCCCGGGGTGGACAGTCCGGCACGAGGGCCTGAGCATGAGATGCTTCCTGGGCACATGGTGCCAGGGGAATCGGGCAGTGCTGGTGATTCTGGCGAGACCACGTGGTTCCAGGGACAGCGACGAGGTCAAGGCCGGCCCGGATGGCCTCACCACGGCCTCTCCTGCCCTCCGTGGGGCAGCAGATCCCACCCCTGCCTCGCCCCACGCAGACGCCCACCGACTCACCTGGTCTCAACAGCCCAGTTCCGTGTGTGGGGCGGGCAGGGAGGGAGGCACAGAGGCCGCCGGGTGAGGTGGGAGAGGCAGGGGCTCATCCTGCAGGAAGCCTCAGCCCCCCCCTTCACAGTCCCCAGTCCCACCCCCAGGGAGAGGAGGCCGTGGCCCTTGGCGGGGGCCTTGGGGTCCCTGCTCTCCCCCCTAGACCCTGCCCCTTCCCTGGGGAAGCCACTCATCCCTCACCCTCTTCCCTGAGCTCTTCACTTCCTGCCCGGAGCTGCCTGGGGCGGGGGTCCTGGAGAGGGAGTGGGTGGGCAGGGTGTTTGCAGGGCGGGCGCCCCCCGTAGGCAGGCGCTGCGGTGAGGGAGTCCCAGTAGAACCCTCTGCCCCCTTCCCCTGCCAGGGCCCAGACAAGCCCACCGAGACCTTCACACTCTGTGCTCAGAAGGGGCGCGGCGCCTATTGACTGTGATCCTGAGGTCTCCTAACCCATTTTGGCACCAGAGCGGATGCTTGAGCCATGCATTTTGACTGTGAACTGAGCTACAACCTCGTGCAGCCCGGGGAGGGATTTTTTTCCCTCTCCACCCCATTTTTCTGAGCGAAAATGGCGGCAGCGGCAGCAGCCACGCGGTGAGAGCCACCCTCTAAGACCCCTCCACCAGGAGGTAGGACTTTCTTTAGTGACGTAGCCTGTAGGTGGTCCTGGGAGGGGGGGTGTTCCTGGCGCGCCTTCCGCCCAGAGATGAACCGAGAGCCGCGGCACGAGAAGCAGAGCCTCCGCGCCTATTGACTGTGATCCTGAGGTCTCCTAACCCAGTTTGGCACCAGAGTGGAATCTTGCAGCCATCCATTTTGACTGTGAACTGAGCTAAAATATTAGAAACCCAAAACCGCGCGGCCGCTATTGCGGCCGCGCGGACTCAAAGTCTTCACTCTTACCAATGAAGAGAAATTATTAGATGATGCCTATTCGGCAGGCCTGATTGTTGGGGAAAATTTCCAATCAATAATAGTGAGTTCTGTATGGAAATATGAAATGTACTCAATATATATAGAGAATAATGGGAATATCATTAGCTACTTAGATGGGGGGTGGGGTGGGAGGGGGGTGTATTGGGGTTCTTGGTGGTGGAACGGGTGCACTGGTGAAGGGATGGTGGTTTAATCAGTATTTGACTGTGACTTAAACCTGAAAGCTTTGTATTTTTTTCTTGTTTTCACGGTGGTTCAATAAAATATTTCTTTAAAAAAAAAAAAAGAAGGGGCGCGGACCGGGTCCGAGCGGGAATTCCCTGGGTCCAGTTGGCCACTCTCCCTGCACACCGCCCCCCCCTTTGGCTGGACTCCAACCTGAAGTGGCCGTTTAATAGAACCTCCCGAGATGATCGAAATGTTCTAGAACCACGCTATCCAATATGGCAGCTACTGGACACTCGAGCCGTGGCTAGTGCCCCTGAATTTTTCATTGTATCTTAATAATTTATTTAAAATTAAAATAGCCTGGTACCACCGGTCGCTTCTATATAAGACATTTGAGCCCTGGAAGCCGAAGGGCCCATGACACAGAAGAACGCGTGGACGGGAGTGACTCGAGAGGCAGACGGGCCCCAGCAGGCAGCCTCGGGACTGTCGGGAAAGGGCAAGGGGCAATGTGTGGGGTAGTTGGCGTGTGGGTGCTGACCGTGGCAGGTGGGCCGGCCACATTGGGGTGAGCTGAGACGCCTTGCAGTGCTGTGAGAGTTGACGAATGGGCGAGACGTCCAGAGAGCCTTGTCCACGGCAGAAACGAACCGTCGGGAGATGGGGCGTCTCTTCATGAAGCATCTTAACTGACCACTCGGGTCGGAACACGACTCCCCGTGCCCCTGTGTGTGTCACGTGCCCCTGGTGTGTGTCATGCGCTCAGTACCGTCACTGACCGTGAGTGTCGTGTCAGTGGGCGTCCGGCCAGCCCCTGTCCAGCTCCAGCACGGAGACCGGCGTCCATCCCTTCACTCCCCGGGGCGGCAGGGTGAGGCTGTCCGGGAGGCCCTAGCTGGCTCCTCCGCCCCAAGGCCTGGGCCGCTGACACGCTGCTGAGGCTTCCCCGGGGGGGAACAGACCCCTCGGCACGGCCCCTGTTCACCAAGCAAGGTCACTGCGGGCACAGCCCGGCCCTCCCGGGGTCACCGCTCCCCCGAGCTGACGGAGAGAAGGACTCTGAGCCCCAGCCAGGCTCGGGGACCAGCCGGGATGACGAGTGAAGGCAGCCGACACCTTCAGCATCAGTCTCACCCGCTTCTCCGTACTAAGTGCCCGTTCCCAAGGATGCTGAGGCCGAGTGCTCCTGGGCACAGGGTACGAGGAACCTGGCAGACCTACCTCGGACCCGCACTCCACGGTCACAACTCCTAATCGGGAGCCAAGCAGGAAAACGTTTTGCCAGGTCTTGAGTGTGGGTTTCCTCTGTGCTCAGGGCTAGGGCAGGGGGCTGGGACACTGTGAAGGCTCCAGGTGGGCCCAGGGAAGCAGGGCCCGTGGGCACCGGCGGGCCCGTCTGCAGCACGTGGGTCTCTTTCGAGATTTATGTATGACTCTCTGAATCACGGCCGGTACTGCGGATATTTACAGTCTGTGCTTATGCTACTGGTACAAGAAATCTTGAGGCTTGAAATACTAATTACTGAAACTGGGTTGACTTCTGAAACTGGAATTTTTAATTTACACGTAAAAGAAGTCAGTGTCACCTAGAAAATTGTGCCGCACAGAAATTCCTTGCATTTGTCTCAGTCTAAATGATACCAATGTAATACTGTTTTGCAATTGCTTGTGACTTTGGCAGGCCCAGTCCTGGATGTGGGGGATGTGGGGGTGTGGGGGATGTGGGGCCATCGCTGACCCAGTCCCACCGCTGGGGCCAGAGGTGGAGCCTCGCCGGCACGTCAGCCTGGGCTCCCTGGACAAGGTCTGTGTGCTGAGAGCAGGTCAGGGAGCAACTACAGTGACCCCTCAGTAACCCGCACCCAAACCATAACACTCAAAAGGGGAAGAGAGAGAAAGAAGCGCCTGCCATAGAGGCAGGCTGGGGGCGTGGGGGCTTGGGGGGGTGCAGGAGGTGAACGGGGGACACTGGTGGTGGGAAATGTGCCCTGGTGGAGGGACGGGTGTTGGAACATCGTAAGACTGAGACCCAGCCATGGACAGCTTTGTAATGGTGTATCTCAGAGTGGTTCAAAGCAAAAAATTTTGAAATTAGGAAATTAACAGGAAAATAACTGAAGACAAGGAAAGGGGGATGTTTATTTTCAATAAGAAAGGCATAAAATAATAATTATATATTGTTTTTATGTAAAACGCTGAAGGAAAAATTCTGTCTCGAGGTAAAACTTATTTCTGAGATGGAATGAAAAGACACAAGAGGGAGTGTCGGGCAAAGCGAGGGAAGGACCGCCTAACCTTCAAACAAAACGCCCGGGAAGAAAGCATGGACCTTCCCCCTGTCCTTGAAGTTAGGAGGCTAATCAGACTTTGAAGTGCAAACAGCTAGCAGGAACCTGAGCACGGTCCTGACAGATGCAGGGGGCTGGGGGGGAGGCACAGCCGAGAAAAGCTCCCTGGGCTGGGGGTGCTCCCGGGAACGGGGCTTCCAGAGAATACACTGTGAATGGTGATTTGAAAGAGTGAAAGCAAATGATGCGTACAAAAATGAGCAAGCAGAGTAGAAAAAAAAAGAGCCTGCTTTCTGCATAAGAGAAGGTGGAGATTGCTCCTGTACGTTCATGGCAGCCCCGTTCACAGTAGCCAGGAGCTGGAAACAACCCGAGTGCCCGAGAACAGATGACTGGTTAAAGAAACTATGGTACATCTACACAATGGTATATTATACAGCTGATAGAAAGAATGAAGTCATAAAGTTTGCTTATAAGTCGATGGACATGGTGTATCATGCTGAGTGAAATGAGTCAGAAGGAGAGGGACAGACATAGAAGGACTGCACTCATTTCTGGGACATGAAAAAATAAAAAGCAGAGTATGAGACTAACACCCAAGGACAGTAGAAACAAGGGCCAGGACGAATGGTCCACAGTTGGAAGCCTGCCTCAAGGGCTGGGGAGAGGCAGTTGGGAGAGAGAAGGGACCATTATAATAATCATGGTCAGAAGGGATGGCTCTGGATGGGAGATGTGTGCTGGAAGAGAGGGGAGAGAGGGAGGGAGAGAGAGGGAGAGAGAAAAAAAGAGAAAGAGAGAGAGGGAGAGGGGAGAGAGAGGGAGAGAAGGAAAGTCCCTGCCACAGAGGCAGGCTGGGACAGGGGGCAGCAGGAGGAATGAATGCAGGGGACGTTGGTGGTGAGAAGTGGACACTGGTGGAGGGACGGGCGTTGGAACATTGTATGACTGAAACACAATCACGAGAACCTTGTAACTGTATGTCATGGTGATTCAATTTTTAAAAATTCAAACATTATTTTAAAAAAGAAAAGCAAAAGGGGCCGGAGCAATAGTACAGCGGGGAGGGCATTTGCCTTGCATGCAGGTGACCTGGGTTCGATCCCCGGCATCCCATATGGTCTCCCCAGCACCGCAGGAGTAATTCCTGAGTGCAGAATCAGGAGTAACCTCTGAGCATCTCTGGGTATAACCCAAAAAGAAAAAAAAATAAAAAAAATAGAGGAATGGGTTTCTTTTGAATAATAAAAGGGGAAACAAAACAAAAGCAGAAGGAAGAGGGAGCCAGTGAGGAGAGGAGAGGGGTGACAGAGGGTCTGAGAGGCACCTCAGGAAAGGGAATTTATGTGCTCAAACTAATTAAAATCAAATAAACGGTAATAAGATTTTTTAAAGCTAAACTCTAATGTCATCATTGACATGTGTAAAAACCAACTCTCAATAATAGAAGTGCAAATTATTCTTAAGCCTGCTAAGCTTTTAAAAACGGAGTGTAAATGGTTTAGTCTGCCTAGAAATCAAAAACATTAATTGGAATAATTTTGGATCAATGTTATATTCAATATTTTAAGCAAATCTAGTTTGGATATAAAAAGAAATACTTCATTTCCAACATGTTAATATTGCTCATCAAATCTTTGTCACTTTGTTAAGTGGGTAATTAAGTACTTTTTAACATCATCTATACATTTTATACTTATTAATACTTATGTCAAAACATCCTAACAGTAAAGAATTACAGAAAGAGGGCGCGGGAGAGACGGCACAGAGAGTAAGTCACCTGCCTTGCATGGGGCCGACTCAGGCCTGAGTCCCGGCACCCTCTGGCCCCTGGGCCCATCAGGACCGATTCCTAAACAGAGTCAGGAAGGATCCCTGAGCACAGCGGGGTGTGGCCCAACAACAAACCAAAACATTCTAAAGAGAAAGAAAGTCTTTTGGTTAATTGGAAGAAAATATAGAAAGTCTCAGGACTCCCAAGAAACCCCATTAGAAAGTGTTTTCAAAAGGGAATGCCCTGCTGCAGAGGCAGGGTGGGGTGGTGGGGGCTGGGGTGGGGGTGGGAGGGATACTGGGAACATCGGTGGGGGAGGATGGGCACTGGAGGAGGGATGGAAACCAGATACAAACATGAAAGTTCATAAGTTTGTAACTATACCTCACGGTGATTCACTAATAAAAATTTTTTTAAAATGTTTTCTCTCTTTATAAAAAGGAATGTGAATAAATAAAGCCTGCTCAGTATACTTAAACCTCTTAGGAGATATTGTCACATAAGGGGAAATCTCTAACTTAAATAGGTAAACAATAATATGGATACACGGGAATTCTGTGAAAAATCTCAACTTCTGGGGGCTGGAGCGATAGCACAGCGGGTAGGGCATTTGCCTTGCAAGCGGCCAACCAGGGTTCAATTCCCAGCATCCCATATGGTCCCCTGAGCACCGCCAGGGATAATTCCTGAGTGCAGAGCCAGGAGTGACCCCTGTGCATCTCCGGGTGTGACCTAAAAAAAAAATGAAAAAAAAATCTCAACTTCTGGGTATTTCCCTAAAATACCGTGTGCCTCTGAGTCCAGTCCCTTGTCACGATGTCCTGAGAGTGTCAGTAATGGTCGGCTCCACTGCTCCCAGTGCCCAGCGCTCTGTAGTCTGCGGCCCAGAGGGGACCGGCCACACGGGACTGGACAAACACAGGGTAACGTGCAACAGGAAACTGAAGGCGGGAAGAGACTCAAGAACAACAGAAAATAACAGAAAACGTGGGCGCTGACAAATTGCTAACAGGAGCCTGAAGTTTGGTTTTGCTCTGTTTTCCTTTTTGGTCACACCCGGCAATGCTCAGGGGTTACTCCTGGCCGTGCTCGGGGGACCATATGGGATGCTGGGAACCGAACCCGGGTCGGCCGCGTGCAATGCAAATGCCCTCCCCACCGTGATATCTCTCCAGCCCCAAGACCGAGGCTTTTGCATGAAATTAAATGGAGTATTGAAAAAAAAAACAATTTCTGGTAATATTTTGTTTGAAAACTCTAATCTCTTCCAGCTGTAAGCCTAATTCCATCAAGACTCCAACATGCAGGGCTATTTTGAAACAAAGGAGGACCATTAAACACAGCATGAATCAAGATGCCGGAGCGATGATAGCACAGCAGGTAGGGGTTGGCCTTGCCCGTGGCTGACCCGTCCATCTCCAGCCTCCCATGTGAGCACCACCAGGAGTGACCCTGAGTGCAGAGCTGGGAGTAATCTCTGAGCACTGCCAGGTGTGGCCCCAACAAAACAAGCAACCCAGCAAGAATAGCCACGAACCAAAACTGCCCCCGACTGACCTAAGCATGAGCGGACCCCCCTCTCCACAGCGCCTTTGCGGGCCTGAGGACGTGTGCCCGGGGGCAGCGCGCCTCTGTGTGGGCCCCAGCCCACGCCTGGGAACCCCAAACGCCAACCACCAGACGGGGGATATTCCAAACCCAGGCCTCTCCCCAGCCAGCGTCTCAAAGACATCCCCACTCACAGCTCAGGTGCGTGGACGCACAGCCCACGGACCACACGGAAACCCCGCACTTGCTCAGGCCGGGCAAGAACAACGATGAGGGTTACCCGGCACGAGCACGCGCAGATCCACCGGGCCGAAAGAGGTCAATGACGCTCGGAGGCCGCAAGCCCGGGAACTATGGGGGTCGCTCTCTGGGGGCTCCACACACGGGGCTCTCCCCCGGGTTGCGACCAAGAGGGCGGCCATGTCTGAGGAACCTGGGAGGGGAGGCTGCATCCACAGACCCCTCGGAACCACGCGGGGCCCAGGGTCCAAACAGCCGCAGAACCCGGGGTGGGTGTCTGCCCTCACTCCCCCTTCAGCGTGAAGACCTCACTGAGACTCACCTTGTCTCCTGCTCACTGTCACGTAGCCCGCCCCCTCACCTAAACATTCTCTTCACAGTGGGCGTCCGGCGGGCCAAGGAACACTCCACCCACTTAAGATCCCTTGCCGAAGGCTTTCTGTGGATCCGTAATCACTGCCTGCCTCTCACCCCGGCCTGAGCCACACCCGGGGGACAGTGCTCAGAGGCATCCGGTCCTGAGGATCAAGTGCAGGGTCCCACACATGCCGGGCTCCTACCCCAGCCCTCGGGGCGAGCCCTTCAGGCCGCCCCTAACCTTTGGAGCGAGGGGCAGTTGCCCCCATATGACTGAGCAATCCCACAGGGGTGTTTATTCCAAGCATATAAAATCATGAGCAGAAGACTCTCTGCCTCGCCCAATGTTTATTAATTACAGCATGATTTTAGAATAGCTAATGTGGAGGTGCCAGAGAGAGTGTCCAACAGGTAGGGCCTTGGACTTGCATGCGGCCTGCCTGGGTTCCACCCCCCAAGCCCACCAGAGTGATCCCTGAGCCCTGAGCCAGGAGCAAGCCCTCAGCACTTCCGGCTATGGAAGAAAGAAGAACAAAGCATAGAAACATTATAGAAGCAGCTGAAATACGCGTTGGTTGGTACTAGGCAAGGAGAGTGAAGAACATGCAGTCACAGTGACTTAAACAGGGGGGTGAGCTTCTGCCATTTGTAGCAACATGGAAGGAACTTGAGAGGATTCTGTGAAGCAAGAAGTCAGAAGGGAAAGACCCACTGTCAGGTGGTTTCATCCATGTGTGGCTCGTGAGAAAATGATCAACTGTCAAGGCCAAACTGCGCAGTGGACAATGGCAGCCGGGTCAAGGTTGCCTGTGGAGGAGAGGGAGCCAGGGGCCCCCCGTGTCACGTAGCTGAACCGTCCTCTCTCCCACCCAGCCGTTCCCACGTCAGCCCCACGGTGAGAAGCCAGTGAGGCCAGTGGGTTCACTGCACAGAGACAGGGTGGTCGGCCCCGGCGGGGCAGAAAACAGGAGGAGTCGGGGAGAGAGGCGAGACTTGCCTCTCCTGAAGCACTGACACACACACAAGGCCCAGGGCGGTGTCTGGCCTGTGCTCAGGAGAGTTGAGCTTTCCTCGAAAACAGAGTGAGGGGACAAACAGCCATTTCCCCCAGAGGGGCCTGGACGCACAGACAGCCAACGGGCGTATGAAAGTGTGCTCACGGCCACTCATGACTAAGGAACTGCAAACCCAAACAGCTGTCGGATACGGTCCCACACCGGCGAGGACGGCCTGTACCCAGAAGACGGGAAACAACCAGAGTGGGAGGAGATGTGGTGAGAAGGAGCCTCGCTCGGTGCGGTGGGGGAGATCATCTGGCCCAGCTCGACGCGATGCCCCAGAATCAGTAAGAGTGGAGCTCGCATGTGACCCAACTACGCTACTTCTCGGTATTTATTCCAAAGCATAAAACGTTCATTCAGAAAAGGGATGGACACACTTCTGTTCACTGCAGCCCTCCGTACAAGAGCCCGGATCTGGAGAGAACCCGGACGTCCAAGCACAGACAGATGGGTGAGTTGTGGGATATGCACACATGGAATACATGGACAGGGAAGTGTCATGCAGCTATAGGAAAAAGTGAAATCACGTATGTAGGTGCGACCTGGATGGAGCGGAGGGCGCCATGTTAACTGAAGTCAGAGAGAGGCGGAAGGGAAATTATCCACTGGTCTCATCTGGTCCTGCACGGAGAAACTGCGGCACCCAGAGGGGCAGTGCAGGCGGGTGGAGGGTGGGTCCCAGGTAAGGAGGGGCACGGGGTGGGAGCAGTGACGAGGACTGGGAAAGCAGAAGGTCACTGGCAGAGAGTCTTGGACACTTTTCTGGGTTGAAGTGAGGAATGTGTGGACACCCAAGTCATAAATGCTAACACCTTTGTAAACACGTGACCCCGACTATAGTAATAACTTCCTGTGAAGCTTACGAAGGCAGCGGGGGGTACAGGATGGGCTCTGTCGGGTGGGCTGCTCAGTGGTGGGTGTGGACTTGAACACTTTGTACCTTTTGCAATATCATCGATAATGTTGTAAATCATAGTGTCTAAATAAAAAAATCAACCATTAAAAAAACAATTGGGCTTTAACTCATTTCAATACCAGGCCTTTTCCAAGCCTTAGATAGAATTCTACTAACTCGTTGGTCACGGAAACTGCTCCAGTACCAGCACCCTGCTCGAGCTGAGGGCCTGTCTTTGGCAGCTGCATGACGTGGCCGCGTTCACAGCCAGAGCACCGCCATCCCAGGAGCCCGGCGCGCTCCGAGTTCATCTGCAGGCTGCTGATCTGAGTGGAACGCAGCTCGCAAGCATAATCATGGCAGAAATTATCCATCTTTGATTCTGATTAAAAGCATAAATAACTTTCTTTTTGCATAACCCGACAGGACGGTGAACTAGAAATACCTGGCCATCAGATTCCCCGAGGGTTTGGCCTCGAGCCCGTAAGCGGGTCCGGTCGCTGGTCTGTTCCCAGGTAGAATGCAGCTTCCGCAGTCATCTCTGGCTCTAACATTTTTACATCTTCCAAGTGGCATATGAATTCCCTTTCCTTGAGAGGGTGAATTAACACTTCTCCAAACTTTGCACTATTTTTGGAGGCTAAATTTGGGACAAGTTCTTTATTTTTTTTTTAACTAAAAAGTATTAAGGAACCACTCCGGCAGCCATTCTTGCATATGTTGTTGTAGTTAATTTTAGAGACACCTTTTCGAGTCCGTGCAGTTCTGGGGTGTCTCCTCTTATTTCTCTCTCTGCTGCGGGTCTCTGCAACGCAGGGTCACCTGGCTGGCAGCCTCCCACACCCCTCCCGAGACTCTCCACAGACACCTGGACCCTGGGACTCGCTGTTGGTTCTGTACCGGCCGTGTCCTGGGAGCCGCACTCTGTGGGGAAAGCGTGTCGGGTGCCCCTGAGGGAGCCAGGGTGCCCAGTGGTGTGTGCATGCACATACATGTGAGTGTGTCCGCTTTGGGCATGTGTGCATGTGTGTAAGTCAGCATGAACGGGAGAGAGCTGCGTCAGCACATGTGAATGGCGTCCGTTGGTATGTGTGTGGACATGTGTGCACATGTGTGAGTCTGCAAGAATGGGAGAGAACCATGAATACGTGTGCGTTGGTGTGCACGCACGTGTGAGCTCTGTGAATTGTGTTCGTTGGTGTATATAGGAGTGTGCAGATATGTGTGCATGTGTGTGAGAGTGGGTGAGCGTAAGAGGACCGTGTGGGTACACGGAAGTCATGGGGGTGTGGGGGAGCGTGTGCATACATGTGGGTGGGTGTGCATGTGTGAGCTTGTGTGAGTCATAGCCTCCATCCTGACACTCAGAGACCTGCTCCCTGTCCCCGGTGCAGATGGCTGCGTGACCCTTGCCCCGTGTGGCCCCCAGTGCGGGTGGCTGTCGCCCGGGAGGCTGAGGGAGGTGCTCCACATGGCGGCCTCCTCTTCGCTCTCCCACTGGTTGGTGCCTCTCCTGCGGCCGCTAACACTGTCCCTGGCGTGCAACTTCCCTTCCGCTCCTCCCGCCTCTCTGTTCCGGCTTGTCAAGTTGTCCTCCCCAACCCCCCCGAGATATCGTCCTCTCACCCGGAAACTGCTTTCAACCCTGCAAGCCTTCTGGAAGCTTCCCCGCTCCCCTGGAACTGTGAACGCAGCCCCAAGAAAGGTTTTGCACAAGTGCGCGGAAACGTGTGTGAACGCTTCGTGTCCCAACGCACGTCCTGCTCCTCTCTTTGCTCTGCCTTTGGCTTGGGCTTGGGGCCACCACCCGCACTGGTGCTCAGGCTACTCCCAGCTCTGGGGGTGGGGGCCACTCCCGAGGGTGCCCTGAGAACACACGGCGACAGGGAGTGGGGCCAGGCGCCCCGCCCGGACTGGGTTGCCCACCACCCACCGTGTTCTCTCTCCGGGCGCCCCACACTTCGCTCTCGAGTCAGAGGAGTCAGGTGACAGTCGCACTCTCAGAACTCAGAAACCGAAAACTCGTTCTGGCTTCTCTCCACGTCCCCTGGGACCGCGCTCCCCCCGGGGAGACGCCGGCAGCTCTTCCTCTCCAGTCACCCGGGATCTGAGCCTGGGTGTCTGCCTTTGCCCCTGGCCCGTCCACACACCTCTCCTTCCGCCCTGGACAGTTCTGCGCCTTCCTCTGACCATTCTCGCTGCCCTCCGGCCTCTGAGCAGCTCACGCCCTGCTCCTCCAGGGCCTCGTTTGTTCAGACGAGGATTCGATATCGCGTTGGTTACTGTGTCCGTCTGGGAGACCCGCCTGGTCATCTTACTGCTCGCTGACTTCTCTTAGTGTTGGCGGCTGGACCTGACCTCGGCACCCCTTCCCTCAAATCACTCTGCTCGCAAAGCCCATTTCTTAGCAGAAGCAACACAACCTGCGTCTCCGAGGATACAAGACTGTGAAGGCTTTTCCCAGGAAAAACTCTTTGGTTCCCTGTATTTGTTTGCCTTTCCTCCCTCGGGCCCTCCTCACCGTCCGGACATCTGGATCTAGTCTCCTCTTGGTCCTCGGTCGTGCTCGACCTAATCTCGTATCTTTCTAGATCAGATAAGATTCTGTTTCAGCCAGACCCCTTGGAGCCCTGACATGTGGGGAAAGCGTGTTCACTGCCCGACAGCGCACGCCACGGTCACGTAAATACCAGGTCCTCACGTGCAAGAAGGCGGCATGTTGCTTGGGAACCAGTTTCCACCGCCTGCTGCCCACCTCCGGTCTGGCGTTGCTCTGATGGCTCCAGGAAACAATTCCCCTGGGGGGGCGGTGCTGCGGGTCACCTCACTGTTGTTGCTGCGGTGGGTGAGTTTTGGTTTTGGCCAGAAAATGAATCTCCGAGGACCGGGGAGTCTTCATGGAAGATGGGAGTGTCCAGTAGACCCAGCAGAGCCTCCGGCCTCCACGACTCTCTCCCAAGGACTCAGTGGCTTCCGGGATGCCGACGAAGCCCCCAGGACGGGAAGCCAGCGGAGAGCTGGCAGCAGGGGCAGCTGGTACGGTGGCAGGGGGCAGGTGAAGGCGGGACTCACTGTCACCTCCAAGTCAATCTCGTCCCTACTCCAACATCTGTCTCTGTGCCTCGACCTCCCCCTCTGCGTCTCTGGACCTCCCTGCCTCCTCAAATCACAGATGGAAAATGAAAACTCTGTTTGATAGGGGCAGTCATAAAAGTGACAGTGTTCTTGGTCTCCTGCTTCAAATGCTAATTTTAGGGAAGAAAGGGAGCCCTAGAGATCTTTTTCCAAGTAGGATGTCACTGCTATACAGCAGCTGGTGGGAATGACGGGGCTGGGGGTCTAGCGCCAGGAAGCCTGTCGGGATCAGCCAACATGTTGGCTAAAATGTGTTTCCAGTGGGCGGTGAGCGGCTGTGAGTCCTGAGTCCTGTGGTCCTCTTGGATTGGCGAGCTTCCGGGGACTGACGTTCTTTCTCCCATTCCCCTCAGGGTCTCAGAAGTCGTCCAGGAAGGTCCATGGGGGTTCAGGCGTGAAGAGCTGATTTTCTGATTTCTCTGTTTTCCTTTTTGGGTCACACCCGGCGATGCTCAGGGGTCACTCCTGGCTCTTCACTCAGGAATTACTCCTGGCGGTGCTTGGGGAACCATATGGGATGCTGGGAATCGAACCCGGGTTGGCCGTGTGCAAGGCAAATGCCCTCCCCGCTGTGCTGTCGCTCCGGCCCCTGAGTTTCTGATTTCTGGAAGGTCTTGGAGTTGATCCCTTCTCATGTGCACACGCGTGGGCCTGCCCCCGCCCCGCCCCCGGTGAGTTAGGCCCAGGGTCCAGGAGGAAGCCCACCCCACCTCTGTCTGGTCTCTGTCCGTCCGTTTGCCCACCCGTCACCAGTGGAACCAGGGCCTCTCGCCAGCCCGGTGTGCTCAGGTCCTGAGCACGGGGAAGTCTGGACACGGACTCTGGTATCCCCCAGACGTAGACGCCCGTGGGCACGGAGTGCCGTGGGGCCGAGGGCTGCTGTGGCCACGCTCCTGGGGCGGCGGGGCTGGGTGCTGGGCAGTGGCCACACGGGCTGGGTGCTGGGCAGTGGCTGACCACTGACCATGTGGGCTCGCCCAGGAGACCCAGGGCTCCTGACAGAACTCCTAACCCAGTGCGCGGGCTGTTTTGTTGCTGTTTACTCAGGAATCTAAGCTGTATGTGCAAACTTTGGGTCCCTCCTTTTTTCTATATTTGATTTACCAGGAAATTCAGCAGCACTGCTGAGAGCCTCCGGACAAGAAGAAAACCGTCGGGCGGGGCGGGGTGGGGGGGTGAGCAGAAGACAGCACCCAGCCAGGAACCAGGAGGGCCAGTGGAGAGAGACGCGGACTAACGGGCTTTTCCCAACCCCTAGCTCCCTCTCCCATTCCTCTCTGTCTCTGTCTGTCTGTGTCTCTTTCTCTCTGTCTCTCTCTCTATCTCTGTCTCTCTGTGTCTCTCTCTGTCTGTCTGTCTCTGTCTCTGTCTCTCTCTGTCTCTCTGTCTCTCTGTCTCTCTCTCTCTCTCTCTCTCTCTCTCTCTCACACACACACACACACACACAGACACTCACGCACGTGCGTTGGTATTTCGGAGAGGAAGGTGCGGGCTATGAGAGCAGACGCACCAGAGCTGGAGACTGTGTCTGTGGAACCTTCCAGAACCCACAGCCACACTGCCCCAGGGAGGCTGGCCCCTGGGCCAAGGGCTCTGTGGCCTTCCAGAAACGGGGTCGGTGGATCCCCCTGGCCGCCAGATGGGCCGGCAGCCCCGCCCACACCCGACTCCCTGGGCCCACAGGCAGCCCCGCCCCAGGCCCCGCGCGGTCAGCCACCATGACTGTGCAGCGTCTCTGGATCTCGTGGGACTGGCGGGCCGGTGGGACACAGCAAGCTTGGCGGGAGAGTCGCAGAGAAGCCACCAAGCCCACCAAGGGAGGACTGCCCCTCCGAAGGCTCAACCACACCGACCAGCTCGGAACTCCTCGGTGATCTTACCAACACCCATCTGAGATGTGACAGTGACCTCACGCCGACTGTGGCTTTCTAACAATCCATGTGCTGTTGTGTTGTAACATGCGCTGTAGCACTGTTGTAGCTCTGTCGTCCCGTTGCTCATCGATTTGCTCGAGCGGGCACCAGTAATGTCTCCATTGTGAGACTTGCTGTTACTGTTTTTAGCAAATTGAATACGCCACGGGGAGCTTGCCAGGCTCCGCTGTGTGGGCAGGACACTCTTGGTAGCTTGCTGGGCTCTCCGAGAGGGACGGAGGAATCGAACCCGGGTCGGCCGCATGCAAGGCAAACGCCCTCCCCGCCATGCTATCGCTCCAGCCCATAACATGCAATATGAAGTAAACCTGCTTGTGCCTGCCAAGGGGCAGGGTTGAGGTGGGCAGGAAGCAGGCGACACTGGTGGAGGGAAGGTCACACTGGGTGGGACGGGTGTTGGGACACTGAACGCCTGAAACAGCTGTACTATGGACAGCTTGGTAAGTCACAATGTTTAAATTTTTTAAAATATTCTAAAGAGGGGCTGGAGCAATAGTACAGCAGGGAGGTCGTTTGCCTTACACGTGACTGACCCGGGTTCCATCCCCGGCATCCCATAGGGTCCCCTGAGCACTGCCAGGAGTATTCCTGAGTGCAGAGCCAGGAGGAACCCCTGAGCATCACCAGGTGTGACCCTGAAAGAAAAAAAGATGTAAAGAACTGAGCTCCCAGGAGTGGAGGGGGAGAGGCTGGTGAGGGAGCATCTGTCGGGGGGGTGCGGTGTTGGAGTGACATGGACACACAAACTTTGGTAGCGATGTCATCAGCCCCAGAACCGGAGTTGAAAGCGCAGACAACGGGCTGAGACAGGACAGAGGGTGTGCGCTTGCCCTGCGTGTCTGGGAAGCAGCGTCACACAGGGCTCCCCCACCCAGCCCGGCCGGGGCGACCCCTGAGCACTGCGGATGTGGCCCCAACTGAGAGAACTGCCAGCGGGAGCCAGCACCCAGGGCCGAGCACGGCAGGGAGGCGGCGGGTGTCGGGCGCCCCAGGTCAGGCGTGTGGCTGGACCCTTGCTAGGGGTCCATGCGTCCCTCGGCCCCTTGCTCAGCCCCAGCTCTGGGGGTGCTGCCCACACCTGCTCCCGGAGCCCCGCCCGCCGGCCCCACCCCACTGGCCCCACATCCCCCCTGGGCTCCAGGGTCCCCGCTTCTCTGCCGTGTGTCCAGGCGCAGGGCCGAGTCCCGCCTCGGTGGGCTCCTCCCCCACCTCGCACCGGGGGCCACATCGTCTCCAGGGCCCGAAGCCCTCGGCCCCGGCTCCTCCCCCACGGGGGCACCACCTGCCCGGCCAGGAGCTCTGGGGACCCCTGAGTTTTTCGTAGCTGTTGTTGGGGTCGCTTCAGGGGGTGCCCCTGGGTGCTCAGACGTGCCCTACGGATACTTCCCTGTGGTCCTTCCCAGGAGGGGAGGCCCCCCACCCCGGGAGTGGCCGCTGGGATGTCCGTCTGCCCCACAGAGCAGGAAAAGGGGACAGGCGCTATGAGGTGAGGCCAGGGCGGCTGCTCCTGATGGACCCCGAGGGGCACCCCCTTCCCCGGGTGCCCGGCCCGCACGAGCCCAGGGCGGGCGGGGAAAGCCCCTGGTCATGGCAGGGCACACAGGGAAGGAGATGCTGGCCTGGCCAGAGGGCCGGGGCAGGGCTGGGCTCACGGGGTCCCGGGGGTGAGCGGGGTCAGCGCCCACGGTGACCTCGGAGGGGAACAGAGAGCCTGGGCCGCGGCTGGCCGGGGTCTCAGCAGCGTAAGCCTCTGGGGCCAACACAGCCTCGGGGAGGGCGGGGGCGGGGAGTAGATCTGGGGACCCCAGGAGGGCGGCCTGGGCGGGACCCCGTGTACCCCTTGTTGTCCTTGTCTCTGTTTGTGTGTTTTAGGGCGTGCCCGGCTATGCTGGGGCGTCCTCCTGGCTCAGCCCTCGGGGCCACGCCGGGGTGGGGCGCTCAGGAAGCTTCAGGGGGTCAAGCCAGACTGACCACTTCCCAGGCCAGCGCCCCCGAGGCTGCCCCACGCTCGGCCCCCGAGACATCTTCAGAGTGGTCCTGGGAGTCCAAAATGGTTCCAAAATAAGACACTCGAGAAGGACCAGGCCCTCGCCCGGGCTCCCCCCGCCCTGCCACGACAGGGAGACCCCGAGGGGCACAGCCACGAGGCCGTTCCCCGAGGGACGAGATGGGCAGGCGGTCCCGGGAGGGCCTGCAGGCCCCACCTCGCAGAGTCTCTTTGAGAACGTGGCCACGGGCCGCAGAGGGCGGGCTGGGAGGACGTGGCGGGTCTGCCCCCCCCACCCGAGGAAGCCCCTCAGCCCCGGGGCCCCGAGCACCAGACCCGTCTGGGCCCAGACCCCCCGGACTCAGGAGGGTCTGGACAGAGCCGTTGCCCAGCAGCCGTGGACGCACTTGGCTCTCACTGCCCAGCCACAAGAATGAGCCGCGTGGGGGCCCATCTTCTCGCACCCTGGACGCCCCGCATCCGTCCGGCTGAGGAACGCTCTGTGGGGTGTCCTCGGCAGACGGCCCCAGGCAGGGGCGGGGTCTCCTCAGACCCGAACCCAGAACTCAGCACAGCTCTCCTGCTTCTGCGGTGCCCGTGGCCCCCGGTGTCGTGCCGCAGTGCCCACACACGCACACGCACGCCCGGGAGGTGCTGACAGGGACAACGCCGGCGAGGTGGAGCCCAGCGGGGGTCCCGGTGCCCGGGGCGCCCGGCAGGGCAGGCCCGCTCCCCCTCGCTCCCCGGCAGGCCCGCCCACCCGAGATCCTCACTATTTTTATTTTCGGGAGAAATGATCATCGTTATAAATAGCACCTTTAAATGTCAAACTAACCGGCTGAATAATTTATCCCCCTTCGGATCCTGAATAATTCAGCCCTCCTGCGCTCCGTGTTCCGCGCCCGAGGAAGCCTCGGGGTGGGGGACGGCGCCCCGGGGACACCGTCGGGGCCTCGGGCTGCCCCCCCCCCGCTGACCGTCCCCCCCGCCGGCGCTGCTGTGGGTCCCGCGGCAGAAGGGGGCCGGTCGTGGGCTCCGCGCTGGCCGGGTCCGAGGGCAGGCCGGGGCGTGCTTCCTGCAGACCCGGCCCTGCGGGAGTGCTGCCCACTGAGCCGCCCTGCCTCCCGCCCGGGCCGCCCCGGCCGCTTGTCCACCTGGGTGCTGGGCGGGGGGGGGGGGCAGGGACTGAGTGTTTATTTTGACAAAAGTGATGCTTCCCCGTGATTGGCTGAGAAATCACCAGGGGGGTCCTGGGCTTCCTCGCCGCCCCCCAAGGGAAGGGGTGCTCCTCCCGGAGCACACGGGGGCCTGAAGGGGGGGCCGGCACACCCTGGAGGGGCCGCGAAGGTGCAGGTGGGTGTGGGCGCCGGGGCCGCAGCCTGGGTTCTCGGGCCTGAGTGTGCGGGGACGCCCCGCCTGGGCAGCCCCTGGCCGCCGCTGCCGGGCTCCCCAGAGCTCCTGCCCGGGGGCCAGCGCAGCCAGGCGGGCACCCAGGTCCACAGCGGGGGTCTGAGCCCCGGGCCCTCAACACTCTTCTCTCAGGGCCCGAGCAGGCGGTGCACGCCGCGCCCCACGGAGACGGGGCCAGAGATTCTTAGTCCGTCTCGTTCTTGTTCTTATTCTCTTGTTTCTCTCTGTGTCTGTCTCCCTCTGTCTCTCTGTGTCTGTCTCTCTGTCTCTTTGTGTGTATCTCTCTATCTCTGTCTCTTTCTGTCTCTCTGCCTCTCTCTGTGTGTCTCTCTGTCTCCCTCTGTCTCTCTGTGTGTCTCTCCCCCCCCCCCGTCTCTATGTGTTTCTCTCTGTGTCTGTCTCTCTGTGTGCCTCTCTCTGTCTCTGTCTCTCTCTGTCTCTCTCTCTGTCTCCCTCTGTCTCTCTGTGTATCTCTCTCCCCCCTCTGTCTCTATGTGTTTCTCTGTGTGTCTGTCTCTCTCTCTTTGTGTGTCTCTGTCTCTGTCTCTCTGTCTCTCTCTATCTCTGTCTCTGTCTCTCTGCCTCTCTCTCTCTCTCTGTCTCTCTGCCTCTGTCTCTGTCTCTGTCTCTCTCTATCTCTGTCTCTCTCTCTTCAGAATTCTGCTGTGTGACCATGTGCTGCGAAGGTCTTAGCATTCACACGCCTTGAGCCATACAACAAGACCCTAAATTATCTCAGCAGTGGGGGGGTGGCGCTGGGCTTTGGGGGAGTCTCGGGAGTCCCTGGGGGTGGGTGCTCGGCATTCCTCTCGACCCCTGCCGTCAGCGGCTTCTAGGGCGCGGGGACTCAGGAGAGTGAGTTCTGGCCCGGTCAGGGGTGCGGACAGTGAGGCGTGTCTGACCCTGGCCCGCCTCTTCCCTTCACTGAGGCCAAACGGGTCTGGCCTGCACACCTCACGCTCCCGCGAGGGGCCTGGGCTCCCTGCTCCTCTGCCCGTGGTGCCAGCACCGCCCACCCAAGCCAACTCCCGGGGTCGAGGCCGTATCCCAAGCCCGGCACCAGGGAGATGCTCCTAGGAGCACCTGCAGCCGCGTCCAAACCAGGTACATGCTTTGGGGCTTAATTTCGGAGCCACTTCCAGCAGTGCTCAGAGCTTACTCCTGCTCCTGTGCTCAGATGTCGTCTTGGCAGTGCTCAGAGGACTATAAGCAATGTCGGAGGCCAGGCCTGGGCTGGGGTGAAGGCGAGGGCCTGGGCCCTTGCGGGCTCCCTCCAGCCCCCGTAGCTGCCTCTGCCTTCCTAGCCCTCTGCTTCCCGCACACACCGCGTCTCATCCTCAAAATCTTTCTCCAGTGCAGACGGAGACCTGGTTCCTGGTGGAGGCTGCTCGCACCTCCCCCTTGACGGGGAGAGTAAGCGTCAGCACCCTCAGCCCGGCTCAGCGGGGCCAGGACCCTCGAGGGCCGGGTGGGGGGAGGGCCGCCCTGCAGCACCCGCGTGAGAGTAATGAGAACTGGTGCCTGGCCGGAGCTGTGGTACAGCAGGCGGGCATCTGCCTGGCACGTGGCTGACCCTGGTCTGACCCCCGGTCCCCAGCATCCCCTCTGGTCCCCGAGCGCCACCAGGAGTGATTCCCGAGAGCAAGGCCGAACTGGTGCCAGCCCCTGTGACAAGCAAGACACTTCCTCCCTCCCAGCCCACTCCCGCCCCCTCACTCCCGCCTGCCGGGATGCTCAGCATCGCTCATGATGCCAAGGTCCTGGGGCTCACGGGCTCACCCTGCTGAGGGCCAAGTGCTCCTGCCCTTGTCTGAGGCTGAGGGGAGACGCGGCCCTCTCGGGCGGCACCTGAGGAGACAGTGATTCTAGAATGCGGCTTCGTCTCCTCGCCAGTGTGAAGGCCTCTCCGGAGGCCACCGTGCCCGTCCTCGCCTTTTCCCAGGCTGCCACCCTCACTCTGCCCAGGAGGCCCCGCCTGGAGGCACCTTACGGAGAGGGTTGAACCCTCCCCTCCGGGACGCCCTCCCCAGATGCCTCATGTCACCAGGACGGCCCCCGGGGCCCAAACACTGCTTGGGACCCCCAACAGCCCCCCCACTGCCAAGGAAGCAAAGCCTCCACCCCACCGCCCCCGTCTCACTGCTCTGGACCCTGCAGCGAGCAGGGGGGGCGGTGCGTGGGCACACACACCAGCGCCAGCGTCCACGCGCAGTTGGGGCTGACGCTGCCCCTCTCGGGACTGAAGGAGACGCTGTTCACCGACGAGCTGGTTTCCCGCGCGAGGGCGTGTTTCTCCCTCTCCATGGCAACCTAGGCCAGGTGGGCCAAGCTCCAGTGAGACGCCAAGGAGTGGAATATCCCCTAGTCCTAGTTCTGGCCAGGCCCGTCTCCCCACCTCCCGTCAGGGTCCCTTGAAACCGGGCCACGCGCGACGCCGTGGGCCTCAGTCCGGGCGATGCCTGAGTCTGGAGGCCTGTTTGCTATTTCAGCCCAGATAAACGCTAATGTTTCACCGTGGCCTCCTGCTTCCCCCGATGCTCCGCATCCATCAGTCTGGTCTGGTAATGGCCGGCCACCAGCCCGATGTTTCGGTCCAAAGATTCACGCAGAGTGCGGGGGCTTGCTTCACCCTGGGACAGGAAACCCGCGGGGGCTGAGCCCCTGCATGCAGCCCTCGTGCCTCTGCCTGCAGACTCCGACCGAGGGCCGCAGTGCCACAGGACCCACCGCCACCCAGAGCCCCCGTCCCCGTCTCTCCGAGCACAGAGCACGGGCCTGGAGGGGACCCAGCAGCCCCCCTTCCCGGGCTCACTGTGCCGTAGAGTGGGTGACCCCTCGTACCCTCCCCGTATGCCCAGCTGTGCCCTCGGGCTTCAGAGCTTGGGGTGGGGGGTCCTGCATTGTCTCGCGCCGCTTCAACCAGCGAAGAAACACACAACCCGGAGATTCTTCTTGCAGCAATTTATTCAGGGACCTGGGACCTTCCCATGCATTGGGGAAGACGAAGAGGAACGGGAAAGAGAAGGAACGAGGGGGAACCTCCTAGCTAGGCAGCTTCCCTCCTTATATCTCTCTTGCTGCTTGTTTACGCCCAAGTGTCTGCAGCTGATAGGCTAGTTACAGCTCGTGGGCGTGACAGGACATCCTGTTTCCTTATTAGGAGTTGTTTTCAAACGGTGCAATTAACAAGAAATATGTGTCCACACAGTCGGTGGAGGCTCTCCACACTGCATGAGAAGTCCAGCCTTTCAGAGGGGTCCCACTGGTCTTTGGTTTTGTTTCAATGAATTGATTGATTGATTGATTGATTGATTGATTGGCCTCACTGCAGTTACAGTGACATGGTTGCAGTAGTGTCGATGATCATGCTTTGGGTATAAAAATCGACTGAACCATCACCCAAATCCCAAAGGTTCCACCATTGTCTTCATGTTACTTCCATTTTTTTTTTTTTTTTGGTTTTTGGGTCACACCCGGCGATGCACAGGGGTTACTCCTGGCTCTGCACTCAGGAATCACCCCTGGCGGTGCTCAGGAGACCATATGGGATGCTGGGATTAGAACCCGGGTCGGTCGCGTGCAAGGCAAACACCCTACCCATCGCTCCAGCCCCTCCATTTTTTTTTATAAATTAATTTTGGAAGTTCCACAATGGCCACTCAACACCTTTATTGCAAAGCACAACACCTAATCAGAGAGAGAGAACAAAAGGGAATACCCTGCCACAGTGGCAGGGTGGGGTGGGGGGAGATGGGAATGGGGGGGTGGGAGGGATGCTGGGCTTATTGGTGGTGGAGAGTGGGCACTGGTGAAGGGATGGGTTCTTGAACTTTGTATGAGGGAAACACGAGCACAAAAATGTATAAATCTGTAACTGTACCCTCACGTTGATTCACTAATTAAAAAATTAATTAAAAAATGAAAAAAATTAATTTTGGAAGTTCTGGTACGGTGGTCTCCGATGCTCAGATCCATCATGCTCACCAACACATTGCCAGGGTGTGACCAGCGTGAGCAAAGGCACTTCTGCCCCTTGGCATCCCCAGAGCACAATTCCACGGAGCCTGCCTCGGGATTTCTTTCCCCGGGGACTGTCTTGTCCCTGCTTAGCTTCTCTACACTCTGTCTAAGAGTGGGACCCCCTAGGGTTTGTGTTTTTCCTCCTGCTTCACTTCACTTCGTAAGACTTTATTGGTCTAACCCAGGCTGGAGCTGCCTGCAGGGATTGGTCTTTTCTCCAGCTGAGTCGTATTCCGGTTTCTCTGCAGACCCGCAGTTTCTCCACCCGCTCATCTGCTGTGGGGGAGGGACAGCTGCACACGGATTCCTCTGGGAATAGTTTCCGTGTGAGCTGCTGGACCTGCACGTATACATGCGAGGGTCGGTTTCCGGTTAAGTTGTTGGGGGATTTGTGGCTCGATGGGAAGGGCTGCCAGAGAAGTGGGAGACCCCTTTTCCACAGCTGGAAACCTGGTGACTGCCGGGCCACAGGGACGCAGACGGCCCAGGACTGACCAGGCCTGGGAGTCACGGAGAGTCGGCACGTGTGAAGGGAAGCAAGGGGCGGCGGGTGGGAAGGGGGTCTGTAGGACAGTGAGTGCGGCTGGGCCGGGGGGCTTCTGAGGCTGCCTTGGTTCCTCCAACACGGACCCCCGGCTGACTGGCTTGTCACAGCAGCCACAAGCTTGAGTTCGCCAGTCCAACACTGGCCTCAGTAGTCAGTCAGAGAAGCCGTCAGTCTGAGGAGAAGCGGGCTCGGGGCACACGTCCTGCATCTGTGGGGCCCTGCTTTGACCCCTGACACGTACAGCACCTGAGCACAGCAGGCTGAGCCCCGGGGTCCCCGGGATGACAGAATGTGGTTTTAGAGGCCCCCCCAGTACCTCCAGGTGGGGCCTTGTGTGAGGCAGCACCGTGGGCCCTGGGCCCATCCTCACTTGCCAAATATCACCACGAGCGGCCCCAAGAGGGCCCCTCAAAAACATAAGGAAAGGAAAAAGACCCTCAGCACGACCACAGATGATGCAATCGTGCTGGAACAACAGAAGGGCTGTGGAAAGTAGGAATAAGTTGGGTGACACCAGCCAACGCAGGTTCTTCGAGTCGCTCGTGAAATAAAATAAGCAACTTTTCTAATCAGGAGCAGAAATGAAGGCGTCTCTAGGGGGTAAGCAGAGGCTGGGCACGGCGGCCCCCGAGTCCAGAGCACGAGAGACTTAGTTTCCATGAGGAAGATGCGGGTTTCTCTGACTCCACAAGAAACTCTGCACTCGATCCTGCTCTCCTGCGAAGCGTGCTCTTGTTGGACGTTTGTGCCGCTCGTCCACCTGCCGCGCCGGCCCGCACCACCGCGCCTGCGGCACAGGAACTCCATCCTCCTCTCCGCGCTGCGATGCCGTGGCCCACTGCCATGTCGGGCCGTACGCCTGGGCTCCTTGCTCCAATTCTGTCATTCATCACGGGGTGCTCCACGCACGTGCCAGGCGACTTACATTGCGCGAAACGCTACACATAACAGGCTGCACCTCACACACGCCTTTTGCTGAGCCCTCAGACCTTCAGAGTCAGGATGGATGATCGCCTCCCCCGACCCACCCCCCAGAGGCCGCAGGCGCGCCCACTCCCCGGTGATCTGGAGGGGAGCAGGCCAGCTGCTGCCCAAACACAGCCCCGGCAGCTGCTCCCACACGCCCAAGGCCCCGCCATGGTTCTGGCCGGACTGCCCAGCTAAATGTTCTGGACTTTTCTAGAGCAACAGCTCCCAACTCTGCAGCACTGACTCCCCAGTAGGAGCACGCCAGGCCGGACGCACTGTGACGGAGAAGCCAACCAGCCTCAACTCAGAATCACTAGAACGGAAGGCTCGACGTGCAACAGCAGCATGGCAAAGCCTCAGACAAGAATTCAATGTGCCCGTGGTGAGAGAGAACAATTTTCACAAATTTTCTTCTACAGAAATATATTTTTTAAATTTTTTATTAGTGAATCAGTGAGGTACAGTTACAGACTTACAAACTTTCGTGCTTACATTTTAGTCATACAATGGTCGAGTGCCCACCCCTCCACCAGTGCCCATTCTCCACCATCAATGGTCCCAGCATCCCTCCCATCCCCCGCACCCCACCCCGCCTCTGTGGCAGGGCATTCCCTTTTGCTCTCTCTCTCCTTTCGGGTGTTGTGGTTTGCACTGGGGGTATTAAGTGGCCATCCTGTTCAGTCTCTAGTCTACTTTCAGCCCGCATCTCCCACCCTGAGCGGGCCCTCCTAGCGCCCTCTACTTGGTGGCCCCTTCTCTATCTGAGCTGCCTTTGCCCCCAGCATGTGAGGCAGCTTTTAAGCTGTGGAGCAATCCTCCTGGGACTCATCTCTACTGTTCTTGGGTGTTAGTCTCCCATTCCTCTACAGAAATATTTTTTGATTATTCTGTTAGCCACTTAGTGGTAACAAGCAATGTAAAATAAATGACCGTGGGCTTGCTACAGGGGGTGGCTGGGAACATGGAGACAGTGGTGGAGGGGAGGGGAGGGGGTGGGATTGGCATTTAATACTGAAGCCTGGAACAAATCATCAGGAACAACTTAACAGACCACGGTTTTTAGATAAGGTGGGGGAGAAACATGGTGTGTCTTATAACTGTACTCTAAACATAATTATTTTATAGCATTTAATTAGCATGCAATAGGGATGAGCTTTCCATTGAATAAGCCATAAGCTACAAACATAGTCTTTAGAGTATATAACCGAAAAATTTGGCTTCTCAGCACTTAGCCAAGACCAAAAAAATACCCTTGGTCTTTTGAGAGTGTCACTCCTAGAGATTTTTTGGTGGGTTGTTGAGTGACTGACGGGATGGCTGGCGGGATGGGGGTAGATGGGGAAGGGTGGCAGATAGCGCTGGAGAGGAACCCAGCACTGAGTGTGGTGGGTGGGCGGAAGGGAGGGGAGGGATCCACTGGTGTGTAGACGCGTGCCCTGAGCCCGGCGGCATCTGTAAGAGGCACTAGAGAGGTCACTGTGTTCGGCTCGACTACAGTGTGTAAAATCACGCCAGAGACATCCTGTGAGTATGTGAGTGAAAGGGCAGAGGAGTCAAGGAGGCCGCAAGCTCCAAGGGCCGTCACCCTCCTCTGGGTTAACCCCACAAATGGTGACCCACGTTTCTAACACAGCACTGGCCCACAGCGCAGCCACGCCAGCTCTCTCCTCCGCATTGCGTGCCCGTTCCTCTAGCGACAGAGCAACAGAGCAGGTTACCATGGAGACCAGGTAGGGGCCAGCAGGGGGGTGGGGTCCCCAGAGACCTCTCGGGACTGTCACAAGGCCAGCAGCAGCATCGCCAGAAAGTCCTCTCAGATAAGCACAATGGTCTCAATCAGCACCGAACAGCCACCGGAAATACTGTTCATGATCACGGTCAGAATGGGGGGACGGCCCCCTCGCTGGGATGCATCATCATCCCAGAGGACACAATGCATCGTTGGGGTCCCACTGTTAGCGCGATCGGAGCCGCAGGGCTCTCGGTAGAGAGGCGTTTGACACCTGAAACGAAAACCGAGCCACACGGGAGCACTGGCGCTTCCGATCACCACAGCGCCAGCGAACACTAATCTGCAACCAGCCCGTGTGAAACATTCGGAACTTCTAGATCTCTCCTCCCGGGGCCAGAACACCAGCAGGGGCAGGTCACTTGCCCTGCATGCCGCCAGGCCAGGGTCTAGCCCCGGCTTCCCAACTGGTGCCCTGAGTTCCAACGGGAGCGATCCCTGAGTGCAGAGCCAGGAGGAAGCCCTGAGCACTGCTGGGTGTGCCCCCCAAACTTCAACCAGTCAGTCTCTCCTACTCATCGCAGGTGTTGAAAGGTGGGTGCTACTAAGCCCACTGGTGAGAAAACTTAGGTTCCATAGGAGTGAAATAGCTTGTCCGAATGAAGGAACTCTTAGAATAGTGCTCTAGAGTCAACCCAACTGATTGCTGGCAGCAGACACTCCTATTTTCAAGTGAACATTTTCACGAGCACAAAGACTCAAGTTGAAGGTCAAGAAGACGGGGGTCTCACGACCAGGGGCTTGTGGGATTCAACTCACAACACTGAGGACCAGCGGCTGCAGAGAAGAAGGGGCGAGGTACGTGCCTTGCTGATGACACGAGGCCGCCTCTGGTTTCATCCCTGAGAGCAGACATTCCCCCCCCCCACCGCCCCGAGCACCACCGGACTGAGTCTTGGCCACAGAGCCGGGAGGCAGCCTGAGCACAGCCAGGTGTGGCCCCGAAACAACAACGAGACAATGAGTCCCAGTTGGGACCAGAAGGAGCCTCGGGGCTGGAGGGACCACACGGGCAAAGCACGCGCCTTGCATGCAGCCCCATCCGGTTTGGTCCATGGCACTGCAGAATACCTTCGGAGCATCCCCAGACAGCCCTGGAGGTCCCTGAGCACCACCCGCCTGGGGGAGTCCCAGCCCCACTGGGCCCAGGCTGACCCACCGCTCAGGTCCTCACACTGGCCAATCAAACACTGAGGAAGGTTTTGGTAAGACGTTAGCCTAGCCTCACGCTATACACATCAAGAAGCCCGTGCACCGTGTTCTTATGGGAATGGGGTCGGGCACGTGTCTGAAGTTGACATCACAGAAGACAATCAGATCCTTCCAGAAACAGCCTAGGGCCAATCTCAGGCCTGTCCCTCAGTAGCAGTCCATAATTGCTCATCAAGTTAATCTAGAGTCCTCGGTGCTCTGGTAGGGGCAAAGCTCATCTGAAGGGTCGTGGGTTTTTCCACAGCCTGAGAGTTTCTGGGGTTGGCTGAGAAAGGGGAGGGGCGGGGAGGGGAGAGGAAGGGCAGGAGGAACGGAAGTTTCCACTAGTGCAAGCTGGACTGGGGGAGGCCGAGCATGAAGGCCCAGTTAGCAATTCAGAAGCAGGGGTCCCCCGCCCGGGAGACGGCGGGGCTCCAGGGACGAGGTCTGGGGGCTGCTCTCACCTCCTTCCGGCTCAGCGCTGTTTGCAGAAGTGGCTTGTGAAGACGCCTCCTCGATCGAGTGTTTAAGAAGTTTGCCGTGCGGCGAGAGTTGGCCAGCCCTCAGCTTTGAGCAGTGAGTGTGACCTCAGACGCGGTGACGTGTGCTTGGCGTCACGAGCACACACCCGCTTACGTCACCGCCGCAGAGCCTGTGTCGGACTTAAAAATAGCTGCCTCGGCTCCGCGCCCGGGCTGGCTCCTGCTGCTCTGCAGCCCTGGAGCTCTTCCCAGGCCGGGCGAGACGCGAGGAGACTGTGTCCTGCTGGCGCCCTGTCACCAGGGCCACCAGCCGCCGCGCTCTCTGCCGCTGGCACCCCTAGCCCGGGCCCAGCGGGGCTGGAGGTCTGCAAGGCTCTCCCGAAGGGGAGGGGGGGAGCTTGTAGCTGGTTCTCCCCCCGCCCCCCATCACGGCCCCCCACACAGCACAGATGCACAATCTACGGCTCTTGCTGACACAGAACAGGGTCCTGGTGACCCTGGGCCCGGGGGGACCCCGGGGGAACTGATGCTGAGTCCCCACATCTTAGCTGGCGGGAGCCCCGCAGACCCCACACAGGTGGGCTGCCTGGGCAACAGTCCTCCCGGGCGCTCATTTCTAGGGTTACAAAGCAGGGTGCTGCTTTGGGCTGTGGAGGCTGACATCCCGGATTCCAGGTGGGCAGGGCTGGCTCCCCACGGGGCCTGGGGGTCCCCCAGGGGCACGGACACCATCCTCTCCGCGTGTCCAGGTCCCAACCCCCATCCAGAGGGGATCAGGCTCGCCCCACAGGCTTCCAGGACACCTCAGGTCCCGGTTCGGGGGGCTGGGGGCTGCGAACATCAACCCCTCCCAGAAAAGGGAAGCAGGGAAGGCCGGGTAGGGGTGCGGGGAGCGTGTCAGGGAGGAGGGGGCGATGGGGACAGCCGGCGGAGACAGACGCAGCCCTGGGGGACCTGGCCGTGGTGCTGAAGCCAGCCGTGCTCCCCTCTCTGCCGGGGAAGAAATACCCCATTGCTCTGCAAGGACCCTCCCTCACCCCAGTGTCTCCTCCTGCCCCCCAAAACCCTTTGGAGAGCAAGAAGATGTTCGCAAACACTTCTCCCCTGCAAGGCAAAGCCCCTCCATTCTAACCGCCTCTATCTGAGAACCAAAACGCTGTTTATATAATGAGTTTGAAAATAAAAGGAAAATATTAGAAGACGTTCTTCATGAATTCTGATGAGGACATTATTCTGTTCGGAGGCATCCTAATTATAAAACTACACAATAAACCTCAATTCCAACAGAGTTATTCTTCTCTATCAGGCAGATGGTAATTGCTTTTAAAAATATATATGTGTGTGTACAGCTTGTGGCTTATCTGTTTAACTTATCTGTTTGGAGAAAGCAATATCTATCTTTTTAAATTGCCTAATTTTCTATTCTGCAGAGGCTAACTCTGAATAAAATCTCTTTTCAGGAAAAATATTGCTGCCTAGATGGGAAAAAAAGTGGGATTAAAAAATAGAATATTTTCTCAGGAAAGATGAGGTGGCAAAGCGATAGATTCAGAGTGAGGTCATGTAAGTTTTGCTTGTCAACTCCTTGTGAATGCAGAGGAGCGATTCAGGCTTTGGGTCGGCTCTTCTGGGCCCAAGTAGGCAGAAAGGCTGGGTGGGATGGCCTGGAGCATGCACATAGCCTTGGTGAGGGGGGGAGGCTCCGAGCCACTTTTAGAGACCCTGAGGCTACAACCGACTATCCTTTCTTCCAGCAATGAGCCCGGAAGGGGTTTTCCTACCCCCAAAAGGATTCACAGACCTGCCCTAGAGGCAGGCTGGGGTGGGGGCGGGAGGTGGGAGGGAAACTGGGGTCATTGGTGGTGGGACATGTACGCTGGTGAAGACGCCAGTGTTGGAGCATTGTCTGACTGAAACCCTTTCATGAACAGCTTTGTAACTGTGTGTCTCATGGGGACTCGATTAAAAAATACATATTTTTTTGAAAAAATAAAAAAAAGGTTTCATAGAAACAAACAGTTGGTGGTGTGTGGAGCTCGGGCTGAGTCAGGTGGACCTGGAGTCCAGCGGGCCAGTGGTCATTTTCTGAAATAGAGACTCCGTCAGACTAGACAGGCCTGGAGCCCGGAGAGCAGCGGGTGCAGTGCCTTGGCACGGGCAATGCTGGGACACACACCCCTTTCGGGTGGTTCCAGTTTCCCCTGGATGGCGTCGCCCACCTTCTGAGCAGAAAGGCACGACTCAGGGCCCAGCGCAGGGGCACCAGGAAGGTCCCTCAGGGACTCTGGCCCCGTGGGGAAGGGGGATGTCTCTCAGCTCACGTGCCCTGGGACAGCACGGGCTGATTGAGTTGCCTGCTGTCCCGAGAGATTCCAGTCACATCGCCAGTCCGAGGCCCAGAGGGAAGAGCCTTCCACCGCAGTGTCCACTCCGTGGAAGACCCCGCCGGCCCGGGAAAGGCCCCTCTGGGTCTTTCCTGCTGCCGAGCGTGTGCACCCCGGATCCCGAACACATGGGCTGCTGACAGGAGCTTATGATTAGCATTTGCATTGTTAACAGGATAAAGGACGAGATGAAACCCAGTGCGTGCGGAGCAAGGGAGCGAGTGGGACTCAGCAGCAGCCGTCCAAAAATACCATTTGCTCCCGGAATAAATATTGGAGATCTCCAACCAGCAGCGGCAGCTGCCAAGTCTCTCGCTTTCATGCGGCTAAGCAGCTCCTCCTGCCCTTCGCAAACAACCGGGGCCCAGCGCCCGACGGGCGGGAACCGCGTCCACCTGAGCCTCCTTCCCGCGTTCCTCTAACCCTCCCTCCCCGACCCCGGCCCTCCCAGCGCCCGACTGCCCGCGCTCAGCGAGGCCACAGCCCGTGCCAGGCCCTGCCGAGTCCCACCAGCTTCCGGTTGGCCCCGGGGCTCTGCTCACACTCCGACGAGAACTCTTCCCACGCCGGGGGGTAGAACCCCCTCCGTCTGTGCTCACCAGCCTCGGGCACTGTCCCGGCTTGGCTGCCGGCTGCTACCTCTTCTCTGTCTCTCAGGGTTGCTTCTTCCCCACCTTCGTTTGAGGAGGGTTTTCTTGCCCACCCGCCGCCGTGCACAGGAGGCTGGTTCTGTGTCTCGTGTCCTGAGACTGAGACAAGGCGAAGGATGTGCTATGGGGGAGGAGGTGGTCGAGCCCAGGCCCCTGGCGGGAGCCCCCACCCCCCACCCCCCATGTCCTGCCTTTCCAGCTACACCTGAGTTTTGGCGTGTCTTCTAATGCTGCCCTCTGGGGTGGAGGGGGCTCCATGGGCCCCTGACCCACTCTCCCTCTCCAGTGCTCCCACATAGTTTCGGCTCAGAGGTGAGACTCTCCTGCCGTGGATCCCCCGGCCGACTGCTCCGACAACCTGCTCCAATCTGCTCCTGTCTTCTGGGAAGTCCCCGTGCCCGACGGATGCTGGTGAGAACATGGGGTGCCACCGTTGACCCAGAGGAGACCCTCAAAGTTTGGGTAAAGACAAGCACGCCCAGGACTTGACCTGTTCACCCTACCCCCGGCCACATTTTCAAGAGACCTGTGAAGAGATAAAATCATCTTTTCCAAAGGCGTTGTTCATACACTGTGAAGTTCTGTCCACAGGTTCCGAGGTTGGGACATATTTCTATTTTGCCACAGGGAGAGAGGTAAGTGGATTGCGATATACTCCTGCAATGAACATATTGATCAGTAACAACTAGCGACACAAGGGATCCTAAGTTGAGGATTAACAAAAACCAGATTTACAATGCGTGCATTGTGTAATTCTACTCACACAAAATCCACAAACAAGCAGCGATAATTTCCAGCAACTGGAAATTAGGCTGGAGGGTCCCTATTTGAGGCGAAAGGAGTGTGGGTTGACAGAAACAGTCCAGATCTTGACCAGGGTCCAAATCCCACAGGTGAAAACAGTCTTTAAAACCAACTGGGTTGTCCAATTAAGATCTGCACGCTTCACTATATGCAAATGAATCATCTAGTTCAGCATTTTTGGAAATTTTCTGTTTGTTTTTGAGTACCAAATTGGCAGAGCTTATTTTCAGTGCTGTCTTTCGAAGCTAATAGGAGAGCTATAAGGCACTGTCACACAAGTCTGGTAAGATAAATACTAAAAAGGTTCAGAAGATCCCATTATATTCTAATGCTTTGAAAATGCAGAGGATAAATATAATACATGTTCTCAGTTTCAACTAATTATAATATTTCACTCACCACCCCTCCGCGGTGCCAGGAAGCAGAACTGACTTCCCTCGCTCAGAATACGGTGTTTGCACCTATATTTAGAGCTAATATCTCAGTAGCGTTGGGTGGAGACACCACCTTGACATGCAGTATCAGCTGTCACTCCCCCCTTGCACACAACCGGAAAGCCTTTTCCCGGCGGAGATGGAGAGGACGGGAGGATTGCGGGCAGGCTCTGGGAGCGCTTTAGGACCGAGCTGCTCCGAGAAGCCCAGCATGACTCACTTCATCACTCAGGCAGCCCTCAGCTGCCAGGGAAAATCCACATGCTGTAATTACCAAAGTCATCCCCGAGCCTCGCTCCTCTGCTAAGCTGAGGAGAGCTAAGCGGAACCCGGAAGAACGCTCCGAGCCTGCCACGGAGATGGTTCACGCAGGCCCCGCAGCTGGTGCCCACGCTGGCCGGGGGTGGGTGCCCGCTCTTGAACTTGGGGACCGTGAGTGAGCACAGGGGCTGCTGTGAAGGGTCGCTGCTCCTGCAGTGTGCAGGGGGGGCTTCTGAGGACCCCCCAGGACTGGCCCCTGCATCCCAGTCTGGGGCAGGGGCAGGGGAGGGGTGCAGGGGTCAGCCTCTAAGACATCCCTCTTTCTTCAGGATTCTTCAGCACACTGCCTGTCCCCCACCACACACACACACACACACACACACACACACACACACACACACACTCATTGTTCCTTTTGACTCTCAGCAAAACCGCAGCACCTTTGTAATAAGTCTCTAAGTTCAATCTCTTGCCTTATGTTGGCAGGGGTGTGGCGTGAAAGGGACCCTCACTCACTGCTGGCGGGAAGTCGCCAGGTCAGCTGCTGAAAAAAACAGTGTGGAGAGGTTCCCCCCAAGGTTAGGACTCCCATCTGACCTAGATTTGACACTTTAAAAAGCCCGCAATTATGTTTAATCGAGGTGATATGATTTGCAGTAGTGCTCGGATCGTTGTTTCTGAGTCACAGACCACTTCACCAAGCCCTCCGCAGTGTTTCCGGATCCCTCCATCACGTCCCAGATTCCCTTCATTCCCACCCCTCCCGCTCTCTCCCTCAGATCCTAGATCCCACGTCTTGGCACCGACCCCCCCAGAACACAAAAATATTCATTCAGAAAGTGTGTGAATTTCCTCTGTCCATTGCAACAGCCGGGAGATGGAAACAACTCACACTGCCCAAGAACAGATGAGCGGATTAAAAGGTTGTGGGATGTATACAACGGAATACTATGCGCCTGGGAGAAAGGATGAAACCAGGCCGCATGGCGGGGCTGCAGGGCGTCGTGTTCAGTGGAGTAAGTCGGAGGGAGAAGAACCAATGCTGACGCTCTCGCTCATCTCGCTCCCCGGTGCGTGTGGGAAGGAGAAATAGGGACCCAGTGCTGAGGGTCCTCAGTGCAGGTCACGAGACGGCTGTTCCTGGTGGGGAGGGAGGGACTGGCAGGAGCGCTGGTGGAGGGTCCGGGGCACCTTGGTGGCTGTGAGATGAGGTAACTACGCGCACCCAAGTGTCATCAGTCCTGGAAGCACACGCGCTACGCTGCGATAATTATAAATCTATCAGTAAAAATAAACCTCCCTGGAACCCGTGCCAGCTCTGTCTCTGGTGGGAGCCGGGCGGGGGCGGCGGCCCGAGTGGCAGAGCACTGGCTGCCTCACGGTCAGCCGTGACCTTGCGTGTCCTGCAGAGAGCCGGGCTGCTGTTCAGAGGGAGACCACTGCAGAGCCCCACGGCGGGGCCCGCGGGTCACAGGACTCACGGTCAGCCCTGGGGAGGCCTCCAGGGGAGGTCCAGGAGCGTGCACAGCGGCTGCGTTGGACCTTCCCGGGGGAGTAACCGCGAGCACGGCAAGAAGCAGACCGTCCTGGGGAAGGAGACCGAGAGCCCCAGAGGCGGAAGCTGCAGCCGCGTCCTGGGTCTCGGCCCTGGTTCCGCTCGGCCCACTCTGGGCTTGTGGCTGTGGGCCTGAGGGGCACAGCCAGAGCACGGCCTCCCGCGTGCTGAGGCGAGGACGGAGTGTGTCCCTGACGCCATCGGCGTGGCCGCTGAGAGGACACGGTGCCACCCAAACGCCGCACCCAGGCCCCTGCCTCCCTGGCCAGCCCAGCTCCTGCGCCTGAGGAGAAAGCGACGAGCCGGGCTGCCCTCCCACGGAAGCTCTCTTCTCAGTGCTCCCCCTCGGGTCTGCGGCCGCCAGCCTGGAGCCTGGTTTCGCCACAGGGGAGAGAGGGGCCGTCCTGAAGGAAAGGCACACGCCGTCTGCACTGGCTACAGCAACTCCGGGTAAATTTAAAACGTTACAAGTCCAGGTAGGGAGTGGCCGCTGCTCCCGGACCTCCCTGCTCGGGGCGGCTCTCCCGAGTCAGTGCACACGATCCGCCGCAGACGGCCTGCCCGGGCCCCGCCCAGCCCGAGCTGGAGCTGGCGAAGGCGGGTAAGTCCCAGGTATTTAATTTGGTGCTTGCAGAATCAGCAAAGGCAGAACAGGAGCTGCCAGGGGGTCACATGGAAAACCGCCCGGCCCCTGTAATAACTCCCTGTCCCTGCGGTGACTGCCCTATTCCTGAAATAACTGCCTTATTCCTGAGGTAACTGCGCTGGTCCTGAGGTAATCGTCTTGTCCCTGCGGTGACTGCCCTATTCCTGAAATAGCTGCCCTGTGCCTGAGGTGACTCCTCTGCTCCTCAGGTAACTTCCCTGTCCCTGGGGTAACTTCCCTGTTCCTGGGGCAACTTCTCTGTACCTGAAGCAATCGTCCTATCCTGGCACATGCAAGAAAAATAAAATTTTTGAGCCTCCACATTACTCTTAGTTAGAGCAGCAACATCTGTGCTTTAAGATAAAATACATTATTTTTTTTAAATGCAGTTTTGGGAATCTATGCACTATTTAAGATTCCATGTGACTTCGTTTAACCGATATGTTTCCTCCCAGGGTTATTGACGTGAAGTGACAGAAGCCTGGATTCAGTTGCCTCCCTGGCAGTGCCCGCGGGGAAGGCTGACAGTTCTCCTCTAAACCCAGCCCAGCTCTTCCCAACGGGCTTCTAATTCATGAGCTTCTAAGTCATTCAACTGGCAAGGAAATAAAACCCACGTGCCCCGCTGAGTAAATTCTGCATGGAAAAGGCCACGTTGGGCGGCCCCTGAAGTGAAGACCTTGAGAAATAAGAGCGACACGGGCCCCTCAGGAGTCAGGGAGATGGACACCGATGGGGAGGTCACGGAGCTCATTCTCACGCGGAGGGTGAGTGCCCCAGAGCATGGAAATGTGAGAGAAGCTGCCCACGTCAGCGGTTGGTTCTCCTGGAACAATGCACAGTTGACCCACCAAAGAGAAAAGCCCCAGAACCATCTCCGGGGTGGCCGGAGGCCCACTCGGTGTGGTGCCTGCATTGTCCCTCTGCCCAGCCCTGGGGACCACCGTCCCACTCAAAATCCCAAAGGGGCTTCGTGCTCCAGTCTGCTCCCCACAGCTCCTTCTGTGGCTCTGTGAGCCCCCCAGGGGCGACTCCTGTCCCACTCAAGCCGTCACTTGAGAGTCATCTGTCCCTCAGCCCCCCGAGGGAACCTGCTATTCTGCTCCTCCGAGGGCCCTTCACTCCGTTCCCTTCTGCTCCATTTACCCCACAGAAGTCCCCCTGTCCCACTCAGCCCGCCAGGGGTCTCTCCTGTCCCACGCGTCCATCCGCAGGACACTGGTACTCCTCTGGCCCGACTAAGGGGCCTCTCTTGCGCCCCGTCCCCGTGGCCCCCTGCTCCAGCTGTGGTCCCCACACGAGCCAGGCCCCGGGTGGCCACGAGGCCTGAGTGCCGCCTGGCTGCTCTGGACCGGCCTCACTGCCCGCTGCCTGCTGGGAGCTCTGCCCTGGTAGGCGTCTGCCACGCCCGTGCCGCGCCCTTGCTGTGGGGCCTCCTCAGACCAAGGCGGCTGGGCCCTGGGCTGGGCAGGAAGCGGCCAGCCCGGCAGCCTCTGCTGACCCGGCCTCAGAGGAGACGGGCCGTCCCTCTGCCCATGCCCACAAGCTGAGCTGGGCAATCTCAGCTCACGTCCAGGCCCAAGGTGCGGGCACACAGGGCGCCCTCAGGAGAGGCCTGAGCCTGTGGGGGAGGGGCCCTGGGCCAGGTGGCGCCAGCCCTGGTCACTGTCCCCTCCCCTTGGTAGGTGGGCTACAGTGCCCGCTGCGGGTGGCCCCCAGGCCTCCCCCTTCTCTCGTGGCCCCCTCCGGCTCCTCCTGCCTCCCCAAGGCCAGGCCAGCTGTGGAGCGAGGCCAGCAAGGCAGAGAGCCTCCGACAAGGGCCAGGAAGGGTCTTTCCTACGACCCCCTGTGAGCGGCCGGGAAGCCCAGCAGAAAGTGCTCAGGGATCTCTACAGCGACCGCCGGGCCTCTGGGCCAGAGAAGGGCTCTTGTCTGAGTCGGGGACAGGTGCATGAGCTGGTGACTGACTCTGAGGTCCAGGAGGAGACGGACCAGCCCAGAGGGGTGTCATTCACCCTGCAAAGGCCCACTGGAAACCGCAGCTGAACTGGCCACCCGAAGGCGCTCCCAAGAGGGGCACGGCTGCACCCCCCACCCAGGGATGTTGCCAGAGCCTGAGGGTGTAAAACAGAAACTAGTGCAAGTCAATCATTTCCTCATACTAAATCATTCATTTATTTTGAAGTATGTTTTTCATGACGCTTACATTCAGTTACGGGACCCATCTGAGGTCAAGTTAGTCATTCAACAAACTAGGGTTGTCTAGATATCATCTCACTGAACAAAAATGCTTCCAGTTCAGTTGTCCCAGTGTGGTCAAGGTATCACTGTAGCACTGTCGTCCCGTTGCTCATCAATTTGCTCAAGCGGGCACCAGTAACGTCTCCATTGTGAGACTTGCTACTGTTTTTGGCATATCGAATATGCCACAGGGATTTTGAATTGCCAGGGTCTGCCGTGAGGGTGAGATACTCTCAGTAGCTTGCCGGGCTCTCCTAGAGGGGCAGAGGAACCCCAGTTGGCCATGTGCAAGGCAAACGCCATACCTGCTGTGCTATCGCCGCTATGGCCCATCAGTAAGTCTATCAACATAATACACTATTTCAATAAAAGAAAAAATAAAAACCGTATGACCATATCAATAGATGCAGAGAAAGCATTTGACAAGATCCAGTGCTCATTTATGATTAAAAAAAAAAAACCTCTCAACAAAATGGGAGTTGAAGGACCTTTCTTCCATGTAGTCAAAGCCATTGACCACAAGCCCACAGCAAGTATTATCATTATCCTCAATGGGAAAACTAGAAACCTTCCCTCTAAGATCAGGCATAAGACAAAGGTGTCCCACGACTCCTATTAATATAATACTGGAAGTATTTGCCATAGCAGTTAGGCAAGAAAAACATATCAAGGGCATCCAAATAGGAAAGGAAGAAGTCAAGCTTTTATTATTTGCAGTTGGCATGATACTAAGAAAATCCTAAAGACTCTAAAAAAAAAGTTCGTAGAAACAATAAATCTGTAGAGTGGCACGTTGCAAAATTAGTATCCAAAAGTTCATGGCTTTTCTATATGCAAATAAAGTGAAGAAAGTGATATGGAAAGAATATTCCTGTTCACAAACATGCCTCAGAAAATCAAGGACCTTGGAATCAACTAAAGAGGTCAAAGGCCTGTATAGAGAAAACTACAAAACACTACTTCAAGAAAGAAAAAAGGGATGTATTTGAATAAAAATATTTTGACATATATAAAAGTGCTAAATAAATGCAATGTATTCTTACTGAGAATAATGATTAAGGACCCAATTCAAGAATGCCAAGAAGAAAATATTTGTTTTTGTCTTTTTGTGAAAGAAAAAGTATGGATAAAATTGAAAAATAAATTTGTACTCTACTTGCAAAAAATAAATAAATAAATAAATAAAAAAGGACACAAGGACATGGAGACATATCCCCTGCTTTTGGGTTGAGAGAATTAATTGTCAAAGTGGCAATACTTACTCCCCAAAGCATTATACAGATTCAATGTAGTCCATATTAGGATACCCATGACATTTTCAAAGAAATAGACAAAACACTCCTGAGGGGCTGGAGCAATAGCACAGCGGGTAGGGCATTTGCCTTGCACGCGGCCGACCCGGGTTCTAATCCCAGCATCCCATATGGTCCCCTGAGCACCGCCAGGGGTAATTCCTGAATGAGCCAGGAGTAACCCCTGTGCATCGCCGGGTGTGACCCAAAAACCAAGATAAATAAATAAATAAATATAAATAAAAATAAATTTTAAAAAAACACTCCTGAAATTCATATAGAACAATAACCCCCCAGAGATAGCTAAGGCAATCCTTGGGCAAAAGAAGGCGGGGGGGGGGATCACCCTCCCCAATTTCAAAAAGTGCTACAAAGCAGTGGTGATTAAAACAGCATGGCGGTAGTCTCAAGACAGACCCGCAAATCAATAGGATATTAAATATCCTGACATGGACCCTTCAAATATATCATCACTAAATGGTCAAGGTGACCATCAATAAGTTCATGGTGAACATTGCTGATAACTTTCTGTTAGAACTGAGACTTTCTTGTTCAGAAAATTTGAAAATTGATTAACAGAGAAAACTAGAAAACAAATTGAAAACTAAAAGAAAACAACTAGCATAGGCTGGCTAAGTATTTGTTTCTCTGGTGAATTTAGAACTTTCTGGAACAGAAGGGAGGAGCTACAAACATCCAGGCCCTTCTGCTCATCCCTGAGCTCGTGCTGGGAGGAATCAGCTGAGATAAACCATCATTTTGGCCCCCTCCACCTAGCTGTCCTTTGCAGCTTCATGTCACTGCATCTCGGTAGTGGATGTAATTTTGCATTATCACTTAAAGCTGCGGTAGAGAACTTGGATGTTTCACTCTGTTTATGATCCCCTTGGACACAGTGCCGTGGCTACTCGCTATACCCCCACGTTCATCGGGCCCATGACACCCAGGCCTTCCCCCTCTCCACTGGCCATGGTTTCCAAGCTGTGACTTGCATCTGTCTCCCGAGCGCTGCTTGGAGGTGCTGTGCTAGGTGGCTACCGAGAACGTGGATTACCATCTGTCTCTTCACCTCGTTCCCCAGTGCCAGTATTCACTGATCCTCGCACTTGAAAAAAAAAAAATCCGCAAACAACAAATGAGATGATGACCCTAAGAATAGTTCATTTAAAAGGACAGGCCCGGCCAGAGAGAGCGCGTGGGTCAGGGTGCATGCCAACCCCACTCTGTCCCAGCCCCGCCTGCTCCCCTGAGCAGCCCTGGGGGGGGCCTGGCAGCCCTGCCGTCTCAGCCCTTGCTTGGACTCACTGTGACGGAGATGCTGAGAGCAGCACACGGGAAGCCTCTCAAAAAACCCGAAAGTAACGGTTTGCAAAAAGCAACGATTGCAAAAAGTAACGGTGAGCCCAGCAGGACTCACCAGCAGTGCAAACTCGGCCTGCTCCCCTGAGCCCTGGGTTCCCCCCGGCACCCCGCTGGCAAAGGCCTTGCCAGCTGTGACCTGGGATTTGCAGGAACCTGGAGGACCATCACCACACCTGCCACCGGAGTGCCTCGCCCAAGGCCAGCTGGGTTAGCAGATGACAGCGACACCAGCCAGGCTTCCTCACTTGGACCCCTGAGCCGGGGCTGACACCCCAGCCCGCTGGTAGCATGCCCGCTGGTTAAGGGGGCAGGCTGAGGGGTGGGCACTGAGTGTGGGTCCAGACCAGGCTGGGCCAGGCTGGCGCTGTGTGTCCTCGAAGCTCCAAGAGAAACCGTGCGGGGATTAGGACGTTAGCTGGATTCCCGACCTTCCCAGTGTGAAGCCCCTGGGCCACAAAGGTCCCTCCTGAGCCCAGAACCTCATCCCTAAGCACCCAATGCCCACGGGACTGGCAGCCACCAAAGGAGAAGCCCGGTTTCTCTTCTCCCGGCATGGTGGGTGGAGGGAGAGCGCTCCAGGAGGGGAGTCAGAGGCGAGGCTTGCCCCTCTGCCCTCAGCCACAGCCCCCCACCCAGCCCGTGGGACCCCAACAAAGACATGGCTGTGGCCGTCACTGCGTGGCCAGGGCCTGTCTGGGTTGGTGCCCCGGACAGGGAAACCCTGGCGGGTGAGGTCGCTCTCCAGCGGCGGCCAGCGCCTCCCTGGGCCCCGCTGCAGAGGGTCCTGCTGACCCCCGGGCTCGGGGGCGGAAGGGGAGGCAGCGCGGCGTGGGGACGCCCCCCCCCATCCCAGTCCCCTCGGCCTGCGCTGGTGTCCGCGGTGACCCGGACACTGAGGGTCGGGGCGGGCCTGTTTACCGAGTTGGAGAGCGGCCGCGGCCGGGATGCTCGGAAACGCAGGGCCCGGGGGCTTGTCGCGCGCACGGCCGGGTTCCCGGAGGCTCCGCCGCGCCGGCCGCACCGGAGCGCGCGGGGAGGTGGAGGCGTCCGGCGATCCCGGCCGGCGCGGCGGTGGGCAGCAGCATCGCCCCCTCGGCCTCGGGGCCCGAAGTTTCCCCGGGGGGCGGGGGAAGGGGCGCGGAGGGGGTTGCGCTCGGTCCGTTACGCGGGCGCCGGGAGCCGGGCCGGGGAGCGCGGGGGGCCCGGGAGCGCGGGGGTCGGCGGGGCGCTCGGGCCGGCGGGGCACCGGCGGACACGCGCCCAGCCTCCGGGCTCCAGGCGCGCGCGGCCGGGGATGCGGTGTGTGTGTGGGGGGGGGGGTCCCCGCCCGGAGCCGGGGGTCCCGGCGCGCCGCGGTCTCCCCCCAGCGGCCGCGCGCGGGGCGCCGGGGAGCGGGCGGGGGCGGCGGGCGCGGGCAGCCTCGGCTCCGCCCCGCGCCCCCCCCCGCCGGCGGGGCCGCCCCCTCCGCGCCGCGCCGCGCTCAGACGGAGCCGCCGCGCCTGCGATGCTGCCAGGCGCCGCCGCAGCGCCCGCGCCCGGGGCCCCGCGGTAGCCGGCGGCGCACAAAGGCGTGCGGAGCCCGGCCCGAGCCGCGATGGCCACGCTGCTGCGCAAGATCGGGCTCATCCGCCTGCACAACCGCGACACCGAGGACCCCAAGCACCCGCACAACCACCGCGCCGCGCCCGCCGGCCCGCACCGCGCGTCGCTGCGCGCCAAGGGCGGCGCCAAGAGCGGCCACAAGCCGCCGCCGCCGCCGCCGCCGCCGGCCCCCGCGGGCGACGCCAGCCCCGGGCCCGGCCAGGCCAAGGGCAGGCGCGCGGCGGAACCGGCGACGGGCGCGGCGGGCGCGCAGGGCGCCAGGGCGGGGCCCGGGCCCGCGGGGGCGGCGGGCGGCAGCCTGGTCCCCGCCGCGCGCCAGCAGCACTGCACGCAGGTGCGCAGCCGGCGCCTCATGAAGGAGCTGCAGGACATCGCGCGCCTCAGCGACCGCTTCATCTCCGTGGAGCTGGTGGACGAGAGCCTGTTCGACTGGAACGTGAAGCTGCACCAGGTGGACAAGGACTCGGTGCTGTGGCAGGACATGAAGGAGACCAACACCGAGTTCATCCTGCTCAACCTCACCTTCCCCGACAACTTCCCCTTCTCGCCGCCCTTCATGCGGGTGCTCAGCCCGCGCCTGGAGAACGGCTACGTGCTGGACGGTGGCGCCATCTGCATGGAGCTGCTCACGCCGCGCGGCTGGTCCAGCGCCTACACCGTGGAGGCCGTCATGCGCCAGTTCGCCGCCAGCCTGGTCAAGGGCCAGGTAGGAGCGGGCCGCGCGCGCCGGGGGACGCGCCGGGGGCGGGGAGGAGGTTGCGCCGGGGAGACGCGCCCGGGGGATGCGCTGGGGGGGGGGGCGCGCCGGGGGGGATGCGCCGGGGGTTGGGGGGACGCGCCGGGCGCCCTCCGAGCCGGCCCCGCGCCCCGGGCGGGCCCCTGTCCCCGCTCTCCTCCCCGTCCCGGGGCCGCGCGCTCGCCCCTCGCCCCTCTCCCTCCTCCGCCGCCGCGCTCGCCACTTTTCCTCCTCCCCGGCGCCCGCATCCCTGCGCCCCTGCTCCCCGGCTTTCCTGCCCACTGTCCTTGCCCTTCCGCGCCGCCCAGCATCGCCCCGTTGTCTGCGCCCCTCGCCAGCGCCCACCTTGCCCTCCACTTCCTCTCCCTGCTTCTCCCCACACTTCACCTCTCCCATCTCCTGCTCCCAGCATCTCCGCGGGGTGGAACTTGTCCGCAGAGATTTGCCGAGGCTGGTTATCCACACGCACGCGCGCGCGCGCACAGACACACACACACACACACACACACACACACAGAGGCACACACATACACGCACACGCACCGCCCCAGCCCCGACCCCCAGGTGTCTGCGCCCGGACAGCTGCCTGCTGGCAGACACGCTCGGGTCGGTCCCCCCAGCCCTGGCTCCCCGCCTGCGCCTGCAAAGGTGACAGTTTTGCTCTTGAGAAATTTCACGGGGTGGAGGTGTGGCAGGGTGCGGGGGGCGGGAGGCTCCGTCCAGGAACCGCCTTCGAGGACTGGCACCTCTGCGGGTGCGGGCCCGGGCTCCTCCGGGTCGGGGCTCCGTCCTTGGCCGGGACGCGCCTGTTTACCGGCGCCGAGGGGCGCGCGCTGGCTCTGGCGCCCACCCACGGGAGCGGCTTTGCGGCAGGCTGCCCCAGCCGGCCTGGGGAATGAATGAAATCCCTCCCCGCCGGGCACGCATTTCATGCCTTTCGCTCTCCCTGCTGCGCTCTCGGTGGGTTTCAAGGAGGTGGTGGCTCCCCCCAGCTGGTCTCAGACCCCGTGTCAGGGGCATCTCTGAGCAAGCCCTCAGCCGACCTCCTTTCCGCCGCGGTTCCTCCCGCACCAGATCCAACGCCCTGGGTCCCGCCACCTGCCGCCCCCTGGCACGGCAGGGTCTGTCTCGCACTAATCAAATCATGCTCCTGGTGCCAGTCTCACGGCCCCGGAGCCCCCGAGCCAAACCCACGGCCTCCTAAGCCCAGCGGCGACGGGCGCTGAGTTCCTGACCAGCCACTGGGCTGGCAGCCTCAGCCTCCTGGGGCCCAGACTGCCCCGAGTTCTGGGTTGAGGCTGAGGAGGGACGTGGCAGGCCAAAGAGGCGTCGGGCCTGCGTGCGTGCAGAGCTCCGCGCCCGCTCCTGTAGCTGGCACCGGCTCCGACCCGAGGGCCTGCGCCCCGTGCGAGCCCCCGGGAGCGGGGTCGGCTTGCTTCACCCTCGGCAGCGTCTGGACAACAGGTGCAGACGCCGTCCTGCAGAAACGCCGCTGCCCTGCATCATGGTGCCCGTTAGAACAGCCCTGCCAGGACTCCCTGGGACCCTCTCGCCTCGCCCCTGCCAGGTGGGAAGAGCTGGGGGAGGGACTCAGGGCTGTCCTTTTGCCTTTGGGTGTCTCAGAATCCTCAGGCTGGGGGGCTTTGGGGTGGCCCCGAGGGCCCCGGGGCCGCAGCGTCCTCTCTGCGGGGAAACACAGATTTCAAGGGGGAAATGAGGAAGTTTGGGGTTTTTAAGAAGGGGTTTTTGGGGGTTTTAAGACGTCTTGAAAATGCAAATATCTCCCCATTCATGTTCATTCTCTGGGCTGCTGTTGAAATGGCAGCGCTCGTGTGTGTGCGTGTGTGTGTGTGTGTGTTTATGTGTGTGTGTTTGTGTATGTGTGTATGTGTATGTATGTGTCTGGTGTGTGTATGTTTGTGTGTTGTGTGTATGTGTGTATGAGGATAGTGTATGTGTATGTGCGCATATGTATATGTTTGTCTATGTGTGCATGTGTGTGTATGTTTGTGTATGTGTGTATATGTGTGTATATGTGTGTGTATGCGTGGTGTGTGTGTGTGTGTTCTTCTCTTTGTAATCAGAACTGAGAGCCCTCCACCCCCTTGCAGGAAAGAAGGCATTGTTGAAAATAATTATGATTTTTATCACTGTCACTGTCATCCCGTTGCTCATCGATTTGCTCCAGTGGGCACCAGTAACGTCTCCATGGTGAGACTTGTTGTGACTGTTGTTGGCATATTGAATACGCCACGGGTAGCTTGCCAGGCTCTGCCGTGTGGGTGGGATACTCTCGGTAGCTTGCCGGGCTCTCCGAGAGGGACGGAGGAATTGAACCCGGGCCGACCGTGTGCAAGGCAAACGCCCTACCCGCTGTGCTATCGCTCCAACCCTGTGATTTTAATATTCAGTTAAACCCCCCAAATCTCTCTTGGCTGAACCCCGGGCCTGCCGCCCGGTTAGGTTACTGATTCTAAACTCTCGGGCTCAGGCTCCCTAAAATGAGGGCGAGCACTTTCCTAAGATGTATTTTTATCCAGGCACAGGGATTTGCACAGTTACTCGTGGTGAGAGCACTTTTCTAAATGCCCGTCCCACTTCCTCGCTTGGCCTTTCCACATGCCGAGAAAATGGCGGAATATTAGACACACAGCAGCGGCTGCCAGGGCGTCTCTCCCTGCGCCTGGCGGCTCCTGCGTGGTCTCGGAGCCGGCGTGCCCGTGTGTGCGCGGGGCTTGGGGATGCCTACCTGCAGCCTGGGCGTCCCTGGGGCGAGGTCTGCTCCCGGGGCCGGCTGGGCTGGGGGAGCCTGGCCAGGCACCAAGGCGCCAGCACTGCCAGGAGTCGTCACTTCCCAGGAAGGGCGAGCGTTCACGTGGGCCCCCGTCTGCGGCCGTCCCCAGAGCTCGTGCTGGGGGAGGAAATTGCTCTGCGTAGCCGAGTGCGTCCCGCGGCCCGACACCTCCTTGCCTCGGGGGGGCTCTCGGCTCGTTAACCGTTAACCGGGCCTGCTTAGCCGCTTTAGGTGCAAAACCGAAGGTTTGGCTTTTCCTGTGATGATGTCCGGGAGGTCACTCGCAAGCACTTTGGCAGGGGGCGGGCGGTGTGAGCCGCGGTGTGTTCTGTGCACACGAGACGCTCTCGCTGGCCTGCCTGCAGTGTCTCCAGGGAGTCGGGGCCTGGCCCCCCGGAAAGCTGTCCCCTCGAGTGGCCCTGTTAGAGCCCCTCCTTGCTCTCTGCCGGGCTGTGTTTGCCCGTGTCCAGACCGGCTGTCCTCTGGGGGCCCAGACAGACGCCGCAGCCCCTGCCCCTAACTTCCCAGGGGCCCAGAAGGGCCTGGGGGAGGGTCTTTCCTCGGGACTTGGGGCGGGTCCCTCGCCGGGCCCTGCAGCCTCCCTCCGACCTGACGGTCACACCAGCCTGCTGGGCTGCCCATCCCCCGCCCATCCCCCCTACCCACCCCCCCCCCCGCAGAGCTCCCGGCCCCGAGTCGCTGCTCTGTGAGCCCCTCAGCCACGGCGCCCTCCTGGCCCCAGCACAGGTGACGGCTGGTGGCCCCGGGGCTGGGGCACGGCCGCTGTCCGGCAGGCGGGGAGGACAGGCCAGATCCTCTTCCCGTCGCCGCAGCTGAGTCAGCGGGTGAGCAGCGCCAGGCAGGACGCCCTCCCGGCCACCCTGGGCCCCGAGTGGAGGAAGCCGAGCTGGCGCCACTCCTGGGGCTGAGCGGGCACCAAGGGCCGGGGGCCGCGGCAAGGGCGACACGGAGAGCCGCCTGGCGTGCCGGGACACACACACAGTCACACACACACACACACATATTCTCACACACAGCCACACACTCACACACACACATACTCACACATACACCTACACTCACACACACAGCCATACACTCACACACACACACATACACACACAGCCATACACTCACACACACTCACACACATACACACACAGCCATACACTCACACACACACACATACACACACACACATACACTCACACACACTCACACATACACACACAGCCATACACTCACACACACTCACACACAGCCACACACATACACTCACACACACACCCCTACACTCACACACAGCCATAAACACACTCAGACACACACTCACACGCAGCCACACACACAGTCACACTCACACTCACACACAACCATACACTCACACAGCCACACACACACTTACACACACAGCCACACACACATATTCACACATAGCCACACACTCACATACACACCCACATTCACACAGCCACACACACATACACGCACAGCCATACACACACTCTCACACTCACACACAGCCACACACACATACACATAGCCACACACTCACATATACACCCACATTCACACAGCCACACACATACACACACAGCCACACACACTCACACACAGCCATACACACACTCTCACTCTCACACACAGCCACACAGCCACAGACATACTCACAGTCACATACTCACACACACTCACACTACCATACTCTCATATGCACACAGCCACACATTCACAACCACACATACTATCGCACTCAGCCACACGCCCACACCCACACTCTCAAACACAGCCACACACTCACACACTGACAGTCTCAAACAGCCACACAGTCACACTCAAACACAGCTACACAATCACACTCTCAAGCACAGCCACATAATCACACACATACTCACACACAGCCACACACACACACTCACACTTTCACACATAGCCACACACTCACACTCTCAGTCACATACTCAAATATGTACTCTTAAACACACAGCCACTCACACTCATGTATACACTCACACTATACACACACTCAAACACACCTACTCACCCTCATGCACAAACACACGTACACTCATATGCACATTCTCAAACACAGCCACATCCTCAGACTCACAAACACAGCCACACACTCACATATGCTTATACACGTGCACATTCTCACACACTCACACTCTGTCTCACTCTCAAACACGACACACTTGCACTCACACACACAGTCACATTCTCAGTTACACACACTGTCACACCCCCACAGACAGTCACAATCATATTCAAAGTCACACTCATACACTGTGACACACTATCAAACACAAACACAACCACACACAAACTGATGCAGGCACACTCTGTCTTACAGTCACCAACACCCGCACACACACTAATTCATGCAGTTGCATAATCTCACACACTCATACAGGTATACTGTGACACACACACTTTCACACACACACTTATACTCAAATGCTGGCACATATACTTCTGCATACTCACATTTACACATACTCAACACTCTCACACACATACATACACCCTCTCAACACTGTCGCACTCACACACACGACTACTCATGCATCTCATACATCCATACACTCTCGCACAGTAACACACATGCACACTAATACACATGTGCACCCTCACATATACACACACTAATATACACACACACCTCACACATACATACACTTACGCTCCCAATGCATGTGTACCCCTCCCATGAATACATTCTCACGCTCACACAGGCACAAGTAGCATACACGCACACTCATACACGCTAATAGACCTCACCCCCTCACCCCCTCACACACGCACACACACATACCCTCACACACATCCTCACACATGTGCGCACACACATGCACACACACACCCTCACACATGCACACACATCATCACACATGCACACACACACACACACACGGCCTCACACACCCCCTCTCACACCCATGTGCACACACTCACACACACACCCTCACACACACACCTGCCCTCCTCGGTGCCTCCCCGAGCACTGCCCGGAGGCAGCAGAGAGCGCAGGGCGGGGTTGGCTGGTAGGCGCCTGGGCGAGGGCCCGTGTCCTGCAGCTGGGACGAGTGTGCGGCCCCCAGCCCCGGGGCCCTGCCACAGTCCCCGTCCTGGGAAGCAGCTCCGGGGGCACCTGGGGCGCGGGCTCGGGCGGGCGTGTCTGCGTGGGCCGCCCGGTGCCCGCCCCGGCTCGGAGCAGGAGGTCTCTCCTCGGGAGGGGCCAAGCGTCCACGCGGTGCCCAGGCCCTATCGGGCCGCGTGACTCACAGGCGGGCTCGGGGGGCTCTGAGTCATCGCTCGCCCCGGCCCGGCCCGGCACCAGGTGACGGTAATTACCCGCACGATGACTCTGCACTCCGGGCGCCTGTGCTCGCCCGCGGGGGGAACAGCTGCTCTCACCCCAGAGCCGGGCTGTGAAATAGAGCCCGGCTGGGGGCTGTCCACCGCGCGGCCCGGCCGGAGGCTGCCCCAATGACGGCCGCGCCACCCCCAGGGTGTGGGACCCAGGCTGCGGGCGGCCCTGCTCACCCTCAGGACTCGGGAGGGGCCTGCTGGCCGTGGTTGTCTGTGCTGGGGTGGAGACCACTCCTGGCGGTGCTCGGGCCCCCGCCTCTGTGCCCAGCGGTCACTCCTGGCAGTGCTCGGGGCCCCCCACCTCTGTGCCCAGCAGTCACTCCCGACAGTGCTCACGGCCTCCCCCCGCCTCTGTGCCCAGGGTCACTCCTGACAGTGCTCAGAGACCCCCCGCCTCTGTGCCCAGGGGTCACTCCTGGCAGGTGCTCACGGCCTCCCCTGCCTCTGTGTCCAGCGGTCACTCCAGGAGGTGCTCACGGCCTCCCCGCCTCTGTGCCCAGCGGTCACTCCCGACAGTCTCTGGACCCTGGGCAGTGGCGGGAATCGTGACGCCCTCCGGCGGTCCCGTCTGCCCAGCCCTGCGCTGCCCTGCTCGGGCCTGTCTTTGTGCCAGGGGTGTGCACAGACCTCTCTCACCTGTCGAGCCAGAACCCGCCTTCCCGCACGCCCACCCCGAGTGGGCAGCCTTGCCCCCTCGCCCACTGGCCAGTGGAGCTGCCGAGGGGGGGTGGTGATTCGGGGAGAGGCGGCCCCCAGGCCTGGGCTCTCCGAGCCCGCCTCCCACGGCCTGTGTAGGGGGCAGGAGTGAGGAGGCGGGACGAGCCCCCGCCCTCCCCCAGCCCTTCCCGCCCAGGCCTGTCAGAGGGGCGCCGGGGCCTCCCTGGGCAGCCCAGGCCTCAGGGGCAGACGCGCGTGTGGTCAGCTGGGTGGGGCCCGCCCCGGCTCCAGGGCTCCCCCCTGCCCGCACTGCCCGGTGCCAGCCCTGCTGCCCCCCGAAGCCTGCCTGCAGCGGAACCTTCACAGCCCTGAGCCAGGACAGGGGTAGGAACCCCCCAGAAACCAGGATTGTTCCCCCACAATCGACTCTGCTACAGGGCGTGGCTGCGGGCCTGGCCCCCTGCAGGAGAGACCCCTGCCCGGTCACTCTGCGCCGTGCTGATCGCCCTTTATCCACGGGGCAGGGGGAACCTGGGGCCCTCGCGGCACACGGAACGCGTCAGACTCTGGCCTCGGCTCTGGCCTTGGGGCTGCCCGCACCCACCGTGTTGCTGCTCATTAATCAGTAAGCGGAAGACCCGGCACTTCCCAAACTGTGTGTAGGGATCAAGCTCAGAGACCTCCCTCACAGGGCCTGGGCTCTCCCAGCCGCCTGCCTGAGGAGCAGTGCTGAGTGCCATCAGTCCACCCACCCTCGCACCCATGGGACCTCATCCCTCCCTCCATCACTGCGACCCCTCACCCCCACCTCCGTTTACCACCCATGTCCGTCTCCCTCCCTCGAGCCATCCAGTTATCCATCCACCACTCCATTATCCACCCAGCCCTTCGCTTACCCATCTCTCCATTCATCTCTTCATCCGCCCAGTGTCTGTCCATCTCCCCACTACCGTCATCCATTCATCCACTCGTCTGTCCATTCTCCTATCCAGCTGTCATCCACCCACCCCCACTCCTCCATCCATTTATCCACCCTTCCACCATCTAGTCATACTCCTGTTGATTACCCACCCATCCACCCACCCACCCATCCATCTTCCCATCCTCCCACCCACCCACCCATCCTCCCATCCATCCATCCATCCTCCCATCCATCCATCTCCCATCCATCTATTCCCCCATCCATCCATCAACCCACCCATCCATCCATTCCCATCTATCCACCCACCTGTCCATCTGTCCCTTTATCTGTCCATCCACCCATCCATCCATCCATCCTCCCATCCATCCTCCCATCTATCTATCCATCCATCCATTGATCTATCCATCCCCCATCCATCCATCTATTCCCCCATCCACCCATCCATCTATCCAGTGATCCATCCATCCATTCCCCCATTCATCCCCCTAATCATCCACCCATCCATCCATCCATCCACCCCCCCATCCACCCACCCACTCATCCATCCATCCACCTACCCATCCATCCATCCACCCATCCATCCACCCCCCATCCACCCACCCACTCATCCATCCATCCACGCATCCATCCGTCCACCTGCCATCCATCTCTTTGCTGAGGGTCCGCCAGACTGTGGGTGCTGGGCCGTGGCCCCCCGCCATTCCTGGGCCTCCCTTCGCCCTCTGTGTGACCTCTGCATCCTGCTCTGCCCCTTTTCTGCCTGTGAGGGTGGGGACCCAGGGCCCACGCTGAGAAAGGGAAGGAGGGAGGAGCGGGGAGGGGAGGGGGCTGCACCAGGAGCCTGAGCAGCCCTTCCCCGGGGGCGCTCCTCGAGGCCTCTCCTCTCCGGTCTCTGTGGGCGCGTGCCAGCCTCCCGTCCTGCCTCCCCTCCTCCTGCCTCCCCCGCAGTGTGCCCGGCCTTGCCGTGCTTTGAGCATGATCCTAATCACTCGTCGGACCCTGGTCTGGTACCAGACACCTCGTGCCCCTCCGAGGTGGCGCCTCCCATGCGCTCCGGCCGCCAGGGATCTCTCCCCTCCCCCGCAGCACACACAGGGCTGACTCTCTCCCGATTCCTTTAGCCCGCCGGTGGCCCGGGCCTGGGGGGGCGCGGTGCCCCCCGAGACCACCCATGCGATGTCCAGGCCGGCTCCCTCCTTGACCTGGATCGCACTGTCCCTGCTCCCTTTGCCTCCCGAGGCCCGGTCTGTGCCCAGCCTGTGTGTCTGCCCCTCGTGGCCCGCCTGAGCTGGCATCTCCGAGGCTCGGCCGCACTGCACACCAAGGTGACCCACTGCAGTGCCTGCTGCCCGCCGTGAGCAGCTGGTGAAGGCCCTGCCGGGGCCTCCTCGGGGCTGGCCGCTGCCACTGGCCTCACGGATGGGAGAGGACAGACTCAGACTCGCTGAGGCTGAAGTCCCTGAGGCCCAGGGCAGGAAGGGGGGGCTGGTCCCCACCGGTGCCCTCCCCGAGCTGTTGCACAGGCGGGAGGAAGACTCTGCCCCAGCTCACGTGGCATACCCAGCTCAGGTGCCCCCCCCACGACCCGGACATCGCAGGGGTGGGGCAGGGATGGAGAGGGGGCATCACTACAGCACTGCCTCAGTTTACCCATGAGGGAGGGGCTGCTCGCACTCCTTCGCACCTGCTCACCTAGCCCAAAGGGGTCAACGGCTCCTGTCTAGACCCCCCTCGACCTCGTGAAGTGGGAGAACGTGTCACTTCCTTCAGACGGTAGCGGGAGGATCATCACTGCGGCTTGGTTTCTTCGAGACACAAAAGAGGAAGCGCTTTTAGACTCTGAAGATTCTGAAAATAACTCCAGAAAGCCATGCTTTCTTGAGCATAATTGTTACATTGGCAAAACCACTAGGATTGAAGAAATTACTACCTTAAAAATAACTTTCTATAAAATAAATACTATTACTCCGTCACAATATTTGGCAAGGATTCCCACAATTTCTTTATTAAAAGTCCTAAGAGACAGATAATATTATACTGTCACGAGAGATCTGAATATTCCTCGGTTGAAATGCATTCAGCTCAGTTAGGAACCGAAGGGAAAGAATTCCAGAAAATATTACCACAGGGCTGTTTGCCGTTTGGGGGTCTGGAAACACTCCCCCAAATCAGAACATGGGGTAGCGAAATTGATTATGTATTGGTTACTGCAAAGAGTAGCTATGGTTCATTTACAAGTTGGGCATCTCGTGCACGTCGTGACTTCAGCGGTCACTGCTTGTAGGTTAGGGGGCCTTTGCACGTCCCACTGGGGTCCATTTTGCTCCCCAGGAGACCCCGGACAGGAACTGGGTGACGTATAGGGAAAATTCAATGCTGCAAGCCTTGTGTTAATGGCCTTCTTGATTAGTGGCATCCCCTACCCACCCCCTCACACACACACACACACACACACACACACACACACACATGCGCGCGCACAAACATACACATGCGCGCGCGCACGCACATACACTCCCCTTCTCGGCCAGAGAAAAGTGAAGACGCTAAGGAGGATCTGGAACTGACTTTCTGAATGTTGTTGACAGTGACGCTCTCTGGAAGGGGAACTTTCTAGAGTTCCCAGCACTGAGGCAGACGCCAATCTCCACCGTCTTTCCCTGGGGGATGGGACTGCCCTCCCGGACACTGACGCCCTTGGGTGCAGGATAACCCCCCGCCCCAGCATCCTCCGGAATCAGCGGGGCTGGTGGCCTAGACGGAGCTGGAGTCCTGCAGGAAACCCCCTCGTGGAAAATGGCCTGAGCGTCACACGCCAATCCCTGAGGGGCGGTCGCCCCCGTGCCCCCGCCCCGCCTGCCCTGCGCCCTCCACTGCCTCCTGATCCCCCCGGACTGCTCTGACCTGAGAGCTGGCTTCTCTAACTGGTGCGCCAGCTAGGAGGGTGACATGACGCTTAAAGGGAATTGTAGTGCCTGAATAAAACTAATCTAATAAGAGCCGGGTTTGAGCTCTGCAGGCTTGAATTCGAGTGGTTAATTTTTAATAATTTCATTTAAAACAGGGTCCTGGCATCTGTTTGTTCGTGGTTAAGAGAGAAGGAATTTCTCCCATGGTCTAGGCCAACAGGCGACTCCAAAGGACTGGGTCCCCTTGGCCTCTTCCCTGCACCTGTGACCCCAGTAAAGGAAGCCTGATGGCCTGGGCAAGGGGACACCTGCGTCGCCTCCTCTCAAAGTAACGTTTTAGCTGCACAAAGTAACGCGCGTAGGTGCCAAAGGGCTCCTCTGTGCCGCAGTGTGGCTGGCTGCCTGTCCGAGGGCTGAGCTGGACCCGAGAGACAGCTCAGGGATCCGGGGCTTGCTTGGCACATGGCCAGTCCTGGCCGCACCCCTGAGACCACACACGGTCCCCCGAGCACAGCCACGAGTGGTCCCCGAGCACAGAGCTGGGAGCAAGCCCTGGGCACCGCCAGGCCAGAAGCCAGGCAGCCAGCGGCAGCTCCCGGACAGGGAGGTCTGGGGAGCCCTGGAACTGCACCGGCCGTGTTCTCGCCCTGTCACGGCTGACAGGTCCCAGGAGGCACTTCCTGAGGATAAAGTCGCTCTCCTGCCCCGAGATCAGGGCTGCGTGGGCCCGGGTGGGGGGGGTGGGGACTCCGGGGTTACGGCCTCGAGGGAGGGGCTGGAGTCTGGGAACTGGGTCTGCTCTGCCCCGGGCCTGGCGAGTGGACGTGTGGGCAGCGCCGGTGGCCGTCCCCCCCGCTGGCCAGGGAGCCCCTGCTCGGGCGGGACGGTGGGGGCCGTGGGGCCCGGGGCCAGCACAGCTGGTCTCCGTGAGGGCCGCACACGCTCGCCCCTTTGCTGCCCAGGGTCAGAGCACATACGCACGTGTCCGCCATCTCCGACCCGTCCCTGGCCCTCTGGGGGTCTACACCCCACCCACCACGCCCCGCCGGCGTTGTGACTGGAGCACTGTGTGTGGCGCGGCGGGTTGCCCAGCACGTGCTCAGGGGACCCTGGAAGTTTCTGGAAGGCCAGGGTGGGGTGGGAACTTGCAAGAGACCCGCGAAGTGGGGGCAGGTGTGGGAGAGGGTGGGGGCAGCAAGCGCCCCTTCCCCAAGCCCCCGCCAGAGCCACGGTCACCTCCCACCACCCCCTTACCTCGCCGGTGAAACAGGAGACTGGGGAGCGAGCCACGGCCCCCGCCCCTGACGGCCCCGCCCCTACCGGCCCCGCCCCTGACGGCCCCGCCCTGCAGGCCCCGCCCCTACCGGCCCCGCCCCCGACGGCCCCGCCCCTACCGGCCCCGCCCCCTGACGGCCCCGCTCTGCAGGCCACGCCCCCAACGGCCCCGCCCCTGACGGCACCGCCCCTACCGGCCCCGCCCCCTTCAGGACCCGCCCCTGCCGGCCCCGCCCCCGGCCGGGAGACCACACAGGAGAGAGAGGGTGGACGCGGGGCAGAATGACGCAGCCACAGCAGTTGGTGCCCGTGGGCCTGGCGTGGGGTCTCGGCTCCTGCTCTGGGCCCCGGATCCATGGCCCGGCCGCCCGCGGCGCCAGGCCGGGAGCGGGAGGCCACCGGGCCTTGGCCGGGCTGCTAGAGCGCCGCTGGCCAGCTGGCCCTGAAGCCCCCCGGAGCCCTGCGCCCCGCGCCCCCTCATCTCCGGCACACGCCGCCCCTAGCCCAGAGAACTCTCCGGGGAAAGCGGGGGCCGCCGGGGGAGGGCCCTGGTCCAGGGCTTGCCGGAGTGGGCGGGGTGGGTTGTGGGATCAGAGACAGCGGGAGGGGCTCTGCCCCCCCGCCCCCCCGTCCATCACAGCTGCCCACGGGGACAGGCCTGGGTGGACAGGCCCCAGACGAGCTGGGGAAGGGGCTGGCCGGACTCTGGGCGGAGGGTCCGGTGCTGCTGCCGGGGGGCCACCACCCCACCATCCCCCCCACCCTACACCCGCTCAGGGAAGCGCCAGGACTCGGCCCACGGCTGCCAGAGCAGGCCGGCCCGCGCGTGTCACTGGTCCAGGGCTCCTGCCGGACCCCGGGGGACCCTCTGCTGGCCTCAGGCGCTTGCCCGGCAGGTCCCAGTGACACGTGCGGCTGTGCTGAGTGTGTCCGTCACCACCTGTGGCTGCCACCCGTCCCCCGCATCCCGCAGAGCCACAGTCCGGCCGCACCTGCCCCGGCCTGCTCCCCCCCGGTGTGTCCACCCGCCCAGCACCGCCCCGCCCTCCCGTCCTGTCCCCGCTCGTCCTGCCCTCCCCCTACCCTACCCTCCCTGCCCTGTCCAGGGCTGACCCCCTCACACCCTCTGCCCACACACCTGCTCTCAGAGTCACCGGGGCCACGACCCCAAGGGCCTGACTGGGCTGCCGTCACACCCACCCCCAGGGGGGGTCCCTGTCCGGGGGGCCTCGACTCTGACAAGCCCGTCCCTGTCCCCAGCCAGGCTTCTGCATGTGCCCGCGTGCCTGGCAGTGCCCCTCCCGCCCCAGCCCTGCTCCCTGGGGGTCTTCCTCTGTCTCCCACCACAGCGGGCTGCCCCCGGCGCAGGACCCCCAGCCCACGCCACCTAGAGTGGTGCTCAGCCCGATCTGTGCTCCCTGCAGGGGTGCACCTGCCCTCGTGGGAGCACTGCCAGGGAGACGGGGAGGACGTGGATCTCAGCACTCGCCCAGTGCTGGGTGGAGCCACGGCGTCACCCAGAGTCCTCAGCCCAGCACCGTGCGAGCGTCCTTTCCCCCTGGACTGTCCTGGTCCCGCCCCCTAATCCGGGGAGGCCACAAACCATCCTACCCCCTCCCTGTACTCTGGGGGGCGTCCGCAGTTCAGAGTCTGGGGGAACTGAAGCCACTGGCATCCGCTCTGATTCCCCACGAGGCTGTTCTCGGTTGGGTTTGCTCGGGGCCCACCCGGCGGGGCTCAGGGGTGACTCCTGCCGCTGTGCCCGGAATCACTGCTGGCGGGACTCGGGGACCCTCTGTGGTGCCGGCCACGTGCAAGGCCAGTGCCTCCCCGCCGAACCGTCCCTCCAGCCCTAACCAGGGTGCTCTTAGGAGTCACTGGGGGGAGTCGTGCCTTTCCTAACCGGTAGGGCCTGGGCCAGGACGGTCAGACTGAAGCAGGAGCTCACCAGAGCTGGCGTGGCCCGCGGGCCCTTGGCCAGAGGGGTCGCTGCTCTCTGTGCCCCTTCTCGGGAGAGGAGAGGCAGTGCCCAGCCGGCCCCTGCACCTCTCCTGGCAGCAGAGCTGGTGCTGACTGTGGGCAGAGGACAGCCCTGTGCTCGCCCTCAGTCAGGCACTCTGCCACCCGCTGCCTGCCCTCCTCAGAGCCTGAAGTCCGGGGAGCAGGAGGGTGCAGGCCAGCACCACACCGAGCGCTGACCAGGGGTGCCTGCCCCCTTCCATGTCCCCAGTGACCCTGGTGGGGACAGACACAGATCAGTGTCCATGCAGACCCACCCACTCATACCCGGGCAGACATACTCGCGGCTTCCCAGGGTCCCTAAGGCTAGTGACCTGAAAAATTTTACAAGTGACTTGGGAAATCTTTCCAGAAATGTCATAAACATCGGAGTTACCTTAAAATGACATAAGAATGAGACCTGAATACCCAGGCCTTCTTATCAAATTCAAAGGTTTTACAGAGTTTTGGAATGAACAGATATTTAGATAGATAACTACAGTCTACCATGAACAAACCAAGAAGAAATATAAAATCTGCAATAACTGACCACAGGTATGAAAACTAAGGCAGCAGAAAATATCCCTGAAAATAAGAGGCGAAAGGCTTTGCCAGTGTATTTTACAAACCTTTTAAGACCTTAAGCCATTGACTGCAGATTCTTCAAAAGAAAGCAAGCTTCCAAATACATAATTTGAGAGCAATATTATCCTGATAACAGAACCAGGCAAGAAAAATCAGAGAAAAGCACAGGCTAATACTTTTGATGAGCATAGATGTAAGATTTTTCAACAAAACTACCAGCAAGTCATATTCAGCAACGTATCAAAGTCATCATGCATCACGGCCAAGTGAGGCTTATTCCTCGGATGTCAGAAAGTTTGGCATGTAAAAATAAATCAGTGGAAGCACTAAATAAAGGGGAAGGGAAAATTCATATGAGAGTAGCAGTAGATGCAGACAGAGCATTTGACAAGAGTCAATACTCATTTATGGTAAAAGTCAATAAAACAGGTCTTGAAGGAACATATCTCAGCATAAAGTCGTACACTCTAGACCCACCACTAATACTGTAATCCCTGGTGGAAAACTGAGCAGGATAAAATGCCCGCTGTCACCACTTCTGTCGCATCTAGCATTAGAGCAACAGACAACAGGAAGTCTAGGACAGTAAGAGAAGTGTAACCATCATTGCCGACAGATGATGTGGCAACACTTATTTAAAAGCCCTAGGGGCCAGAGAGATGGTGCAGTGGGTAGGGCGCTTGTCTGTGTGCAGACGACCCAGGTTCAATCCCTGGCACCCCATATGGCTCTCCAAGCCCTGCCAGGAGTCACCCTGCACCCGGAACCAGGAGTCAGCCCTGAGCACAGCTGGGGTGGCCCCAAACCCAGTACAAAACAAAGCCCTAAAGATAAAAAAGATGGTAGAAACAGTTGCTGGGGACGGCAGAGCAACTAGTCACAAAAGGCCTGTAGCATTCCTCTCTGCCGATAATACACGAAAAGAAGAAATTAATCAAGAAACCCCATTTACAACCGCATCAGAATTAAGCATCCAAGAATACAGTTAACAAAGGAGTTGCAAGACCTGTGTAATTAAAACTATGCGGTGCTGTGACGACACATAGAATAAGGCGTGTAGGGGTGGCAGGACCTCCCAGAGACACAGATAGGGACGATTAATACAGCCTACGTATTCACTCAGCCAAGAGCACCATGTAGATGAATTGCAATCCTGATAAAAAGTCCAATTAAAAATCTAATTTTAAGGAAAAGCTGCTGAGGTTGAGGGGTAAAGAATGGCTGAGCACAATGGGGGCCGGAGCGATAGCACAGTGGATAGGGCGGTTGCCTTGCACGCGGCTGACCCGGGTTCAATCCCCGGCATCCCATATGGTCCCCTGAGCACTGCCAGGAGTAATTCCTGAGTGCAAAACCAGGAGTTACCCCTGAGCATCACTGGGTGTGACCCAAAAAGCAAAAAAAAAAAAAAAAAATGGCTGAGCACTTGCTCTGCAGACAGGAGCCCCGGGAGGCCCCCAGGCACTGCCGGGAGGGACCCCCGGCCCGAGCTGGGAGCAGCCCCTGAGCACGGCCAGCTGTGGCCCCTCCCCAACGTGACGGCATCTGGGGAATCAAAAGATTCTAAACGCTGTGGCAGTCTGAGGAAGGAAGAGAAATAAAGGCTTGTGTTTCCTGGCCTCAGACTCGTCTCCACAGCAGCAGGAACTAAAAGTGCCAGGTTGGACCGAAATAGGTGCAGGATCAACGGAATGAGATTGAAAATCCAGGAATAAACCACATACTTACCCATGTTGGATTCGATAAAGGGCCTGAGATCATCAGCCAGAGAAGGGAGGCGCTGTCCGGCCAGCGGTCCCGGGAAACCCACAGCCACGTGCCAGAGCGAAGCTGAGCCCTCGAACCCGCCACCACGGGAGCCGCCCAGGACGAGAAGCAGAGCAGGGAACACGGGCGGGACCCGTGACAGCATGTTGGAGAGTGCGGTCCCTCACAGCAAAGGAAACGAAGGCAAACGGAGTCGCCGTCCGTTGTCCGTTACACAACAGACAGACGGAAGGAAGCGGCGCCCCCGAGGGACGGAAACGCTCTCGGGTAGCTGAGAAGACCGAGTGTCCGAGGCGCGTCAGGACCCACACAGTTTAACGAGCAGCCCCACAGCCCGAACAAGAACTGTGTGAGGTGGAGCAGACCCCCGGGTGGACACTGGGGGCTAGGGAGGGATGGCCACGGGCTGCGTGCGTGGAGCTGCTCACGTGTGGGACACGAGGCTTCCGTCTCCAGCACCACAACCACACGGTGCCGCGGGCACTGCCACGCGACTCTGAGCACAGAGCTGAGAGTAACCCCTGAGCACAGAGTGGAGAGTAGCCCCAGAGCACAGAGCCAAGAGTAACCCCTGAGCACAGAGTCGAGAGTAACCGCAGAGCACAGAGCCAAGAGTAACCCCTGAGCACAGAGTCGAGAGTAACCCCAGAGCACAGAGCCAAGACTAACCCCTGAGCACAGAGTTGAGAGTAACCCCAGAGCACAGAGCCAAGACTAACCCCTGAGCACAGAGTTGAGAGTAACCCCTGAGCACAGAGCCAAGAGTAACCCCTGAGCACAGAGTCGAGAGTAACCCCAAAGCACAGAGCCAAGAGTAACCCCTGAGCACAGAGCCAAGAGCAGCCTTGAGCACAGAGCCCAGAGTAACTCCTGAGCACAGAGCTGAGAGCAGCCCTGAGCACAGAGTCGAGAGTAACCCCAGAGCACAGAGTCGTGAGTAACCCCAGAGCACAGAGCTGAGAGTAGCTGCTGAGCACCACCGGTGTAGCCCAAAAACAAAGAAGCAGGATGGCCAAAGCCAGCACGAGAAGGCCAGTAAGCGTGCGGGGGAAGCTCCTCATCGCCGATGGCCGGGCAGGAGCCGCTGACGGCTCAGTGAGGGAGCACTCCCGCCCGGGGGAGCTCGCACCGGCTGAGGAGACTGCAGAAGGGGCGCCCGGGCACTGGGGCGGCAGGAACGCAGACGGGGTGGCCGTGGTGCTTCTCCAGAAGCAATGGCTCGAGCCGTGACCCATGCGGCCGCCGCCCTCGGACTGTCCGGCCGTCTGAGGGCTAGGGAGACAGTCAGACGTCCAGGCCACCCAGGTGTTCACTGCAGCACAAACGCGGCCAGCACGGCGCCCGCCCACTGGTGGTGGCTAAAGTTCCGGCTCAGCGGTGCTCAGGGGGACCAGGCCGTCACGGCAAAGTAGGACAGAACGTCGGAAGGAAAGATGAGCACTGCACGGAAGGAAAGACGAGCACTGCAGGCTTCCTCCGCTGAGTGCTCTGATGATACGGGAGGGACTGGCAGGCAAGCCGTGAGAAAGGCAGGCTGGGGGCTCTGCACTAGGCTGCGCGCGGGAGGGGGCCGGCGAGGTAGGCGGGCATGGGAAGTGAGCGAGGACCAGAGAGATCAGCGGGTGGGTGAGGGTGGGTGAGGCATCCGCCTGGCACCTGGCTGACCCGGTTCTGTTCCCAGCACCTTCGACTGTCCTTCAGGCACTTCCAGGGCTGGTCCCTGAGCGCAGGGTCAGGGTGAAGCCCTGAGCACAGCCAGGGGCGGCCCCAAAACAATCTCAAAAGTGACGCAATAAAAATAGTAAGTTCTGTCACTGTTGTGATCATGAAGGCATGTGAGTTGCAAGAATGAAGGACTTACTGGGTTTCCTGCTCAACAGTAAGCACGTAGGTATTCACATTTTGTTTTCAGGAAAACATCACTGACTCCTTAATACCATAATTAAAATAATTTTTCAGGATTTTTTCCTCCACTGAATGTACTTAACCAAAAAGAGTCGATTAGAGGGAAAAATGACAAATGGATTTTTCCCTACGACTGCCAACTTGGCTCTGCCGCGATGGCGATAATGATCGGACACGCAGATAGCTCTGATCCCGGTCAACTCAACAGCAATTATCGGGCTGGATCGAATGTTCTCCTGCAAGGAACGTGAAGCAGGAGATTCGGTATGGCCAGACACCAAGAAGACAGAGCAGGAAGGGACCGTCCCTGGGCTCGGCCACAGCCGTGCTCCCGGGCACCTGCGCCCTGTCCCAGGCTGCAGCGGCTCCCACGACAGAATTAGGGTGCGGACTTTGTCCCCCAAACACCAGACCTGTCTCTCTGAGGTGGGGCAGTGCCAGGACTGTGCTTTGCCTACCTCTGGGTGGTGGTGATACTGCTGGTGGTAAATGGTCCTGGTGGTGGTGGTGGTGGTGTTGGATATGGTGGTGGTGCTGGTGACGAAGAGAGAGAAGGTGGTGGTGGTGGTGATGGAGATGGAGATAGTGGTGATGGTGGTGATAGTGGTGGTGTTGGTGTTGATAAAGGTGATGTAGTGATGGTGGTGGTGGTGGTGGTGGTGATATGAAGGTGATGTAGCGGTGATGGTGGTGATGGTGGTGGTGGTGATGGTGACAGTGATATAGTGGTGGTGATGGTGGTGATGGGGATGATGAAGGTGATGTAGTGGTGGTGGTGATGATGGTGATGGTAATGGTGAAGATGGTGATGATGGTGGTGATGATAAAGATGATGTAGTGATGGTGATGATGATGGTGGTGATGGTGATGATGATGGTGGTGATGGTGGTGGTGATGGTGGTGGTGATGATGGTGGTGATGATGATGGTGGTGGTGATGGTGGTGATGATGGTGGTGGTGGTGGTGATGATGGTGGTGATGGTGGTGATGGTGGTGGTGTTGGTAATGATGGTGGTGATAGTGATGGTGGTGATGATGATGGTGATGATGGTGGTGGTGATGATGGTGGTGATGGTGATAGTGGTGATGGTGGTGGTGATGGTGATGGTGGTGATGATGGTGATGATGATGGTAGTGGTGGTGGTGGTGATGGTGGTGATGGTGATGGTGATAGTGGTGATGATGGTGGTGGTGGTGGTGATGGTGGTGGTGGTGATGGTGATAGTGGTGATGGTGGTGGTGGTGGTGATGGTGGTGGTGGTGGTGGTGATAGTGGTGGTGGTGATGGTGATGGTGGTGATGGTGGTGGTGGTGATGGTGGTGGTGCTGCTGCTGGTGATGGTGATGGTGGTGATGGTGGTGATGGTGATGGTGGTGGTGATGGTGGTGATGGTGATGGTGATGGTGGTGGTGGTGGTGGTGATGGTGATGGTGGTGATGATGGTGGTGGTGGTGGTGATGGTGGTGGTGATGGTGGTGATGGTGGTGGTGGTGCTGCTGCTGGTGATGGTGATGGTGGTGATGGTGGTGGTGGTGGTGGTGATGGTGATGGTGGTGATGATGGTGGTGGTGGTGGTGATGGTGGTGGTGGTGATGGTGGTGATGGTGGTGGTGGTGGTGGTGATGGTGGTGGTGGTGGTGGTGATGGTGGTGGTGGGGTGTGATAATAATGACTTCACCTTTCACCGTCATCCCTACTGTCACTGTTGTCACTATCCCCCGGAGGAAACCCGTGGTCACTGGCCCTTCTACTTTCGTCCTCTACGATGTCCTGTCCTGTCCTGCCGGGTTGGGGCCAGCCTGTGTGAGCTCACCAGAGGTTCCCCGTCTCCGTGCAGCCCGTGGGGAGTGCTGCTCCCACGTCTAAAGGGGGGGTGTCGTCCTTCAGTTCGCAGCAACACCTCCCGTGTTTGTGCCACGTGATTTGGTCTCGCCTTCCCCGCGTCTCAGAGGACTGCGGTCCTTCTCCTCCCCCCGGGGACGTTTCTGCTCTGTCCTTTGCCAACCCCTGCCCTCGCCCTCTCCTGCCAGAGCAAGTGCTCACCCCCGTGACTTGGCAGGCGAGCCTCTGTCCTCTCGGCCTTTCTGGGCCAGCGTGTGTGCCGCGGAGCCGTGCCCGGGGGTGCCGGCTCACGGGCAGGCCGACAGCGCAGCTCGGCCTCCACCACCCTCACAGACCCGCCCGGCAGCCGGCCTGTGAGCGCCTGAGACACCGCAGCCCCCGGCTTTCTCCTCCCGGCAGCTGGTTCCCGCGGGCCGGGCGAGAGAGCGAGCGCCCGTCCATCTCGAAAGTCACCACCATCCTTTCTGCCGTCTTCTGCTCTGCCGTGCTGGCCACGGGGCCCGTCCCAGGTCCACCTGGGACAGGCAGGTCAGCAGGGAGGACTGGGCCCACCCAGAGCGGCCCTCCAGGGACCCCCCGTGACTCTGGTTCCCCATACGGTGCATCTTGTCCCCTGGGTGCAGACAGGTTTGACCGCTCGTGGGCAGGGGTCACCCACAGCTGCTGGCACCCTGCTTTCCCCAGGGTCAGCCCGGCCACCCACAGCGTCCATCTCCGCCCCGCGGCTCCCCGGGCCACCCCGGGCGGTGCCACAGCCCTGTCTCCTCTTGGCACGAGCTCCCAGGCACATGTGTCTGGTACCCTGGGGGCTCCCAAGGGTGCTGGACAGTGCCAGAAGGTCCCAGCATGGCTGCGGGGCCTGACCTCAGCCCTCCTCTGTGGGCCTGGCCCTCTGCCTGACCTTTGTCCACTGCAGGTGTCTCGTCGCTCTCCTCTGCTCCCGGTGGCTGGGACACCGCCCAGCGGCCTGGCCAGCGGCCAGTGTCCTCTCTGCCCTCAGAGCCTCCTCCCCGCGGCTCCCTGGGCCCCGTCTGCCGTCCGGGTGGAATCTGGTTAGGGTCTCACCGCTGCTAACACTCTTCCAACATACTCTCTCTGGCTCTTACTCATTAAAAAAGAGCTTAGTGTTAGTGTGGGGAGTGGAGTCCGGGGCGTGCTCCTGGCTCTGTGCTCGGGATCACCCTGGTAGTGCCGGGGGTCAGCCCGGGGAGGCAAGAGCCCGGCTGCTGTCCCGTCTGGCCCAGGAATCTCTGATGTGTTCCCCGCCCTTCCCTACCTCTCACCCCGGGACGTGCCCCATCTCCTCGCCGTCTTCTGCTTTGGGGTCCCCTTCCGTGGCTGCTAGGTGGGAGAGTCCCACCTCTCCTGGCCGGTGGCCTTGCCCATGCCCTCCCCGCCCCCACACTGGCCCCGTGCCCCCTGCGGCCTCGGCTTTCTGCCGCCCAGCTCTTCCCCGCCCAGGTGCTCCCGCCTCAGTGCCTCCCGCCCCCCCCCCGACGCCCAGAGGGCGCCCCTCCCTGGGGCCGGGCCTGGGGCAGCGCCAGACAGGTGCCCCGAGCTGGTGCAGGAAGGTGGGCGTGCAGCGGGCCCTCAGCAGTCGGCACGTGTGCGGCTCACTCCTTAATAAAGAGGTTTTGAAAACCACCCGAGCCTGTCAGGTCTCTGATGTGGCCAATTCTCGCATCTGCAGATAATGAGGTCAACAGAATATCGCATCCAGTTGGCCCAGAAAAATCCTTAATGCCCTGGGAGGCTGGCGAGCAAGCTGGCAAGGCCGCCTCTTACCACGTCTGACAGGAAGAGTGAGGGAGCTAGAGGTGTCCCTGCGTCCGTGCGTATGTGTATGTGTGTGCATATGTTTGTGTGCATATGTTTGTGTGCATGTGTGTGCATATGTTTGTGTGCATATGTTTGTGTACATGTGTGCGCGCATGCATATGTGTGAGTGTGTATGGGGGTGTGTGTGCATGTGTATGTGAATGTGTGTATGGGTGGGTGAATATGTGCATGGGTGGGTGTATGTGTGTATAAGTGTGTATAAGTGTGTATGAGTGTGTGTTTGCATGTGTGTGTGCGTGTGTCCATGTGCATGTGTGTGCGTGCGTGTGCGTGTGCGTGTGCATGTGCGTGTGCATGTGCGCGTGCATGGATCTTTACTCCCCTCCAGTCAGCGTCACCCTAAGACTCCAGGACGATTGCTCTGTGCTGGTCTCTCGGCAGCTGGCTCAGCCCCAGGAAGAGTGCTCCCTCTTGGGAGAGGGCGGGTCCCTCTCCACGCCCTGCCCTGCCCCCGTCCTGCGCCTCCCCCGGCTCCTGAGCACCAGCAGCATCTTCCTGGCCGTGGGAGGAGCTGAGAGCCGCCCAGCGAGGGCTGAGGGAGGCAGGTGCCCCTGGTTCCGTGCTCGCCTGCCACCAGCGGACCTCGGACAGCGCGGGTCTCGCTCCCAGAGGTCAGCAGAGGCTCTCAGGCAGCAGGGAAGCCACACCCGCCGCCTCCTCCACTCCCCGCCCGCCCGCCGGGGCCGCCTCAGTGTCACCCACGGCCCCGTGTGTCTCACTCCACGCTCTCTCTCGTTACGGTGCCCGCTGTCGTCTCCCGTCCTGTGTCAGCACGAAGACCCCCCGAGTGCCACCCTGGCTCTGCGAAGGGCAGGCGGAGGCCGGGGGTGCGCCGGGCCCCAGCTCTTTCCGGCTGGCTGGGGAGGGTCCCTTCTCCACCCCGTGAGCGTGCCGGCGTCCAAGAAGCTTCCAGAAGCCGGCAGGTCGGGGTCCCCGAGCCACAACACCAGGGTGGAACCTTCGCTGTGGGATCCAGCTGCCCCCTGAAGAAGCTTTCGGGTCCCCGTGGACGCTGGCTTGCTGGAGCCCCACCGTGCCAGGTGGCGGGGCCGGGGGTCCTGGTGCAGGGGGAGCCGTCGGGGCGTGGGGGACGAGGCAGCTGGCGGAGCCTCCTCGTGACAGCAGCCGCGTCTCCCACTGCAGCCTGCAGCGGGCAGGTCCACCCTCACAGCCGTGGGTCACTGAAACCGCGGAGGTGGAATGGAGTCACCGTCATTTGCAGTTCCCTAGCAACGGCCGGCCAGGCCTCCCTGCCCTCCCAAGAAGCCGCACCATCCCTCCTGACGTCTGCCGTCGCTCCGCCGTGTCTGAGTACACAGTGCTCTGCGTGCGTGCCCACGAGGCGAGGGGAACACAGTGGCTCTGGGAGTTCAGTTTTCCTCGGCTGGTTTCGTTTTTATCCAGCCACGGGCAGGGGCGGCCAGACCTCGCGCTCCCCTCTGGGACCCTTCCTCCTCCAAGGTGGGAACGCTCTCGAGCCTGGTGTCGTCGGGCATCAGCTGCTCGGCAGAGATGCGGGGGGCCACCGGACCCCCATGCAGCTAGTGACCCACACATCAGAGAGCCATGTTGGACCCTGAGCTAAGCCCCCACGATGCTGGGGCATGCGGGAGGTTCTGAGGCTGCGGCCGAGGGTTGCCCGGGGGCAGCCACTCGGAGGGAGGGAGTGAGGAAGCTCCCGGACGGTGGCACAAACGGTCTCAGCCAGGGGGGGGTGGTGGGGGGCGCTGGCAGGGGGTGACGGGAGCCTGCCCCGTGCACCCCAACACTCAGCCCCCCTGCCCCGCTGTTCGCTGCCCACCCAGCTTTGCCCTGGAGCTGGTGGGTGTCTGGCTGCCGTTCTCGGCCCTCACGTGGGCTTGGATTCAAGACAGGCCTGTCCACGTGCCGCCCACGGCAGCGTTTCCGTGGGCAGAACTGCAAGGAGAAAATGTCTTGAGGGGAAGTCGGTTTGGGGACACAGCGACGTGAGTTGAGGGTGATGCTGATGGGGGGCCGGGACAAGCCCCGGGGTCTGGTGTGACGCGGAGGGGAGGGCGCCTTTTCCATTTCCCATCAGGGGCCGGCAGCGTTCAGAGCTGAGGCGTCTGCTTCACGCTGAAAACAAGCCGTGCGCTGCTCAGCTGGCAACTGCAGGGGTGTCAGACTGCGGGAGATAACGCTTGCCGGGTACACGGCCGAGGCCAGCTCGAACCCTCGGTACCCCGGGACGGCTCCAGAGTAACCCCTGAGCACAGCAAGGCGTGGTCCGGCCCCGCCCCCGAGAAACGAGAGGAGAGAGACTGCAGGGCCTGGGAGACCCCGGAGGGTCGGGCCCGGGCCTCGCACCTGGGCTCTCAGCCTGCTGCCCGCACCGGGTGGCCCCTCAAGCGTCTCCAGTGTGGCCCTGGACGCTCCCCAGCATCCCGGAGTGGCCCTTGTGGTCCCCAGAACCTCAGGCCCTCGCACTGAACTGCTCGCACTGTTGGCTGAGAATTGCCAAGAGACACCCCCAGCTCCCCAGTAACCGCTTGGGAGACCCCCAGATTACACTAGATTTGTGCAGAACCACAGACACAGCCTCGAGACATGGGCTGTGGGGCCCAGAGTTCCCCGGGTGCTCTCTGGGGGGTTTCGATCCAGCTCCACTGCTCTTGGACTCTGTCAGCTGCAACCCAGAACCTTGTGCCTCCGTTTCCTCTTTCACTCGGGGGCCCGAGCCCGGGTGCTGCTACGGCGGCCAACACAGCATGGGTACTAGCTTTGTGGCACTTGGTGGTTCTTCGTGGGGCTGGAAGAGGCCCCGATGCTTTGCTGAGCCGCTGAATGAGTTCTTTTCTTGGCTTTTTACAATTCCCGCTTCATCAAAAGGTTGATAGCAACACCTTTTCCAGATGAAAGAGCTGAAACTGGAGCCTCCCCAAAGCCGTGACCTGAAAGTAATAATAGCCATCCTGGCTGCTTCCAGAAAAGCACCTTTAGTTTTTATTAGGTCAGCCGACTCCGGCCTGGGCTGTGAGAGTTTTCGGGGAGACTAGAACTCTGCATTCAGAGCCAGCTTCCTGCCTTGCTGACAATCTTCAGAGCTTCTCAGGGGGACAGCCCGCCGCTCCCCGAAAGAGCCCACTCACTGTCTCGGCAGCTGCGCCTCTTTCGTGCCATATTTGCCCTGAGTTTCCTCACTTCCAGAGAGAGTCTGTGTGGAGTTCTGTTTGTGCGGGGTATGCAGAACACCCACAAATGAGGAGGAGGGGTGTGGCTGCACCCCTGAAATGCTTGTTCCAGGCACAGTGCCAGCTGGATTTCAGTGCCTGAGACTTAATTTGACCAGAACTAGGGGACGTGGAGGGGGTGTAACCAGTGCTCTGAGGAGGGTCCTTGGTCTGAGGAGGATCCTTGTCTGAGGAGGGTCCATGGTCTGAGGAGGGTCCTTGGTCTGAGGAGGGTCCGTGGTCTGAAGAGGGTCCTTGTCTGAGGAGGGTCCTTGGTCTGAGGAGGGTCCTTGGTCTGAGGAGGTTCTTGTCTGAGGAGGGTCCTTGGTCTGAGGAGGGTCCTTGTCTGAGGAGGGTCCTTGGTCTGAGGAGGGTCCTTGTCTGAGGAGGGTCCTTGTCTGAGGAGGGTCCTTGGTCTGAGGAGGGTCCATGGTCTGAGGAGGGTCCTTGTCTGAGGAGGGTCCATGGTCTGAGGAGGGTCCATGGTCTGAGGAGAGTCCTTGTCTGAGGAGGGTCCATGGTCTGAGGAGGGTCCATGGTCTGAGGAGAGTCCTTGTCTGAGGAGGGTCCATGGTCTGAGGAGGGTCCTTGTCTGAGGAGGGTCCATGGTCTGAGGAGGGTCCTTGGTCTGAGGAGGGTCCATGGTCTGAGGAGGGTCCTTGTCTGAGGAGGGTCCTTGTCTGAGGAGGATCCTTGTCTGAGGAGGGTCCATGGTGTGAGGAGGGTCCTTGGTCTGAGGAGGGTCCTTGGTCTGAGGAGGGTCCTTGTCTGAGGAGGGTCCTTGGTCTGAGGAAGGTCCATGGTCTGAGGAGAGTCCTTGTCTGAGGAGGGTCCTTGGTCTGAGGAGGGTCCATGGTCTGAGGAGAGTCCTTGTCTGAGGAGGGGTCCATGGTCTGAGGAGGGTCCATGGTCTGAGGAGAGTCCTTGTCTGAGGAGGTTCCATGGTCTGAGGAGGGTCCATGGTCTGAGGAGGGTCCATGGTCTGAGGAGAGTCCTTGTCTGAGGAGGGTCCATGGTCTGAGGAGGGTCCTTGGTCTGAGGAGGGTCCATGGTCTGAGGAGAGTCCTGTCTGAGGAGGGTCCTTGGTCTGAGGAGGGTCCTTGTCTGAGGAGGTCCATAGGTGGCTTCAGATGCTGAATGAGGGGCTGTTTCCTGTCAGGAACTGTTCAGAGTCAGCCTCAGCCCATAGAAAGCCAGTATTCCTTGTGTTGTTTCCCCCTTCGCAGGACACATGTGACCAGGGTCCCGCTGACCACCTGTCTCTGAATCCCAGGAGGCCTGTTGGGTGAGGTGGGGCCTTGGCACGGTGGGCTGGGAGCTGGTGACTGGGAAGAGAAGGCCCTCCCACAGCACAGCCCGTTCTGGTGAGCATCTGGCAGGAAGTGAGCTGTGACACCTAGTGGAGAGTTCTAGAATCCCCATGCTGTATCCCTGCGAGTCAGACCTGGAGCTTCTGTGCACGTGGGCCTTGGGAGACAGCAATAAGCACCGGGTCTGTGCTGTGGAGCTCCAAGCGTTCCCCTGCTCTGGCTCCACCAGTGCGACACGGGTGGAAGCCGGGCCCCTCAGGGGTTCCATAGAGAAGAGCGTAAGAGCCACCACAGAGCTGGCCCCAGGAGGGTGGGGGCTATGAGCGCAGCATCCATGGTGACTTCCGGCCTGTCCACTCCCCACCCTAGCCCCCCGCAATCCTTCTGGGGGATGCACAGGCGGCTTGGGCAGGTGGTTCAGGCCCTGCCTGCGGGGCCTGGGAGATGGCTACATGGCCGACACTGTTTACTTGACCAGCATGGGGCCCTGGATTCAAACCCAGTGCCCACATGCCTGCCTGTGATCCTGGCGGCCCAACGGTGTGGGATCCGAGGAAGATGGCTGGCAGTGGGCTCAGCGCCTCAGAGCATCGGGCCAAGCCTGAGACCGAGTTCAGGCCCCAGCGCCCCTCACACGTGCACAGTCCAGACAGTCTCGAGAGGGCTCAGGGCTGGCCAGCTGCCACCTCTGGGTGCTGCGGGGGCTAGAGAAACCCACCAGGAAGCTTCTGCAGAAGCGTGATCATTCAGGGTGTTAGCAAACCTCAAAAAAAAGAGAAAGAAAGGAAGCTAAGTTTGAAACGATGCTCGGTTCTAATTTAAATTTTTGGCTGGAAGTTCCTTTTTCTCTGCTTGCTGCTTCTGAGAAAATGCAATCTGTCTCAGAACTGACTCAGTAATTGCTAGGGCTTTCTTTGAAATGTAGAGGGAAGAGATGCTGGGGGTTTGCGAGCATCAAAAATAGCCCCGATTATACCGGAGACGCTGTCGTTTGCGAGCGCGGGACCGTCTAAGAGACGCGGCTGCACCTCAGCACTCATGGTGACCTGCCTGTGTGCGGAACTGATGCTTGTTTTGTTTTCCTCAGAGGCGCAGGCTCCAGAGAAAATATCTGAGTATGTTTATCAGGTCACAGTTGGGGAGAGATTTTAGAGACTGTCACCAAGCCTATGGTTACATAAGGTGTCTCCACAGAAAATTCTAGAAGATTCCCTGAGGAGAGCAGTCCTGCCTTTGCGCCCTGGACATCACTCTGCGCTCTAAGAGAGCTGGGTTGGGGCCCTGCGCAGGCGGGGGCGGGGGGGCGCGGGCTCTCTCGCCCACTCCTTCATCCCCACATCACTGCTGTCTGCGCCCGGGTCCAGGCCAGCCCCTGCTGCCCTCACGGGGCTCTGGGGACACCAACAGCGTGAGGCCCTGGCCTGCCCCCTTGGCCTGTCCCACCTGAGAGCTGCCGGCTCTGAGGCTCCCCCGAGGGCAGGGTGAGTGGTGTGAGCTTCGCACATACGGAGCCTCTGAGAGGACGCTCCTGTGGGGGCATCTCAGGAGCCCACAGACTGCCCGCTGGACCTGCTCCTCCTGCACACCGCGTGCCTCTGCCTTCTCCTGCCTCACCCCCAGACCACACACACATGTGCATGTGTGCACACACGTGCATACAGACGCACTTTCCTCAGGACAGCATCTGCTCCTGGAGAGCTCGTTGTTCCCACTCAGGCACGTGGCCCCAGCCCTGCTGTCCCCCACTTGCCTCACGCTCCTCTCAGGACCGTGACAGTGAGCACGGTGCCCTGTGTCCTCGGTCTTGCACCCCTGATGATGCCCTGTGGCGACCCCCTCACTGTCTCCTGTGGGGAGAAACCTACAGAGGTGACTTCCCTGCCACATCCTCATCCTCAGAACATTGCAGTTGTGAATTTAGTTCATCTGTTTCTGTGGGTCACTCTTGACGGTACTCAGGGACCACCAGGGCACACCAGTGGAGTTTGGGGGCCACAGGCCCTGGGGCCTCGGGTGAGACGGCGCCAGCTCTCTTCCTTCAGCACTTGCACGGACCCTCTGAGCATGCTCTGTAGCTGTGTCGCTCTGTTCATGCGTGTAGCACTACTCACAAAGCGGTGCGTGTTTTACACCTCTCCAGGTGGGCGGCACCTACCCACCAGCTGTTACTCATATCAGGCCCACACAGGCCTGCAGTTGCCCCCTCCCTTAGGCTTTGGTCTTCTCCGGTCTATGGTCAAAATCCTGGGGCTTGTTTTCATTCTTTCTGTTCCCGGTGGTGTCTCTCTATTCCATGAGTGAGAGCACTATCTCCTTCTGACCTAGTTCACCTAGCGTGACACCTCCATCTTGTCACCAAGCACAGAAAGTTCTTCTGTGGTAGTGAGGAGTGTTCTGTGTGGTAGTAAAGAGTGTTCCTATAGGGGCTGGAGCGATAGCACAGCGTGTAGGGTGTTTGCCTTGCATGCAGCAGACCTGAGTTTGATTCCCAGCATCCCATATGGTGCCCTGAGCACCGCCAGGACTAATTTCTGAGTGCATGAGCCAGTAGTAACCCCTGAGTATCACTAGGTGTGACGCAAAAAAAAAATAGTGTTCCTATGGTAGAGAAGAGTGTTCTTGTGGTAGAGAGGAGTGTTCCTGTGGTACTGAGGAGTGTTCCTGTGATACTGAGAAGTGTTTTGTGTGGTAGTAAAGAGTGTTCCTGTGGTAGAGAGGAGTGTTCCTGTGGTAGTAAGGAGTGTTCCTGTGATAGTGAGGAGTATTCCTGTGGTAGTAAAGAGTGTTCCCATTGTAGAGAGGATGTGTGGTAGTGATGAGTGTTCCATGTAGAAGTGAAGAGTATTCCTGTGATAGTACAGTGTTCCTATGGCAGTGAGGAGTAAGTGTTCTGTGGTAGTGAATATTCCTGTAGTAGAGAGGAGTGTTCCATGTGCTAGTGAATGTTCCTGAAGTACCAAAGAGTGTTGCAGTGGTACAGAGAAATGTTCCTGTAGTAATGAAGTGTTCCTGTGGTAATGAGGCATATCCCTGTGGTAGTTGTCGTGTTTCATGTGGTAGTGAGTGTTCCTGTGGTAGTAAAGAATATTCTGTGTGGTAGAGAGGAGTGTTCCTGAGATAGTGAAGAGTGTTCCAGTGGTAGTGAGAAATGTTCCTGTAGTAATGAAGTTTTCCTGTGGTAGTGAGGAGTGTTCTGGTGGTAGAGAGGAGTGTTTCTGTGGTAGAGAGGAGTGTTCCTATGGTAGTAAAGAGTGTTCCTGTGGTAGAGGAGTGTTCCTGTGGTAGTGAGAAGTGTTCCTGTGGTAGTAAATAGTGTTCCTGTGGTATCAAAGGGTGTTCCTGTGTTAGAGAGGAATGTTCCTGTGGTAGAGAGGAGTGTTCCTGTGGTAGAGAGGAGTGTTCCTGTGGTAGAGTGTTCCTGTGGTAGTAAAAAGTGTTCCTGTGGTAGAGAGGAGTGTTCCCGTGGTAGTGAGGAGTGTTTCCGTGGTAATGAGGAGTATTCTCATGGTAGTGAGGAGTGTTCCCGTGGTAGTGAGGAGTGTTCCCGTGGTAATGAGGAGTATTCTCATGGTAGTGAGGAGTGTTCCTGTGGTAGTGAGGAGTGTTTCTGTGGAAGTAAAGAGTGTTCCTGTGGTAGTAAAGAGTGTTCCTGTGGTAGTGAGGAGTGTTCCTGTGGAAGTAAAGAGTATTCCATGTAGAAGTGAAGGGTATTTCTGTGATACTACAGAGTGTTCCTATGGTAGTGAGGAGTAAGGGGTTCTGTGGTAGTGAGTATTCCTGTAGTAGAGAGGAGTGTTCCATGTGCTAGTGAATGTTCCTGTAGTACTGAAGAGTGTTCCAGTGGTACAGAGAAGTGTTCCTGTGGCAATGAGGCGTATCCCTGTGGTAGTTGTAGTGTTCCATGTGATAGTGTTCCTGTGGTAGTGAAGAGTGTTCCAGTGGTAGTGAGAAATGTTCCTGTAGTAATGAAGTTTTCCTATGGTAGAGAGGAGTGCTCCTGTGGTAGTGAGGAGGTTTCTTCTGGTATTTAGGAGTGCTCCATGTATAGACACAACACATCTTTCTTCGTCTGTCCTCCGGCTTCCAGCACTCAGGCTGTGTGTGTCGTGGTTGTTGAGGACGCTGCTGTGGGCACGGGTCATGGTCTTCCCTCATGTTCCTATTTCTGTGTTCCCGGGTAGAGGTGCTGCACGCACATCCCCACACTGAGCCTGGGCTGCACAGGGTTCTACTCAGACAGTAGCTACCCAGGGGGAGAGCCAGAGCCAGACATGGTGGGAACGGGAGACAGTGACGAAGACAGAGGGGAGGGAAGAGAGTGGGCGAGTGTGGGGGCGGGGGAGAGAGAACAGTCAGCGGAGAGGGAGAGGGGAGGAGTGAGGAGGCCAGAAACCAAGGAGGGAGCTCTGGGGAGTGTCAGGAGTGCCTCAGTAGGGGTGAGGCTCTGAGAGCGTTCCAGCCCGGCAGGTCCCGTGGTTCCCGAAACAGCCAAAACTCAGACCCAGAGACGAAGGAAAAGCCTGAGACCTTCACACAGCCTGCCTGAGAGTTCTAGATTCCAAGGAGCCCCATGTGCCCCCCCTGCAGTGCAGCCGCTGGCCTGTGTGGATGAGGGGGCTCCACCCCGGCGCTCACGGACATGGACGGGCCGCGGAAAGAGAAGGGCCCAAGAAATGGGCTTGCCGGGCCTGCCGGAGAAGGGGTTCTCACGGCGCTGCTTCGGACCTGTCATGGTGTGTGGGTGTGTGGTGTCTGTGTGAGTGGTGTGTGATGTATGTGCGTGTGGTGGTGTCTGTGTGTGTGGTGTGTGTTTGGTGTGTGGTGTATGTCTGTGTGTATGTGTGTGGTGGAGGGTGTAGTGTGGGGGTGTATAGTATGTGTGGTGTGGGTGTGTGGAGAATGTGTGTGTGTGTGTGGTTTGGGTGTGGTGTGGGTGTGTGTAGTGGGAGTGTGTGTGGGGTGTGTGTGTTGTGTGTGTGGGGGGGTAAGGGTGGGAGGGTGTGTGTGTGTGTGGTGGGAGTGTGTGTGGTGGGGTGTGTGTGGGGTATATGTGGTGTGTGTGTGTGTGTGTGTGTGTGTGTGTGAGGAGTTGCTTTATCCGAAGGGATCTTCCCTGGCAGCGACGCTTGCTCCGTGCCTGTCTCTCCTGGGGGTGGGACAGTCAGGGCTCTTGCCTGGCGCACAGCTGCCCTCGTCCCACCTCTGACCCCCAGAGGGCCCCCCGGGCACCAGCAGGAGGAGGCCCCCGAGCTTCGCCAAGCGCGGCCCCACCCGGACGGCCACGTGCCCCTGGGCTCGCCCCTGCGCACCCTCTCGGGAGGGCGTGAGAAGCCAGGAAAGGGCCGCGTCTCGGGTGGGGGGTGGCTGGCCGGGCGGGTCGTGTGCGGCTCTGACCTTTCCTCTCCCCGCAGGGCCGCATCTGCAGGAAGGCCGGCAAGTCCAAAAAGTCTTTCAGCCGCAAGGAGGCGGAGGCGACCTTCAAGAGCCTGGTGAAGACCCACGAAAAGTACGGCTGGGTCACCCCGCCCGTGTCCGACGGCTGAGGCCGCGGCGCTCGGCCTCCCCCACACTCACACTCACCCCCTCACGCCCCCGCATCTCCGCCTCACCATCGTGTGCCCTCCTGCCGGAACTGAGCCCTGAACGCCAAGGAGACGGTCCTAGTTAGGAGCAGCCGCGCCGAGGCCCTGCCCGCGGGTCTCCACGACACGCCACGGGCCTCTCGAGTCCCCCTGGCCCTGCGGGGAAGTGCCCACCCGCCCGCCCGCCCGCGCGCGCCCGCCCGCCCCGCGCCCGCCTGCCACGGCCCTTCTCCTTCCCGGACAGCAGCTGCCACCGGCAGCGGGGACAAGGACCCCACGCCCCCTCCTCGCCCCCGGCCACCTGCTGCGTCCACGGCCCCTTGTCTGCTGCCCGCCCTCCTGCGCTGCCCTCGAAGACGCCTCGGAGACCATGTCTGTGCTGGGCCCGGCAGCCAGGGAGGATGCAGAGGTGACATCGCCGGGCTCCCGAGAGTCCCCGGCACAGCTGCCCCTGGTGGCACCGTGCCCGCCGGGGGCTGTGGAGGTGCCCGGCACGGCCCCACTCCCCCGGGACAGCTGCCGCGTCCACCAGGGCCCCGGGACGTGTGAGGGTCTCTTGGACGCTCTGCCAGGCTCTTCGGACCCCCTGCGGTGTGCCCCCTCCTCGCCGCCCCCACACAGAGGACGATCCCCTCCTCGCCGCCATCGGACTCATCCCCCCCCAGTGCTCGTCAGAGACGCGGGCAGCGGAGGAGCGCGCGCTCGTGGGTGATGTGCATGACGGTTTCTTCTCGCCCCTGGCCCGGCCCCACCGCCACACGGACTTGCTTCCTGGTCGTCCCTCCTTCCCGCCCCCCGCCTCCATGTTCTCTTCTGTTCCCCGACTTGGTCCTTTCTAAGCAACTCCAGGAGATGAGGAAATATTGTTTATAAGAATATGTGGAAAGAGGGTGGAAAAAATTGTTCATTCCAAGTGGAAAATCCTATTGGACACATTTGAAATAAATCCATGCATACCTGACACCGAGCCTGGGACCCCGTGCTTGGGCCAGAGGAGAGGCAGGGCCCGTCCAGGCTGGGTGGGGCGAAGGAGGTGCTGCCGGGCCACAGTCACGCCCGCTCAGGCCAGCCTGCAGCCCCCGAGTCACCCAGCACGGGAACCCCCACCCTGCCCCGCCCCCCGCAGAAGCTGATCTTTGACCCACTGCAGGTCCCCCCAGCCACCGTGCCGGGCATCCCCGTGGCTGGCAGTGCCCCAGAGACCGCCTAGGAGTCGGCGGGGAGCCAGCTATGCGCCACTCGGGGTGTTTCCAGGCGAGCCCCGCTGCGGGGTGGAGAGTGTCTCTGCGTCTCTGCCCCACCCAGAAAAGCCTGCGCAGCCATCGGCCGCCAGCCGGGAGGGGGGGGCAGATGTTGCTTTGCCTGCGGCCGATCTGGGCTCGTTCTCCAGCCCCCATATGGTCCCTGAGCCCCAGCAGAAGTGCTCCCTGAGCACAGAGCCAGGAGTAGCCTGAGCACCACCAGTGTGGCCCCAAAACAACAACAGCAAAAGCCCTTCCAGCATTTGGGGCTCCGTGGGGCATCTTGAGGTGCCCAGGAGAGCCCAGCTGAGAGCAGGCCGCTCCCTCGGCACCGGCTGGGTCCCCGGCTCCGTGGCCGCCGCTCTCCCCCCTCTGTGGCTCTGCCTGGCCCCGTGCTCTGCTCACGCTCCCCCCAGCCCTGGCAGACACGGAAGCGGGTAAAGGCCGCCCCCACTCGCCCCGTCCTCAGCAGTGCCCCCCCGGCAGGAAACCTGGCGCTTCCCGGATGCTCTCTGGATCCCGCGCGCTGTCACGGAGTGACGCCCGGCTGCAGACCCAGGCCCGGCCGCTCTGCCGCCAGAGATCCCTCCTCGGGTATCGGGTGAGGGGAACTTCCCTGTAGGCGCCACAGCTGGAGACAGACGTGGAGAGAGACAGCGACAGGTAGGACACGGGTCAGTGTAGAGAGAGGTGCCGCGTCCGCGGGAGGGAGAGCGCGCCTGAGACGTCTGCGGGGACGTACGCGAGGACAGACAGACAGACAGATGGGGCTGGAGCGACCGTGCAGCGCACGGGGCGTCTGCCTTGCGGGCGACCCACCTGCTGTGGAGCCTTCGCAGCCCACGGGGTCTCCCCGAGACCAGGAGGGTCCCTGAGCACAGACCAGGGGTGAGCCCGTCCAGGCGATTGGTGACCTGCACCCCAGGGGGAGCACGGGGACCCGAGTGTGGGGCTGACCCGCAGGCTGGGCGGTGGGCAGAGAGAGCGGAGGCCCGAGCCCTCGTTTGCTGGAGAGGGGAGACCCCGCGTGTCTGAGGCCGGGCTCGCCAGGGCGGCGGGCACTGCTCCCACAACCCCCCACCCCCCACTGGATCTCAGTGGGGGCCCTAGGACGGCGGCCAGGGCGGTGGTCTCGCACACGCTGCCCTGTTTGAGCCGGAGCACACCAGGATGGTCCCTGAGTGCAGCGCCCGGAGTGACCCTGAGCACAGCCGGGGGAGCCCAAGGACCAAACAGGAGAAAGAAGTTTGATCTCCTTTACGCAGCACAGCCGGCCTGTGGGAACTGGAGCCAGAAGGAACTCGTCCTTAGGAGGAGAGGCTGCCACCGTGTCCCTGCCCGGGCGAGGGCTCCTAAGGCGGGCGGGGCCCTGCGCCACCGGAGCAAGACCCGCGGGAGGTGCCACCCGGGCGCCGGGGGCTAACCTGGTGACAAGGCCCTCGGGGCGTCCCATGGGGGCCTTCGGGGACCCTGTGGGGAGTCCTGAGGGGTCCCTGTGGGGAGTCTTGTTTCGGGGTCCCTGTGGGGAGTCCCGTGGGGGTCCCTGTGGACTCTCTCACCCAGCCCCCCAAAGCCCGTGGGAGGGAGACTCCCCGCCCCCCCCCAGCCCCGCCTGTGAGGAGAGGCCCTGCCCAGAAGGGGGTCGCTGGGCAGGGCGGACGCATCCCGGTGGGACACACCTGCCCCAAAGGAGAGGAGAGGGGCTGCCCGGCTGCAGAGCTCTGCCCCCCCGCAGCGTCCATCGCAAGTGGCGACGCCTGTGTCTTGGGGCACGCCCTGCGCTGCCTCAGGGTGCGACTGTTTCCGGCGCCAGCCCAGGGGCCTCCCAGGGCCCCATCCTGCCAGTGTTCCCCAGGCCTTCAGGGCACTGCCAGGAGCCCTTGGCCATCACGTGGCCCCTGGCGGGTGTCCCCGGGTTCCTTCCCCCACACACAGCAGAGAGAGCCCCTCCCTCCCTCCCTCCCTCCCCTTCTCTCCCTCTGTGTCTCCCTTTCTCCTTCTCTCTCTTCCTCCCTCCTTCCCTCCCTCCCTCCTTCCCCCCTCTCTCTGTCTCTCTCTGTCTCTGTCTCTCTCTCTCTCTCTCTCTCTCTCTCTCTCTCTCTCTCTCTCTTTCTCTCTCCTTTTGGGTATTACGGTCTGCAATACAGATACTGAGAGGTCATCACGTACACCCCTGTACCTACTCTCAGCGCTCAGTTCCTGTCCAAAACAATCGTTTCCAACCAATACTGCCATGCCGGCCCCTTCTCTGTCCTTTAAACGTGTGTCCCCCTGCAGTGTCCGGGCAGCCTGGCCCAGTCCAGGCCCCACATCTGCCCAGACTGGGCTAGAGAGAGAGTGCAGTGGGCTGGGCCTTTGCCTTGCACACAGCTGGCCCGGGTTCGATCCCCAGCACCATATATGGCCCGTGAGCACATCTGGGTGTGGCCCAGGGCCAGCAAGGGCCAGGCTGACAGGACTTCTGCAGGCTCGTCCGTGCCGTCCTCTGTGGCCCTGGGCGTGGCGCTCCGCCGCACGCTGTCCCATGGTGCCTTGTGCTTGCCAGGAGAACGCTGTGAAGCAGGTCACGGCGACGCGTGTCAAAGCCCCGGCCTCCTTCCCCGCTCCCTCCGTCCCCCAGAGGCGCCCAGACGTTGGGGGTGAGGCGTCTGCCCTGAGCCCCACTGGCCCCCAAAGCGACTCCGAAGCCCAGCCCAGCCCCCCCAGCGCGGGCGATGACCCGGCCACCTGGGCCCGCAGGGAGTGAGGGGCTCGGGCGGGAGCCGGCACCGTCCTGTTACTATGGTGTCGCCAAGGGAGGAGCTGGGGGCCCGCCTGGGCCATCCCCACGCCCAGCGACAACCACTGGGTCCTGCCGGAGCTTCTCCCCACAGGCGGCTCCAGCCTTCTGCCTCCTCCCCCGGAGCCCCTCAGACCTCAGCTCCCGTGTCCATGGGGGCCACGGCCTGGTCCCACCTCAGCTCCCGTGTCCACGGGGGCCGCGGCCTGGTCCTACCTCAGTCCCGTCGTCTGGCCTTAGTGTCCTTGGCTACTCTGGGGCTACTGTCAGTAACTTCTTTGAAGCCCGACTTGGTTTATTCCCGAGAGCCCACGGCCGGCCCTGCCCCTGCGACGCCAGAGCCCAGGTGAAGAAACGTCCGTGGGGCTGGGGAGGCCTCCCCGGGCCGCAGGACCCTGGCGTCAGAGCCCACCCCTCCACGTGACTGACGCTCGTTCAGCCACGTCCCAACACCCCGCCCCTGCCCAGAGCCCTCCAGCCCCACTGGCAGGACACGTGTTCGTGGCCTATGTCTGTGTTCGTGTTGTGGCCTGTGTGGTCTGTGTGTGTGCCCGTGTCCGTGTCCTGTGTGGCCTGTGTCTGTGTCCATAGCCTGTGTGGTCTGTGTGTGTGTGTGTGTGTGTGTCTCTGTGTGTGTCCGTGTCCTGTGTGGCCCGTGTGATCTGTGAGGTCTGTGTGTGTGTGTGTGTGTGTGGCCGTGGCGTGGGTGTCTGTTGGAGGGAGCGCCCGCAGGCATAAGCGTCCCATCCCCGTCCCCTCTGCAGGCCGCCCTCCCCCCAAGCCCATGCCCGGCCGTGTCCAGCAGTTGCTGGGGGGAGGGAGCGGTCAGTGCAGCCCGGCCCCGTGCCTGTGCCTGGGGTGGGGGCCGCAGGGCTGCGGGCCGGTCCATTAGGGCCCAGGTGGCCCTGGGAGTGGCCGGAGCCAGCGTCCACACGCCCTTTGCTGGCCGCTCTGCACCCGGGCCTCAGACACTCTCGGGCTGGGCCGCTGAGCTGGCCCCTGCGTCCACGTGTCTTGCCCTGCCACTGTGCCACAGCACCTGCAGAGCCCACCCCGGGCACGGCCACGTCCAGGGACGGACACGCCCTCTGAACAGCGAGGGCGGGGCCGGAGGCAGAAGGGCAAGGGAGGCGGGAAGGGGGAGAGGCCAGAGGGGAAGTGAGGCCGCAGAGGAAATAAAGCAGGAGGGGCCCGTGAGGCCGGAGGGGGAGGTGAGGCGGGGGGAGGAGGAGGGAAGGGGGGGCAGGGCGACTGCAGGGGAGAGGGAGGCGGTGCCCGGAGCCGCTGGCCCCGTGGGCGAGTGAATGGACTGGCCTGACCCTGCCCAGGGGCCTCCCGGGGGTCCTGGGAGGGGGACGGGCCTCCCTGGCCGAGGCTCTGAGGAGCAGCTTTCGCCAGCCCTGGCCTGGCCCAGAGGTGCCAGCTGAGCGCCCTGCTCCAACCCCGGGGCCACACGCTGGGGACGCTGGTGCCAGGGGCTCTGCGGGCACCACGCCCGAGGCGCCAGCCTCACCATGGGCGCTGCCCATCAGGCCGCCCTGCCTTGGGCCGCTGTGCCTCGCCCGCCGTCTGCCCAGCCGCGCGTCCATGCCTGCCAGGGCCCCAGCGGGGGTCGGCTGCAGCCTGCCCACCCCCGCCCGGTGGTCTCCACCTCCACCTTCCCCTGACCCTGGCGCCGGGAGCCGCGCTGGGCTGCCCGGGGGTCTGGAACGGAGAAGGCCTTGGGGGCGGGGGTCCGGCAGCGCTTGCCGCCAGGGTGTCTGGGCTGGAAGCCGGGCGCCGGGGCCCCGGGCGGGGCGGATCACGGCCTCTGCTCACTCACAGGCCTCGCAGAGACCCCGGGGCACTGTGAGCGGGCCTGTGGGAATCCTCCCTGCACGCCCAAGGGGCCCTGGGACAGCAGCGGCCGCGGGGCAGCGTGGCTTCACCCAGCGGGCCCCTCGGCAGGGTCTGGGCCGCCCTCGGCCACCCCGTCCCCGCACGAGTCCTGGGCTGACCCTGCCGGCTCTTGCCTGCCCTCTGGGGAGTCCCAGGCTGCAGAGGGCCCTGGGGAGAACGTTCCGGGTCAGAGACCAGCTGCCCTCCAGCTCCTGAAGCCACACGGGAGCCGCGTCAGGGGGGCACTCGGCCCAACTCGGACCCCAGGACAGTCGGCTCCGGCAGTGGCGGGGAGCCGGGGACCAGCAGCGCCGTCAAGGCCTCCTGCACCGCGGGCCGGGCCAGGCGCCCTGGCCTGCCGCCTGCCCCAGAAGCACGTCTGGCCAGATGCGGTCACGGCCGCTGGGGTGGGCGTGGGAGTTACGGACACCCCTCCCCCGCCCACAGGCAGCCACCCCCGAGTGTGGTCACCAAGGCCTGACCAGCACTGGCCACTGGCCCCGAGACTGCAGAGGTGGACACGGGTGGACGCTGATGCATGGCAGGGGGCGCCCTCGTGAGCCTCACAGGGGCCTGAGGCAGGGTCCTGGCAGGGCTGCGGTGCCTCGGGATGTGGGAACACGCAGCGGCCCCCCAGCACAGGCGACCGCAGTGAGGAGCTCCACGTGCAGTCACAGCTGTGTAGGCCTGCGTTGGGCATGTGTGTGCGCATGTGTATACGCATGTGTGAATGCACGCACATGTATGTGCACATGTGTGTACATGCATGTGCGTATGCATGTGTGCACATGTGTGTGTACGTGATCCCGTGTGTGGGCGGTCATGCATGAGCTAGTGTGCGTGTGAATGTGTGTGAAGTGAGAGGGGTGAGAGGCAGTGGGTGGGCTTGGGGGTCCCACACACCCCATGCTGGGGGGGGCTGCAGCAGCCCCAGCGGCCAGAGGTGGAGAGAAGGGGCCCCTCTGTCGTTACATGTGGCTGGAACCCATGACACATGTGCTTGCTGCAGACCCGTCACGCCCTGCTGAGTCCCTCACGTGACGGTGGACAACAGCCGGCGGTGCCCCAGCCCCGCCCCCCGAGGTCTCTGCAGAGCTGCATCCGCAGTGCCACCGCAGGGCCGGCAGTCTGTATCAGTCGCTGCGGCCGGGCCACACTCGCCGCCGAGAGCCCCCCCAACTCCCCCCTCCCACGGCCCACCCGCAGGCGAGGCCTGTCCGCCTTCTGCTGTCTGGCCGAGCGGCCCTCGGGGACCCACACACGACACCGTGAGGGAGTCTCGGTCCCACCCCTTCGGTCCATAATGCCCACACACGCGCCTGGATGCCTGTTTCTGGGTGTGCAGACACGTGTATCTGCATGCACGCATATTCACACGCACGTCTACAGATGTGTGTGCGCGTGTGCGTGTCTGGGGGGTGAGCAGACGCTTGTCTATCCCGCTTTTACTCTCTCGGCATCACCTCTGGATTAGTGTGTGAGCGCTCATGTGTGTATGCGCACTTGTGTATGTGCGTGCGCGTTGTGTGCATGTGCGTGCATGTGTGTGTGCATATGTGTGCGAGTGCGTGCATGTGCGTGTACGTGTGCGTGCGTGCGTGCTGGAGAGGCAGTCGTCTTTGCTCTCTCAGCATCATGTGACTCCACAGTACACGACACGTCCCAGCCTCACGTTGGCACAGGAGACCCTCCCTGTGCATCACAGCAGCAGCAGGCCCGGGGTGGGGGACACTGGTACTGGGTGTGCACATGGCGCTGGCAGAGCCCTGGTGCAGGGGTGAAGGGTCTGGCGTCACCCCAGAACAGCACAGCGGGCGCAGGGAGGCTGAGGGGGGAGGAAGGGGAGAGCAGGGCAGCCCACCCCCTGGCGCCTGCAGTGCCGGCAGTGCCCACTAGGTGGCAGCAGCACCCTTTGCAACAGCCCTGCTGGGCCTCCAGCTTGGCGGCCACCTGGGTGGGCAAAGGCCGGCCCAGCGCCCCAGGCGGGCCCCTCACCCGTCCTGGGGTCCTACTGGCCGTGCGCTGACAGCGGCATTTCCCGGGCCTGGAAACCAGAAGCAGGCCCGGGGCGTGCCCAGCCGAGGCATCTGCGTCCAGGGGCTCCGTGGGGCCAGCCCTGGCCCCAGGGCAGGGGACACACGGCCACAGGCAAGGCTGCGGGGACGCCCGTGCAGGCTCACGGTGGGCAGGACCCTGCGGAGGCTGGTGGGCCCCGGGAGGCCCTGCCCGCCTGGACTGCCACCACCAGGCCCTGCGCCATGTGGGGGTGGGGCCGAGGGAAGCCCGTCTCCTCCGTCCACTCAGGAGGCGGGCAGGACACCGGGCCCGGGGGCACCCACTGTGCAGGGACCCGCCTGTGGTCAGCACTGCGGCCTCTGCCGGCCCCTGCCGGCCCCGGCCCCCACCCCACCAACATCGCTCTTCGAGGTCGAGTACGTGCATGGGCACGCAGACACACCTGCGGACATCAGACATGTTTATGGGCATGTACAGTATGTACGTGCACATGTAAATGCACCCACACACGCACAGGTGGGTATGCTATGTGCACATGCACATGCTATGTTGGTATGTCATGGACATGTGAATATACCATGTACATCATACATGTATGCTCCTGTGTACATTGTGTACATGAGTACCCACCGTGCCTATCATACGTGCACTGTGTGCCATGTAGACATGTCTGTAGTTCCGACTGTTCCACCTGTGTGTACAGACGTGTCTACGTGGGAGTGTATGACGTGCCTCTGGGCCTGAACACAATGGACGGGTCTGTCACATCCACTCCATGTGGGTGCGTGTGCACACCAGCAGTGGACATGCACAGTACTCAGGCTCCCTCCGCCCCTCGGCCTGGTTCTGGGATGCCGGACAGGCCTCGATGGCCTGTCCACGGAGCATGGGCGCTCCCTCCCCCGCTAGTCTCCCCAGGGCCCGCTGGCCGTGCCAACCCTCAAGGCACCGGGAGGTGCTGGGCAGAAGTGAGCGCCACCCCCGGGCCCACCTGGGGGGACTGAGGGACCCCATGGACTGAGGGGAGACCCCAGCCAGTGCGGAGGGGGACGCTGAGGTTCTCCCCGAGCACGTCCTCTCCCACCCCCCCCACCCCGGGGCCCACGGCACTGGACGCACTGGACACGGGCCGGCGCCCGGGGTCTGACGTCAGCCCTTCTCGGGCCTCTCCAGGGAACCCCCGCAAGCACACAGCCCCCAGCGCTCCTGAGCTCACGCTTTGAGCGAAGGCAGACGGGTGACGGCACCCGAGGGTCCCCAGCCACAGCCGCCTGCCCCGGGGGCGGCGTGTCCGATGGCGGAGGCCTGCAGGGCCAAGCACGGGCGCCAGCAAGGCCGCGGGTGGCTCGGGGCCCTGCTCAGAACGTGTTGTGGGCTGAGTCACCGCCGGGTGACGCGTCACAGCTGACCCGAGCCAAAGAGAAAGGCCTCTAGGGCGAGTCCCGGAGAGCGCAGGGGCCCGGCGCCACCGTGAGGCCAGCGCTGGGCCCAGGACTGCCCGCCCGCGCCCACTCTGAAGGACACGGAATAAAATGAGCAGATTTAATAAGCTAAAAAAATACTTTAGCGCCGTCTCCCTCAGGAGGCAGCGACAGCCTGCCCACGGCACCTCGGCACGGACGCCAGAGAGGGGGACACCGGGCAGGCTCACCGGGGCACGGCGGGGTCCGGGCCAGCACTGTCTGCAGCAGCATCCACGGCAGTGGCCCCGGCACTGTCCACAGTGGTGTCCATGGTGGTGGCAGCATCCCCGGCACTGTCCACGGTGGTGTCCATGGTGGTGGCAGCATCCCCGGCCCTGTCCACAGTGGTGACCACGGCGGCGTCCCCGGCTCTGTCCGCAGCAGCGGTGTCCCCGGTGGCGGTGTCCATGGCAGTGTCCGCAGCCGGGTCCGCGGCGGCGTCCGAGGCAGCACCCTCCGGCGTGGCCGGGTCGGGGCCCCCTGCCCGCCCGTCGGCCAGCGCGTCCAGCCCCATCATGCGCAGGTAGTGCAGCCGCTCGTTCTTGGGCACGAAGGTCCGCAGGGACGTCTTCCCCCGCCAGCCGCACAGCACGATGGGGCACTGTAGCGTGTCCGGCCTCCTGCGGGCGCACGCGGTCAGCCCGGCCACGGCCCCCATGGACGCTGCCCGCGCACCTCCAGGGTCACACCGCCAGGCCAGCAGCCCTGCCCCATCCGTGGTCACTCCCTGCCCCCGTCCGTGGTCACTCCCTGCCCCCGTCCGTGGTCACTCCCTGCCCCCGTCCGTGGTCACTCCCTGCCCCGTCCGTGGTCACTCCCTGCCCCGTCCGTGGTCACTCCCTCGCAAGTCCCATCCTGGGCCTCCGTCACACAGCTGTGTCCACCTTGAAGGAGAGACCGAGACCCCCGCAGGGTCCCCCGAGGCCTCTGGGCACCCACCCCCGCCCCGCTCAGCCTCACTCACGTGGGGTCCGGCTCGTACTTGAGGACGACGCTGCCCTTGGCTGGAGAGAAGAGGCTCCGTTAGGCCCCGCCCGCGGCCGCCCGCCCAGGCTCGGCCCCGGGGCCACTCACTGAGCTCCTTGGCCTGCCTGTGCGTCTCGCCGCTGAGCTTGCGGAAGAACGGGTTCTCCTGCGTGAGCAGCACCTGCACGTCCTCCAGGGACACGTGGATGATCCTCGAGTGGATGAAGGGGTACAGCGTGTAGATGCCCTGGGGGCACAGCCACGGTGACCCGGGATGCCGAGTGTGGGCCACACGCGCACACACACATATGCACGGAGGTGCAGACACACGCAGGGGTCCCGTGCATGTCCCTGTGTGCACTCACGCACATACACACGAACATACGTGTGGAGGCACAAACACGCACGGGGGCACACGCATGTCCCCAAGTGCAACACACGCACACACGTGCACACACGCGCGCACACACACTCCGGGCACCTCCTGGGCCAGGCGGAAGGCACAGTCGAACTCCTCCCCACTGTTGTTGCGGCACCAGACCTTGATCCCCGTGTTGATGACCTGCGGGGATGGCAGGGCCGCGAGGGGAGGAGCCTCAGGAGCCCGAAGGGAGGGAGCAGGGCGGGGCGGTGGGGAGCATGGTGCTGGGGGGCACGGCAGTGAGGGAGCAGGGCGGTGGGGAGCACAGCGGTTAGGGGAGCACGGCAGTGAGGGGAGCAGGCGGAGGGGAGCACGCGGTGAGGGGAGCACGGCGCGCGCCCGACCTTCATCCTCTGGCTGTTGTTGAGCAGGAGGCTGCGCAGCGCCCGGGACACCATGTACAGCTGCCGCTTCTTCCCCTCCGTGGTGCGCGTCAGCAGGTTCGCCTTCGGGAACGAGGGGTCCAGCGCGTAGAACTTCCTGCGGGGCGGCAGCCGGTGACCTCGTGCCCGCGGGCTCAGGACGCCCCCGGGAGGCCGGGCCGGGACCTACTGGATGGGCGGGAAGAGCGGGTCGTCCTCCGGGATGAACACGAACGGGTCCTCCTTGAAGCCGAACACCTTCATCTTCTTGGAGGGCGGCGGGCTGCAGGCAGGCCGTGTCACCCGTGCCGGCCCCGGTCCCACACCGCCCGCCCGCCCGGCCACGGGCTCTTACCCGCACACGCCGTCTCTCCTGCCCCCGTCACTCTCCACGCCCTCGGGACTCGCCGAGACCCCGGCGTCGGGCAGCCCTGGCTCCGGCTCCGGCTCCGGCTCCGGGTCCGAGGGGCCCGCAGCCTCCTGTGGGCCTGCTGTGGGCCCCGCGGGACTCGGCTGGACACAGGCCCTGGGCTCGCCGGCGCCCCCCTGCACCTGCACAGGGAGCACGTCGGTGCCCGGGCAGTGCCACGGGGCCCAGCTCTGACGGACAGCCTGTGCCCTGCTCACGGCCAGTACCCGCAGGCGGCAGCGAGGACGCAGCCGAGGGCCTCTGGGACGGCAGCGCCCGGCCCCTCGTCCCCGAGCGCGGAGGCCGCAGGACGCTGTCTGCCTGTGAGCACCAGTGCCCCGGCTCTGGCCACCGCCTGCCCCCCTGGGCTCTGCAGGGCCCGACCCGTACGTGCACCTGGACAGGGGCCCGCCCAGCGCGCAGTCCGGGGAGGGCCCTTCCGGGGGCCGGGGTGGGGCCCCGCAGGAGGCCAGGGGCCCGTGGAGGAGGGGAGGGTCTCCCCGACCGCCCCCGGGAGCCCATGGGCCGAGGTGGGCTCAGGGGGTCTGCAGCTCCTCAGCAGGAGGGTGTGGCCCGAGCTGAGAGCTTCCTCTGCACCGGGACCCCCGGCCGGGAAGAGCACACGGGGAGGGCGCCTGCCGCGCATGGGCCAACCCGGGTTCAACCCCTGGCCCCTCCAGGATGATCCTGAGCACAGAGCCAGGAGCAAGCCCTGAGCACCAGTGGGTGTGGCCCAGAGAAAGGAAACAGAAACAGAAGCCAAAGGGGCCGTGCGGGCGGGCAGGCGCCGACAGACACGCGCGCCTTGGGCTCACCTTGGGCACACGCCTGTTCCAGGGCATGGCGGCCGTCTTCGCCAGGACGGCCACAAAGAAGCCGCCGGTGTTCTGGTGGTGCGGCAGGATCCGCAGGCTGGGAGCCAGAGCCACAGTCGGCGCCTGCCCGACATGCCCTGCCCGAGGCCGGCTGGGCTCCGGCCCCCGCGCCCCCGTGCCCAGGACGGGGCGGCCCCCCCAACCCCCCCCAGCCCGCTCACCAGCGCTCCAGGTGCATGGCCCGCAGCTTCTCCGGGTCGCTGGGGGGGAACATGGTGGGCCGGATCTGGGTGTGCCGGCTCTGGGGGACGTCACCCCACTCCGCAAACCACTGGCCATCCTTGGTCATCACCTGCGGCCGGAGGACAGGGGGCTGCAGCTCAGACGCAGCCCGGCCGCTCTGGCAGGGAACTCAGGGGTCAGCCCACGGCCCGGGGCCCGGTCATACGCCCACAGGAGCACCTTCTCCCTGAACAGGAGGCCCGGCAGAGCACTCTGCCTTAGAGCAAGACTCCCACGAGAAAGAGAAAAATCCAACCCCGTCAAAAACGGAAAGAACAGACACTTCCTTGAAGAAGAAACGCCAACGGCCAAAGGGCCCATGAAACAGTGCTCTTCATCACTAGTCTCCAGGGAGACCCGGGATCTCGGTCAGTGCTGGGGGACCGGCCCAGCCGTCCCGGGAAGCGGTAGGGGTGTTCCTGAGGAATCCAGGAACTGAGCTTCCACTTGAGCCAGCAACCCCTTGCCCTGAGAAAGGCCAGTCAGGCAACTGCACCTTCCAGAGGCCGCAGCGAGGCCGGCGCTGCAGGAACCCACAGTGTGGGACGGAGGCTCGGCCCCACACGGGGAGTCAGTGCCCGGGGGCGGTAGGGGGCCGTGGTCAGCGCCCACCTTCCAGCGGCTGAGTCCCGGCATCCAGCGCAAGCCCGGCAACTCGGAAGACACGTCCACGAGCTCCAGGGCACCTGGGGGTGTGAGCGGAGACGTCCCCTGGGCGAGGGCAGGCACCAGCCCCTCACGGGGACGCCAGCAGGGCCCAGGTGCAGAGAGCGAGGGACCGCGGGAGCAGCGGCGGCCAAGCCCAGTGGCCGGGGGCGCCCAGTGGACAGAGAGGTCAGCAGGGCCCGCCGGCTCCCGCCCCCTCTGAGGACAGCCTGGCCTCGTACACGGCCCACGCGCCTCCTGAGCTCGCTGTCGGGCAGACAGCAAACGTGCCCAGGTACCCCCCGGCTCCTGCGGGCACAGGGCCCTGCTCACCCTCGCTCTTCTCCAGCAGGGCGGCGATCACGGCCTCGTCCTCGATGGGGTTGAGCGAGCAGGTGGAGTAGACCATGCGGCCGCCCTGCGCCAGCTGCTCGGCGCCCCGCGTGGCGATGCGGAGCTGCAGGCTGCGGACGGACACCAGGTCACCGGGCAGCCACGGGGGCCGCGCCCACGGGCGCCGAGGGAAACCCGTGCCGCCCATCCACTGAGAGACGGCGAAAAGCCAGACTCGATTCCGCAGCCGGAGCTCACAGCCAGGTGCTCCCAGAGACTCTCCGTCTCTCTACCTGGAAACTCGTTTCTCTGTCCAGGGACCCGCCTGCGGGCTCAGCGCTGCCTCCTGTGCCCAGGGATCCCGGTGCCGGGGCTTGAGGGGCCCGGTCACGGTGCCAGGGGCCACACCCGGGCCGGCTGGGCAGCCCCTTGGCGCGGTGGCCTCTCGCGGGGCGGCCTGGGAGCTGGGCGGTCAGCTCCGTAGGAGCATCTACGCCAACGCTCACGAGTGTGGCCCAGACTGGCCGGAGCCGTCTGTGCGAGCCTCGGCCTGGACGCTACACGGAGGAGCACTGGGCTGAGAGCACAACACACTGCCGGGCGGACAGGAAGCTCCAGCTGAACCGGGGGGTTTTCTTCCCCCCAGCTCTATTTTTGGGCTGCCCCAGGTACCTGGGGGCCTGAGGTGCTGGCGGCGGACCCTGGACGGCATGCGCCAACCCGAGCCACCTCCCACCCGGCCCGGCGGCTTCCAAGGGCCGCCAGAGCGTTCCTCCACGGGCCTCCCGCCCGCCTTCAGGCGCGTCCCAGGGGCTCCCAGGGTCGAGTGTCGGGGAGGAAGGCGAGGCGGGCGGTGAGGGCGGCTCAGGGAGCTGCTTCTCCCGTGTCCCGGCCAAGCGCACACGGGTCGTGTTTCCAAGCGGGCCCGAGTGCGGGGTCGTGCCGGCAGCCCCACTGGGCTCATGGCCAGGCCCTCCCCGGGTCCCTCTCGGGCCCAGCCACGCGGGCACGAGCCTCTGGAGCCACAGCGGGCACGGAAAAGCCCTCCCACAGAGAAGCAGGCGCCGGCCGTGACTGCGCCGTCTGGCCCTCGTGGGCCAGTGCTCGGAGTCCCGGGAGCCCAGGGAGGCCGCGCTCACCCGTGCAGCTGCAGGCTGTTGAGGGTGGACCACTTCTTCCAGACGTCGATGTTCTTCCGCATGGTGCCGTCCCCGCTGGAAGCAGAGCCGAGCACGCCCTGAGCACGCGCCGCCCGGCACGGCGCCCGCCGCCAAGGGCGAGGGCAGACCGCGCCTTCCCGCCCGGCCAGCAGGCCGGCCCAGCACGGAGAGACCTGCGGCGAGTGCCGTGGGCTGTGGCCGAGGCCCCGCGTGCGTCTCCGGGGGGTCTGCCCGGCCCCGGCCCAGGCGCCCTCTGGGTACAGCTCCGCAGGTGCTCAGTGTCCCCTGGCCAGACTCAGCAGTGCTCAAGGTCACTCCCAGGGGCTTGAACCTGGGCCCACACGCTGGGTGATACCCTGAGCTCTGCGCTACCCCGCGGGGCCACCCCCAGGCACCCCAGGAACCCGCTCCCAGGCCCAGGCTCGGGACCTGCAGCCACGCCCGCTCCGAGGGTCCCGACTCCAACCCACGAGGCCGCCGACAGACACAGACTCGGGCGCCGGGGGCAGGGCCGGGGCAGCGCAAACCGGAGGCCCCGGCGGCAGTACCTGCAGGGCACGTCGCAGAGGATGCGGTCGTAGAAGAGCGTCTCCTTGCGGCCGTCCACGTCGATGCAGAGCCGGGGGATGCAGGACGCGTCGTGGTTGACCACCATGATGCAGGGGCTGCCCAGCCGCTTGGCCTGGTGCACCAGCAGGTAGCAGCGCTTGTTGTCCACGTCGTTGGCGATGACGAAGCCCTCTGGGGGGGGCGGGGCCGGTGAGGGCGGCAGGGCCCCTCCACGGCCCTTCCATGGCCCCCGCCCCGAGCTCCCGCCCCCTCCCCTCACGCCTGGTCCCCCCACCTCCGACCAAGGGGACACAGGTCGAACGCCAGCAGCCAACACTGCCCAACGCCCGCCCCCGTCCAGGGAGTGGGGTCGCTCCTGCTGGCACCAAGGGTCCCCTGGGGCAGGAAAGGGCCTTGGGAGCAGCTGGCGGCAGACCGAGGCCTCCGGGGGCAGAGCTGGCGCGGCTGCTGCAATGCAGCCGGGGCGCCGAGGGGGACGGGTGGGAGACCCGGCCGGAGGCACCTCCAGGCCCCGCGACACCCCCCCACCGGGAACCAACACCCCAGGTCGTGCGTGACACCGGGACACCCCCAATGGCTGGGACGGGGCCGGAGGGGCCGGGGCCAGCAGCCCGGAGGACACTGGGCAGCCCCCGCGAGCCCACACCCACCCGGGAAGGGCACGTTCATGTCGGCATGCAGCATCTCGATGAGCTGGGTGGTCTTCGAGCCGGGTGCCGCGCACATGTCTAAGATCTGGGGGGGCAACAACAGTCCCGCTCTCAGGAAGACCACGTCCACGGCCGGCCGGCACTCAGGCGTCCCCTCCCCCCACTCCCCGGGGCACCAGCCGCAGCCCCAGGAAGCCCCCCGCCCGCCCACCCGCCCTACCTTGTGGTGGGGGTGCGCGTCGAGCAGCAGCGGGGGGATCATGCTCACGGCCTCCTGGCGGCTGATGTTGCCCTGAGCAAGGAACGTCCCGGGAGTCGGGGGAGGCTCGCCCGGCTCCAGGCCCCACTCAAGGCACCCCCTCGCCCACGTGCCAGGCCTCACGGCACAGGTGCGAGCCGAGGTCTGGGAGCTGAGCCTTGGGGCCCACCGGGCCTCTCCTGCACCCCGCCCAGCTGTCAGGCCACAGCCGGGCCTCAGGGCACCCCTGTGCGTGGACAGAGACGGGGAAGGGGGGGGACAGTGAGGAGGGAGGGCTGAGGGGGGCCCCAGTGCGTTGGTGGGTGGCGGGCCGGGGGGCGGGGAGCAGAGGGCTCCTCGGGAACAAGCTCTCCCGGCACTGGCGGCGTTTCCTGGGCTGGGGGACAGGACGCCCGGGAAGGCCTGCCCAAGGGGCAGAGCAGGGCAGCGGGAAGAAGGGAGTCTCCCCGGATGGGCAGGAACGACCTGGCCGAACCCCACAGTGTCCTCAGGACACGGGCCCGTCCCGAGACCGACTTACAGACTCGGTCTCGCTGACCAGGAACTGGTGGAACTTCTCCAGCTGCGGGGACTTCCTCAGGATCTTCCGGCTCAAGTTTGTGTGCCAGGCGAGCTCCTCAGGGTACCTGGCGGGAAGGGACGCGAAGGGGGGCATGAAGGGCCACAGCCCCGGGCAGGCCCCACCCGCGCAGAACCCCGGGCCTCGAGCAGCCAGTCCCGGAGACCTTCCTGGCGGAGCCGCTCAGGGGGCCACTGGCATCCCGGGCCCAGGACTCGGCCTGCCTGCTCCCCTCCCGTCACCCGTCTCCGTGATGCACAGGCGACCACAGCCCCGGTCTCGGATGCTCCCAGCCCTGCTGAGCTGTCCACACCTCTCCAGCCCGCGTCCAGGAGACAGGGCGGGAGTGACAGGACACGGCACCCCTCAGGGCCCATGACCCCTGGGCATCCCCAGATGTGGCCGAAACGCACGACTTGAGGAGATGCAACTTCACAGCGGGGTGAGAACCGCCCTCCCGAGAACCTCCCGCTCGCCCGCCAAGCCCAGGACACTCGGGGCCGTCAGAGCTGCAGAAATCGCCCCGATGTCAAGTGAGCGAGACGAGCCTTCGGCTGACCAAGGCGGCCTCACGGGCCCTTGCAGTCTGTCAGCAAGGCCGAGGCTGTCCCCTGTGGTCAGCAGGGGCGGCCAGAGCACACTCCCGGGGATGCTGGCGGCCGCTGACGGCGCCGGAGCCAGAGTCCCGCCTGGGGAGACCCTCAACCCCCACCCGGCAGCCTCAGGGTCCAGAAGCCGGGCCGGGTGTGCTCGCTGAGGCTCCAAGCACACAGGCCACGGGCGGGGCCAGCAGAGGCCCCTCTTGGTGCCCCCCGCCTGCACCAGCCCGCAACCTGCCCGGAAAGCCCACTCAGCAACAAGCAGACCGCCGGCCTAAAGCTGCAAACTGGCCATCTCAGAAACGCAGCTGATGACGGGCCTTTCTGTTCCCATCCTGGCGGTCTCCGGGCTCTCAGCACCAGGGGAGCCCGGCCCATCTGTGGCAGGATCTCCAAGGGGCCCGGGGAGCAAAGCAAACCGGCCTCGTTCGCAACCACTCAAGGGGACCCCCCCCCCCAGGAAGAGGAAGGCAGCACCCCTGGAGTCAACCCTCAGCAGTGGCCAGAAGGTACTGCCTCGACTGGCCTTTCCAGAACCAGCACAGACAACGTTTCGGGGTGCCCCCAGCCCTGCAACGCTCTGTTCACTTGCACTGAAAAGTGCACTGTTGTTTTAAAGGCTCCCGGTTCTTTAAAATTCACGGGGAGCACAGTCCGAGGAGCCTACACACCCAAACTGAGCAGGTCCCTGAGGAAACGTGCCCAGGGGGACATGGAAGGAAACCGCGTGCTGCGTGCGGGCATGGTGCCCAGACGAGAGCAACCCAGCGGCCCGAGCCATCCCGGCCAGGCGGGATGAACGGCTCAGACCGTGGGAACTGCGTGCACAGCATCGCGGGTGGAAGCGTGTCCTGCCTCTCTGCAGAGGACAGCGGGGCAGTGCCAGGGAACGGGAGGCCGGTTCTGACACCTACCAGCTCAGGGGCTGTGGAACGTCGACCTTCTGGCCGTCCACCTCCAGGTCCTCCAACTCCTTGAAATACTTGTTCTTCAAGCAGTGGAGAATCTCCTTGGCATGGCTATTGAGAGACGAGGGTCAGGGAGCCCCCTGGACTCAGTGTGCCTCTTGGCAAACTGGACACGACCCGTCTTGGGTCATGAGCCACGCAGCAAGTGGGAGGCCCCTGCCTTGTAGGCGGCCCACCTGGGCTCAATCCCAGACGCGGGATAGGGTCCCCTGGCCCCCCGGGGAGTGAGCCTTGAGTGCAGAGCCAGGGGTCGGCCCAGTCGCGCCCTCCCTGCAGCTTCTCTGCCCTTCCACGCTTAACCCTCCAGCCCCGTGGGTGAGGGCGGATCCCAACGGCACCTCCTTTCTCCCCACTCTCCCGCGGCCCCATTTCGGATCTGCACATCACCTCATGAGGTCGGAACCACGACAGGGAAATCGTGTTTGTTTTACCGTCTGGGGCCCACCCTGGTGGGGCACGGGGCAGAGCAGCCCACACTGTGCGCGGTCCTGTCCGCCGGAGAGGCTCGTGTTTTTCCTTTTGGGGTCACACCCGGTGACACTCAGGGGTTACTGGGGGGGGGGCTCTGCACTCAGTAGCTCCTCCCGGCGGCGCTGGGGGACCAGATGGGACCCCGGGAGGGCGGCCGACACCCTCCCCGCTGTCCGGCGGCCGCGGCACCGCCCTCCCGGCAAAGCTTAGAGCAGACCCGGGTCCCCCCGGCCGCCCGCGCACCTCTTGTAGCCGGTGATCCTGAGCGTGGCCGGGAGCGGCTCCCGCAGCGCGCCCATGAACTGCTCCCACTCGCCGTCGGGCACGATGCCCAGCTCCTGGTAGTAGTGCTCGAAGAGCTTGTTCTCCTTGACGATCTCGGGGTAGCCGCCGTCCCAGCCCTGCGGAGCCGGGCGTGAGCGCGGGGGCCGGGGGGCCGGGGAGGGGGCCCGCCCGCCCGGCCGCCCGGCCGCCCGCCCCCGCCTACCGCGCCGCGCCGCCCGCCCGCCCGGCCGCCGTCCTCCTCGCCCCGCTGCTGCTGCTGCTGCTGCTGCAGCCGCCGGGCCCGCGCCCGCCGCCCCATGGCCCACGCGGCCGAGCACGCCGCCCAGACAGCCCGTGCCGCCAGCGCCGCGGCCGCACTTCCGGGCTGCACGCGAGGCCCCCGCGCCGGGGTCGGCCGCGGCCCCGCCTGCAGGACCCCGCCGAGAAACCGGCCAAGAGCGCGGCCACCCGTGTTCTTCGGAGATGCGCGCGGGGCAGGGGCTGCGCCGACCGCCTGGGGCTGGGAGGAAGCTCCACACTGGGCCCCTACATCAGTTCCACGAGGCGGCGAGCCCCGCGCGACACGCAGGCAGATTTACGGACAGCCGCGGGCCGCGCGTGCGCGGAGAAGCGACGGGCGTGCCCATCCCCAGAGGCGCCCCGGCCCGGCGGGCCCCGCCCACCCGTGGTGGCCCCGCCCATCTGTCTGGCCCGGCTCGGGTGGCCCCGCCCCATCTTGCTTGCCACGCCCCTAGGTGTCCCGCCCACCCATGGTGGCCCCGCCCTATCCGGATGGCCCCGCCCACCCGCGCTGGCCTTCCGCGGTAACTCCGCCCTATCAAGCTTTCCCCGGGCCCTGATGGCCCCGCCCACCCGCGCTGGCCCCACCCCCGCCCCGCCCCGGCGCCGGGAGCGCCCGCCGACCCCGCCCGGGATGCGCGCGGCGGTGCAGGTGCGTCCCCGCTGCCCAGGTGCCCGCCGTGACCGCGCCTCCCGCCCCCGCGCCCCGGCGCCCTATATGTGGACCGCCCGGGCATGGGGCGGCCCCGAGGCGGCCGGCGATGGAGCTGGAAGAGCGGCGCGCGCTGGGCCTGCTGGCCGCCCTGCTGGCCCTGCTGGGCTGCCTGGTCTTCGCGCTGCTTCAGGGCAGGGTCAAGACCTACGGGCGCCACGGGTCGCGCCGGGGCCCCTGGGTGCTGCCCGCGCGCCTCTCCTGGGTCCTGCAGGAGCTGCCCTCGCTGCTCGCGCCCCTCGCCTGCGCCTGCTCCCCCGCCGGCCGCCTGCACCACTGGCCCAACCGCCTGCTCCTGGCCATGTTCGTCCTGCACTACGCGCACCGGTAACGGCCGGTCCCGCCCTGCCGCCGGGTCCTGTCCCGCCGCCGGGGGTCCCCGCCCTGCCGCCGGGGTCCCTGCCCCTGCCGCCGGGGGTCCCTGTCCTGCCGCCGGGTGCCCCGTCCCTACCGCCGGGGGTCCCCGCCCCTGCCGCCGGGGGTCCCTGCCCCTGCCGCCGGGGGTCCCCGCCATCTCGCCAGGGGTACCCCGTCCCTCCCGCTGGGGGTGCCCCGTCCCTGCCGCCGGGGGTGCCTTTCTCCTGCCGCTGGGATCCCGTGCCCCTCCGCTCTTCCCTCGCCGGGGATCCCCTGTACCTGCCGCCGGAGTCCCTGCCCCTCCCGCCCGGGGGTCCCCCTCTCCTGCTGCCGGGGGTCCCCTGCCCCTCCCCACCCCCGCCGACCCCCTGCTCTGCGCCCTCTAGGCCAGGACCCGCCTGCCCGGGCTCCCGCGGTCTCCGTGAGCCACTCTCCAGCCTCTGCACAAGATCCCCCTTTCCTCCTTCCTTCCCTGCAGCCCTCCCCGGGCCCTGGTCCTCTTTCGGAATGGGGGGGGGGCAGGCTGTCTTCCCCCCCCCCCCGCACCCTCCCGGCTCAGGGCAGAGCTTACAAGTAAGAATTGGTCTGGAGATGGAGCGATGCTCACACAGGACCGGAAGGGAAGCGAAAAGTTTGCTGTGACTTCTCTTGGGGGGGGAGGAGGGCCTGCCCCCCTCCCTCGGTGCTCTGGGGCCCGGAGCCGCCACCCGCCTGCCTGTCAGAAGCCCTCGTGCCCCTGCGCTGTCCCGGGCCTGCCTTGTGGGTTTGATCTGCAAGGCTGCAGCCCTGTGTGGGCACTGGAACTCGGAGTGTGGGTGAGGCCCTCGGGGGCCGTGGCCTTTGGGCTCCTGGGGGCGGCCTGTCTCTGCTGGGCGCAGTGCTTACTCCTGGCCAGGCCTCCTGCCTGCAGCTGGACCCACTGTCCTGGGCTGCGCCCGCGCGGCTGGCACAGGGGCCCCCTGGCACCGTCCAGTGCTGTGTCTGCCCCTCTGCCATCTGGTTCCAGTCTGAATCGTGCGTGCGTGTGTGTGTGTGTGTGTGTGTGTGTGTGTGTGCGCGCCTGCGCTTGGCCCCCACCTGTCACGGCACACTCTGCCCCCCAGACTCTGCAGGGGGGCCCTGACCCCAGGCCCCAGCGGGTATTGATCACCTGGCCTGGCTGATCAGGTGGCATGGGAGCTGCCCGGGGCCCCTGCAGGCGTCTCTGGGCCCCCTGAATGCTCCCTGCTGGGTCAGTGCAGGGTGCGCCACCGAGGGAAGGGAGAAGGGCCCGCCTGGCCTGGCGCCCGCAGCTGGCGCTCGGCAGGGAGGCGCAGGGGAGCCTCAGACACTGGACTCTGGCTCGGGGCTGAAGTCTCTCCCCAGGAGGCCAGACTGGCTTGCTGGCGGCCGGGGCTGGGCCCTGGCAGAGGGAGGGTCCCGGCACCCTCATCTCCCTGAGTGTCCCCAGCAGCGCTGGCACTGGAACCGGCTGATTCCTGCAGCAAAGGCCAGCCGAGGCCCAGGGGCACCAACGCTGACCATGCCCAGAGGGATGAGACTGAGGGCCTGGCCCTGGCTCGGGGTCACTGCCGGAAAAGGCCCTTCTACCGGGAAAGCGCCCCGAGGGCAAACCCCGCATAACTCTCCACGGCTGCTCTCGGGAACCTGCGCCTCCCCTCGCCCCTGGATGCCCCTGGACGCCCCTGAATGCCCAGACCGCCTCCCTGCCTCGGGTCCCAGCCTGCTGTGCCGCGGCTGGGCCCTGCTCCCGTTGCTGGCCATTCCAACACATACCAAATTAAATCAACTTTTTTTTTTTTTTAATTCTGAAAATGTGGCTAATGGTCACTTGGCTATTCGGTCTATCCTAGGGGAAGGACCCAAGGGCTGGAAGGAATGGCCCCTGGGCAGCTCGACCAGGCCTCTGCTGCCTGCCCGGGATGCCCCCCAGGGTTCACGTGTGTGTGTGTGTGTGTGTGTGTGTGTATGCGCACTCGCGCATATGTGTGTGTATGTGTGTGTGTGTGTGCGGGGGTTGCGTTCTTTGGAACTCCTGGGCTGGTTGTCTCTGAAGCAGCAGATGTCACCAGACACCTCCCCTGTGCGACTGGGGACATTTAGCTTTCCCCACTAGGACAGATAAGCTTTTTCCAGTCTGCAGTTTATTTATTCAAGGGTTATTTGACCCAAGTCTGCATTCTTGGGAGTGAGCCGGGGGCATCCAGCGCTCTGCGTGGGTTTCAGACCCACGGCCTGGACCCCGGGGAAAGGCAGCCCCTGGCGGCTGGGTGGGCGAAGCTTGGGGCTGGGGGCTGTCGTCTGCAGAGCGGGGAGGTCTGGTGCCCGTGACAGCGCCCCCTGGAGGAGGAAAAGAGAAGGGGCATGTGTTTGCTGGGGGTTTTGCGGGGGTGGGGGGGGGTGGACCCCATACTCCTGCTCCTGTCTGTCCAGGAAACCTTCGGGGGCACCCAACACAGGGCCCCGCTCTGGCCTCAGTGCTCACAGCTTCCCGTTCAGATGTCCAAGTTGCTTGTTTGGGTTTTTGGGTTTTTGGGGGGTTTTGCTTGTAACACCGGTGATGCTCAGGGGTTCCTCCTGGCTCTGCACTCAGGAATTACTCCTGGCGGTGCTCAGGGGACCCTATGGGATGCTGGGAATTGAACCCGGGTTGGCCGCATGCAAGGCAAACACCCTCCCCACTGTGCTATCGCTCCAGCCCCAGATGTCCAAGTTGCTTGTGGACAAACAGGCTCTTGGGGGTGGGGGTGAGGGGTGCTCCCGAGCAGTGCTCAGGCGCCCTGGGGCCTGCGCTGGTGAGGCCCTGCTGATCTGGGAGGCCGCTGGTGACCAGCAGGTCCACAGTCACTCGCACCCTTGCCGGCGCCCCGAGCTGTCTCCCCACTGGGCCTCGGGGGAGCCCGGAACTCCTGGGGCCAGGCAGGAAAGGAAGGCAGGGGGTGAGCACTGTCCCCGAGCACAGGCCCAGCTGTGCGGTGGTTGAGGACCCCAGACCACACTCGCCTGCCCCCAGCACCCCACCCTCCCCGGGCTGGACATTGCCGCCCCTGCTGGCCACCCCGCTCCCCCTGAGCCACACGGCCACCAGCACTGGCTGTCCCCGCCTCACCCTCCCACGTGACCGTCTCTAAGAGCAGGTTCTGCCCCTACCTGTCAACACGGGTGTGACTGCCCCCCCCCGGCCAGGCCCCGCCATGGGGCAGTTTCCAGGCCGCACGGGAGGCCAGTTACGGCATCCACCTCATGCAGAGACCCGCGGGGGCACCAGGCACCTGCTGTACCAGGGGTCCCCGTGGCCGCGAGGAGGGGGGAGGGCACCCACGGAGCCCACGTGACTGTGCGGAGCAGGGAGGGGGTCAGGTCCTGGGTCCCCGGCGCCTGTTGCAGCTCGGGGAGCCGCGGGGCTTCTGTGTGCCCCAGTCATCGGGAAGGCGCCTAGCGCACGGGCCGATGGCAGCGCGTTGGGGCTCTGGGTTCCGGCCCGACGCTGCCCCGCACGCACTGGCGCTGGAGCAGTGCAGCCCAGGCCCGAGTGCCACTGACTGGGTCGGTGCCAGGCGTGAGGTGGGCGCGGCCGCCCCTGGTTTGGCCCGGCGGGGGAGGGCAGGAGGCGCCCCGGCCAGAGGCTGGCACTTGCCTGCTTTGGTTCCCCCAGCCGCGCCCTCATCTCTTGGGAGATTGCAGGGACCCGCCCCGGGTGAGCAGGCCCGGAGCAGACGACAGAAAGGGCAGCGTCTCCCGCACACGGTACTTGTCGCTGTGAACCGGTGACCGTCAGCGGGAGACACTTGGTCGGGGCCCAGGTGTCTTCATCACCCGGGCTAGACTTTCCGCTCCGAGGGCCTCAGTCTGTGCTTCGCACGTCCCTCCCCGGGCTCTCTCTGGGGGATTCCTCCTGCAGGGAGCAGAGACGCACAGTACCAGCACCCGCCCGCGGCCTTCCGCCTCTAAGGGCCCACACGCCGCCCGGCAGTGCAGCGCCTGACCCGTCTGCCCGGCAGGAGGTGGTGGCAGCTGTGACACCTGAGGTCGGCGGGTGTCCCAGAGCCGACTTCCTCGCACCCCAGGGCACCCCGCCACCACCCCGGCACGCACGGGAGAGCACACAGCACACACACAGCACACAGCACACAGAGCACACACAGTACACACACAGTGCACACAGCACACACATAGCGCACACACAGCACACACATAGCGCACACAGAGCATACACACAGCACACACAGCGCACACAGCACACACACAGCACACAGCGCACAGAGCACACACAGTACACACACAGTGCACACAGCACACAGCGCACAGAGCACACACAGTACACACACAGTGCACACAGCACACACAGCGTACACAGCACACACATAGCGCACACAGAGTATACACACAGCACACACAGTGCAAGCACAGCACACACACAGCACACACAGTGCACACAGAGCACACAGTGCACACACAGCACACAGCGCACACAGCACATACACAGCACACACAGCACACATAGCGCACACAGCGCACACACAGCGCACACAGCACACACAGAACACACATAGCGCACACAGAGCATACACACAGCACACACAGTGCAAGCACAGCACACACAGCACACACAGTGCACACACAGCACACAGTGCACACACAGCACACACACACAGAACACACAGTGCACACAGCACACAGCGCACACACAGCACACAGCACACACACAGCAGACACACAGCACACAGTGCACACACCCGCTGAGCTGTGGAACAGAAGCCTCTGTGGGTCCCAGGGCTCAGAGGGGCTGCGCTTCCCCCGCTTCCTGTCATCATGGGCTGGGGCGGTCACTGCCCCTGGCCCGTCCTGGCACTGCCCTGTGTCCTGGCAGAGAGCCGGGCCCTGGACAGGGCCAGGAACTCCCGCCCGGTCCCAGGGAAGCCCTCTGCTGCAGGCCATGGGGAGACCAGGCGAGCGAGTCTCCTGCGTGTCCTGGTGGGCTCCGGGGGTCCCGCCCACACGGCCGGGCCCCACCGCCCGCCACCGCCCTCACCTCTTCCCAAGAGGCCACAGAGACGTGGTCCAGCGTCTGGTCGGTGCCCAGCTCCTCTCTCTGGGGGTCCTTCCGAGCCCCCACAGTCACTCCCCTGCTCGGGTCACACGCAGACTCCAAACGCGCTCAGCTCCCACCCGTAAGGAGCCTTCTGGAAACCCCCTGGAGACCCCTGACCCCCGAGACCCCTGCATGCTCTCTCCCGCCTCCCCCCCTCCCCGCCAGCTGCCCCCGTGAGGGTGTTCAGGGCTGCCCGCAGTCGCCAAGGGGCCCGCAGAGGTTGGCGCTGTGCCCCTGCCCACTCCACAGACGCGGGTCCGGCTGGTGGCCCCAGCCTGAGGGGGAAGCGTCTCCGGGCAGCCGTCCCCCCCACCCCCCCTGGAGAGCCAGAGCCCGCGAGGGCGTCCCTGGGAGCCCTCTGCAGGCTGCAGGGCCTGTGTTGTGGGGACGGGGGACCCCGGTGCTTCCCGCCCTGTCTGGTGGGTTCAGCGGGGGGTGGGGCGGGGGTCTCACGTAGCGCGCCCCCCCTCCCCCTGCACCTCGGCCCTCCCCGGCTCCCGGGAGCAGGAGTCCCAGAGGGGGGCGATGAGGACAGGCAGACCCTGCGTTTCCTCCTGCCGCCCCGGCTGAGCCTGCTCTGTCCCTGAGGCCTGGCCCCGCCCCAGCCACTCTGCCTGGCCCGGGCCGGCCAAGTCGCCTCTGCTTCTCCCCCCAGGTCCCTGGTCTTCCCGCTGCTGATCCGAGGAGGCAAGCCCGTCCCGCTCGAAATCTTCCTGGGGGCTGCTCTGTTCTGCGCCTTTAACGGCTACCTGCAGGGCAGGTACCTGAGCACGTACGCCGTGTACCCCGACGACTGGCTCACCGACCCCCGCTTCCTCCTGGGTGAGTAGCCCGAGGGCGTCAAGTCCTGTTCCAGAAGCTCCCGGTGAGAGCTCAGGCAGAACCGCAGAGCCTGTGCTCTTCCCGGAACGGCGTGCCCGGGGGCAGGTGGCCAGGCCCTGGGGCAGGACTGGCCCACTCAGGCCCCAGGCACCGGCCCGGGGAGAACCCCCAGGCGGCAGCAGGGGTCCGAGGGACAGGCCGAGACCTGGGCAGGCGCCTGCACCATCAGGCCGCCTCTTTTTGTCCGGGCGTGGGCAGATGCCTGAGCAGCGGCCCCTCCCGGCAGGGCCCCCGGCACCAGCCCGAGTCCACGGCAGGTTTGCAAAGTGAGTTCAGAGATGGTGTCACCGTGACGGCTTGTGCTGATTCCTGCACATGTTTCGTAAGCGAAATACATTGGGATAACTCTAACATTGGGAGTTCTGCGTGCACACATGCGTGCGCGCTCGCGCACACACACACACACACACACACACAAAACTCAGAAGCATTAACCTTCATTGCAGCACAGTTCACAATAGCCAGAATCTGGAAAGGGCCCGAGACTAGGTAACTGGGTCAAGAAACTTTGGTACATCTATGCAGGGGCACTGCGCAGTGCTAGGAAAAGGGAAGTCGTGGCTTGTCCACGGACGGACTTGGAGAGGATCATGCTGAGTGAAGTCAGAGGAGGACACACACAGAATGACTGCACTCGGCCACAGGATACTGGAAACAAAATAGTGTGAAAAATACCCAAAGACAGGGCCGTGGCAGGAAGCTCGCCCAAGGGGTGGGGGGAGAGTGCAGTTAGGACAGAGAAGGTGATGACGATAGTCGGAAATGATCGCTCTGGGTGAGAACTGGGTGCTGAAAGGAGGGAGAGATATACATGATACCCCTTCAGTAACAGTATTGCAAACCACAGTGCCTACGAGACAGAGAGAGAGAGAGAGAGAGAGAGAGAGAGAGAGAGAGAGAGAGAGAGAGAGAGAGAGAGAGAGAGAGAGAGAGAGCCCCTTGGATGGAGGTACGAGTTTGCAGTGACGGGCTGAGCAGGAAATAGGAAATCTTGAGATGGGGGGGGGGCGGTACCGGCGCTGCTCCCCGCCCAGACGAGACCCCGAGCAGCTGCCCACGAATGGCTCTTCTGCTCCTGAACGGCCATGATCCCAGAGGCACGCAAACCAGTTTCAGAACCCAGCGGCCTCTGGCAGAAATCACTCTCAACTTAATTACTAAAATAGCAGAAATCCAAAATTATATGCTCTTCACTCTCAGCAATAGAGAAAAAAATGATCAAATAATACCTTTTCGGCAGGTCTGATTGTTGGGGGAAAATTCCAAATAATAATAGTGGGTTTTCTGTCCAAACATTGAATGTAATCAAAGTAAAGTGAGAATAAAGTGGAAATCATCAGCCACACAGGCAGGGTGGGGGTGGGAGGGGGGGTTATACTGGGGTTCTTGGTGGTGGAACGTGTGCACTGGTGAAGGGATGGGTGTTTGGTCATTGTATGACTGAGACCTAATCCTGAAAGCTTTGTAACTGTTCTCACGGTGATTCAATAAAAAAAAATTTTAAAAAGAAAGGGAGGGAAGGAGAGACGGAGGGAGGGAGGGGGGAGGGGGAGGGAAGAGAGAAGAGGGGGAGAGGATAGGGAGAGAGGGAGACAGAGAGAGAGAGACTGGGAACACTGAGGGGACAGGTGCAATGGTGAGGGGATGTGTGTTGGAACACTGTATAGACTGAAACTCAAGCATGAACAACTTAGTAACAGTGTAGCTCACGGTGATTAAAAAAAAAGCATTAGCCACCAGAGAAACACTGCAGAAGAGTTCAGAAACCTGGCCAGGGCTCCATCTATCCAGAAGGTTCTTCCACACAGTCCTGGAGTGCGGGGCCGTCTCTGCCGGCAAGCCAGCCCCCCGGCTCCATGGCCAGCGCCCACGGTGGGGGGGGGGGCGCTGCTTCCCAGGGCTCACACGGGCCCCAGGAGGGACGGAGGGAACATCCGGAACCCCCCTGCTGTGGGCTGCCCTGAGAAGCCTGAAGGCGGGTGCCCTGCCACGCCACGTGTGCAGCCTTTCCGCTGCTGAGCGCTGAGCCTTGGGACTCTCCGGGGTCCGGTGAGCCATCCTCAGACACGGGCGCCGGGCCGAGCCGTCCCCCGAACACTTCCCAAACCTGCGCTGGCTTCCCGTGAAGCTCCCCTCCACCTTTTGCCTTTCTGGCATAGTTACCGGAGGGGCCAGGGCCAGTCTCTTGGCGATGAAGACCCCCGTCACCATGCTGACGGGATGTGAGGGACGGGAGCTGAAGGGTCTGCTGGGGCGGGGCTGGGAGAGAGAGGGGCGTCAGCAGGGAGCAAGGGGGCGCCTCCCGTGGGGAGGGAGAGCCCGCCTGCCTTCCCTCTTTCCTTCCTTCCTTCCTTCCTTCCTTCCTTCCTTCCTTCCTTCCTTCCTTCCTTCCTTCCTTCCTTCCTTCCTTCTCCCTTCCTTCCTTCCTTCCTTCCTTCCTTCCTTCCTTCCTTCCTTCCTTCCTTCCTTCCTTCCTTCTTCCTTCCTTCCTTCCTTCCTTCCTTCCTTCCTTCCTTCCTTCCTGCCTTCCTGCCTTCCTGCCTTCCTTCCCTTTCCCTCCTTTCCTCCTTCCTTCCTTCCTTCCTTCCTTTCTTAAACCACCATGAGGTGCACAGTTACAAAATTGTTCAAGATCCAGGTTTCAGTTACAGTGTTCCAACACCCATCCCATCACCATTACACAGTTCCCACCACCAGTGTCCCGTTCCCCTCCCACCATTGCCCACCCTCCAGTCTCAAGTCTCTCTCTCCCCCTCTCTCTCTCCCTCTCCCTCTCTCTCCCTCTCTCTCTCTCCGTCTCTCCCTCTCCCTCTCTCTCCTTCTCTCTCTCTCTCTCCCTCTCTCTCTCTCTCCCTCTCTCCCTCTCTCTTACCCTCTCTCTCTCCCTCTCTCCCCCCTCCCCTCCCCCATTATGGTCTGCAGCACAGGTACTGAAAGGTCATCGTGTCTGTCCCTTTCCCTCTTTCCCGCACTCAGTTCCTGTCCAGAGTGACCATTTCCAGCTCTCATCTTCACACCAGTCCCTCTCTGTCCTAACTGCTGTCGCCCACCATCTGTGGGGGCTTCCAACCGTGGGCCAGTCCTTCTGGCAGAGGAGAGTGTTCAGGAGAGAAGAGGGCCTGGCTGAGTCCAGGGACCTGAATACTGTTTATCCTGATAGGACCTGGCAGGATTTCACCTCTGCCCACTGCCCGTGGAAAACTGGTCCATCCGTCCACGGAGAGCCGTCCATGGAGAGCTGGTCCTTCCGTCCATGGAGAGCTGGTCCGTCTGTCCATGGAGAGCTGGTCCGTCTGTCCATGGAGAGCTGGTCCATCTGTCCATGGAGAGCTGGTCTGTCTGTCCATGGAGAGCTGGTCCATCTGTCCATGTCTCCATGGACATGGAGAGCTGGTCTGTCTGTCCATGGAGAGCTGGTCCGTCTGTCCATGGAGAGCTGGTCTGTCTATCCATGGAGAGCTGTTCATCTGTCCATGGAGAGCTGGTCCATCTGTCCATGGAGAGCTGGTCTGTCTGTCCATAGAGAGCTGTCCATCTGTCCATGGAGAGCTGGTCCGTCTGTCCATGGAGAGCTGGTCCATCTGTCCATGGAGAGCTGGTCCATCCGTCCATGGAGAGCTGGTCCATCTGTCCATAGAGAGCTGGTCCATCCATCTGTGGAGAGCTGGTCCGTCTGTCCATGGAGAGCTGGTCTGTCTGTCCATAGAGAGCTGGTCTGTCTGTCCATGGAGAGCTGGTCTGTCTGTCCATGGAGAACTGGTCTGTCTGTCCATGGAGAGCTGGTCCGTCTGTCCATGGAGAGCTGTCCATCTGTCCATGGAGGGCTGGTCCATCTGTCCATGGAGAGCTGGTCCGTCTGTCCACGGAGAGCTGGTCTGTCTATCCATGGAGAGCTGTCCATCTGTCCGTGGAGGGCTGGTCCGTCTGTCCATGGAGAGCTGTCCGTCTGTCCATGGAGCGCTGTCTGTCCGTCCATGGAGCGCTGGCTGTGCCTGTGTTGCTGGGCACGTCGTTGTGTGGCCACTCCCCTTCCCTTGGAGCAGAGCTGGTGCTGAGCCCCGGTCCCTTCCTGAGCGTGTCGGTGTCTGAGTGAACCATGTAGCTGAAGGGCCCTCGGGCAGCAGGTCCGAGCACACAGGCGGCCAGGCCCCTCTGTCTCCGGACGGGCGCTGGCCATGGCTGCGAGGGCCGGCAGCAGGGTGGGACACCAGCCCCGAGTGCACCGCCCTGGGCCAGCGCCTGGAAACGTCCATCTGTGCTTGTCCTCTAGGCTCCGTCCTGTGGCTCGTGGGCCTGCTGATAAACGTCCACTCGGACCATATCCTGAGAAGCCTCCGGAAACCGGGGGACACGGGCTACCAGATCCCGCGCGGTGGGTGCTGGGCCAGGGGCCTCCCTGGGGACGGGCTCCGCGGCGTCCTGCTTGTTCTGCTTCTGCCCAGAGGGTTTGGCGGCCTCGGCCTGCCGGCCTCCCTGCAGTGGTCTCGCCGCCCCTCCTGCTACAGGGGCTGCCCGGGCCTGGGGCCCGCGCGGCAGGACACAGCGTGAGGAGAGGAGGGGGCTCTTGACAGGGGCGCCCGGTGGCTTTGTGCGGGGCAGCGCGCCCCTCAGTGCCCCCTGGGTGGCAGGAAAGCCCCGAGACTCCTTAGTGTCCAGGCGGCCCGGCTGGACCTGCCCCCCTGGCTGCGGCCGGGCGTGGGGTCCGAGCGGCAGCTTCTGGCCAGAGGGCGCCGGCCTGGGCTTCAGGCCCGCCCGGCACCAAGGGGAAAAGCTGGAGGTTTCTGGAAGCCGCCGTGCGGGTTCGAAGGAAAGGCAGGGTTCCGAGGGGAGGGGAGCGGGGGTGTGCGCCCTTGTCTGCAGTTTCACAGCGCCCCTCCCGGCCTCCCCTCTGGGCATGCCGTGACTCATCCGCCCACCCCTTCTGGCCTGGCCCTGCCTCTGCGCTCGGCCTCCGCCCCGGGTTCGGCCAGGCAGCCTGTGATGTGGCGCCGAGCCCCGGGGACCTGGCAGCTGGCACCATGGCTGCCGAGCCAGGCCTGCAGGGTTGACTCCGGGGGCTGGGCAGAGCTGCAGGGGGAGCGGCAGAGGGTGGTGTCCGCCCGATGGGCCGTGCAGACTGGCCGAGGGGGTGGGGGCGGGAGGGTGGCTGGGACGGCCCTGCCCAGTGACCCTCCAGCCTCCTCCCTCCTCCTGGGGCCCTGGCGGCCCTGCCAGTTTGCTGTGCCCACGAGGAGGTGGCACATCTGCCCTGCTCTGCTCGGCCAGCCTCAGCCCTGCCCTGCCCTGCTCTGTGAAGCCAGCCTCAGCCCTGTCCCGCCCTGTCCTGCTCTGCTCGGCCAGCCTCAGCCCTGCTGCTCGGCCAGCCTCAGCCCTGCTGCTCGGCCAGCCTCAGCCCTGCCCCGACCTGCTCTTTGAATCCAGCCTCAGCCCTGCCCTGCCCTGCCCTGCCCTGCTCGCTGGCCTCAGCCCTGCTGTTTCCTCACAGGAGGCCTTTTTGAGCACGTCAGCGCGGCCAACTTCTTCGGAGAGCTGGTGGAGTGGGCCGGCTACGCGCTGGCCAGCTGGTCCCTGCAGGCTGGCGCCTTCGCCTTCTTCTCCTTCTGCTTCCTGTTCCCCAGGGCCAAGCAGCACCACCGGTGAGGGCCCCCCCCCCCCCCACGAGGTGTCCACTGCCTCCAGCGAGTCCAGCGGGAACAGGGCGAGGACCCTCCTCCCCGCGCCCCTCCCTCCACCGGGGGGTCCCGGGTCTGGCCCAGGCGCTGCCCGGCCTCAGGTACTCTTGTCCTGCCTCAGGTGGTACCTGGAGAAATTTGAAGACTACCCGAAGTCCAGGAGGATCTTAATTCCCTTCCTGCTGTGAGCCCGGCCCGGAGGGTCAGACAGACGCTCCCACCCGCTGCTCCCTCTGCCGGCCCGCCCCCACCTGGGCCCCCGCACGGCGCTGGGGAGGGCTGTGCCCACTGCCCTGTGAGCTCAGGCCTGCTGGGGCCAGAGCAGAGGCTGCAGGGTGGGGACAGGGAGCCCCCGGGATCTGTCCCCAGCGGGGGGGACTCCAGCCCCCACCACCGTCTCAGGTCCCAGCGCTTCTTCCTTGGGTTCTGCCTCTGGAGACACGCCGGAACCTTCCATGCTTGTCCCCTCACAGCAGGTCGGAGCCGTGAGGCGGCCTCTGCCTGCAGCTGGCCCCGGTGCTGCCTCAGTGTCCCCCTCCACACAGTGTAGACGCGGGCTCGTGGCAAACCCCGCCCCCCTCCCGCCCCCACCAGGCCGGCCTTGGCCAGGGGAAGAACCAAACGGGCAGAGGGGACGAAATGGGGTCTTGGCTTTTGAAACATCGAAAGGAGAAAAGTCCTCAGCTGGGAGACCACAGCCCCCTGCCCGGCTCCCCGGCCAGCAGCGGCACAGCCCCGGGTGGCCTGGCACGGGTGGCTGCAGAACCTTCCAGAACAGGCCTGCACTGGGGCGCCCAGGCCCGCTGAGGACCAGTGTGGGTGTGGCCCCGCGAGTGACGGGGTCCCCAGGACCCTGCAGCAGTGACAGCCTCGTCTCCTTGGGGACCCCCGAGCTGTGCAGGAGCAGGCGGGCCGCGCCCCGGGCAGGGGTTAAGGTCAAGGTCGCAGCTGTGCCCCTCGGTGCTGTCCTGGGTCACCCCCAGGCTGAGGCGAATAAAGTCCCTCTCCAGAGTCCTCTGTGTGTGCACTTTTTTTTTTTTTTGCTTTTTGGGTCACACCCAGCGATGCTCAGGGGTTACTCCTGGCTCTGCACTCAGGGATTACTCCTGGCGGTGCTTGGGGGACCATATGGGATGCCGGGGATCGAACCTGGGTCGGCTGTGTGCAAGGCAAACGCCCTACCCCCTATGCTATCGCTCCGGCCCCTGTGTGCACTTCTGTCTCCGCCGCCCTCCCCCCAGTGCTGACTGCCCGCGTGCTGCTGGCCCCGCCCCTGTCTGGTGCTGGCCTCGCCCTGCCCCACGGGGCCACCCTCCACCACACGTGCCTCTCTTGGTGTCGTAAAGTGTTCTGCACGGGGCTGGTGCCGCCAGGTGTCACTCGGGAACGAGCCTGGCTGAACTGTGGCTGCTGCGGCACCCAAGGCCAAGGCCCGGCCCCTCGTCTGTCCGTCCAGCCCCTCAGCGAGGTTCTCCCGTGCGGGGCCAGGCACGGGGCGGGCGGCGTGCAGCCACCCCTGCCCGGGCGCTCACTCATCTGTGCAGACTCCGCCTTTCCTGGAGGTGGTTTGGGGTAGACCTGGAGTGGGGGGCGGGGGTCCCTTCCCCCAGAAGAGCAGACTAGCTCCGGCCACCACGTGCGTTTCCCTGGGCAAGGGCGGGGATGGAGGACAGGTGGGAAGGTTACGGGGTCCGTGGCCCTAAGCTGCAGCTTCTATGCGGATGCACCGACGCTTCTTTCCGTGACCTGCGGTCAGTCGGCGGGTGCTTTGCTTTCACTGGGGGGTCACAGCGGGCTGCGCCCGAGGTTCTCTGCTGGCCCTTGCCAGGGGTCCCTCCTGCCGTGCCCTGGGGGACCATGTGTGCTGCGGGCTCCCCCCTGAGTCAGCTGAGCGCGAACAAGAGCAAACAAGAGTCTGACGGATGAGGCCAACAGAAAATCAAGGCCACCCTAGAAAATACCACGAAAGCCCAGGAGCCCCGCCCCGCCCCGGCTCAGCCGCTCTCCACAAAACCTGCTCCAGGCTCTGCCCTTCCAGGACCTGGGAAAGGCGCTGTCCAGAGAGGCCAGGAAGGCCAGAGGGAAGCAGGTGGCGGAGTGGCCGGACCAGGGGCCCAAACTGCTCTTGGCCCCGTAGCACCACGTGTGCTCACATCAGCACTGAGCCCGCCAGAGCCCCAGGGGCCAGGAGGGGGCCACACGGCAGTGCCCAGGGCCCGTCCCTGCGCTGGTGAGGGAAAGTGAAGCTGGGATCTATCACTAGGAAAGAGGGGAGAGGAGGGAGGAAGGAATGATGCTCAGCAGAGCCAGCCAGGCGCTACCGGGGCAGACAGCTCTGAGGGGGCTTCCAGTCCCACCGGCAGTGTTCGGGGCTGGAGCAGCCCGGGGTCTGGGGGCTCAGGGGTGAGGTGAGAGCTCAGCCATCACATGGGCCGTGGACGGACGCTGTTCCGTGATGGGGTCAGTCCCGCGTTAGACCAGAGCGTCAGGGGGAGGCGGTGGCTGGTCTGAGTTGGGATGTTCGCGCTGAGAAATGCACCGACGGCCCTCGCTCAGCTCGGAGAGGAGACGGTGTTTCCGCCATCGGGACGGAAGCATCAGACAAAGGCCTACTGTTGAGGCCCAGAGGAAGAGAAGCAAGGGGGGCTTCTCTTCTGCATTAGGAGGGTCTGCAGGGCGGGGTGAGTGGGGGCAGGGGATGGGGAGAAGCACAGGGGAGAAGCAGGAAAGAGGGCAGCAGGGGTTACAGGGGAGAGCAGGAGAGAAGGCAGCAGGGGGAGCAGGGGAGAGCAAGGGAGAAGCCGCAGGGGAGAGCAAAAGAGAAGGCAGCAGGGGGAGTAGGGAAGAGCAATGGAGAAGCAGCAGGAGAGAGCAGGAGAGAAGGCAGCAGGAAGGAGTAGGGGAGAGCAGGAGAGAAGACAGCAGGGGGAGTAGGGGAGAGCAATGGAGAAGCAGCAGGAGAGAGCAGGAGAGAAGGCAGCAGGAAGGAGTAGGGGAGAGTAGGAGAGAAGACAGCAGGGGGAGTAGGGGAGAGCAATGGAGAAGCAGCAGGAGAGAGCAGGAGAGAAGGCAGCAGGAAGGAGTAGGGGAGAACAGGAGAGAAGACAGCAGGGGGAGTAGGGGAGAGCAATGGAGAAGCAGCAGGGGGAAGTAGGGGAGAGTAGGAGTGAAGGCAGCAGGGAAGAGTAGGGGAGAGCAGGAGAGAGGCAGCAGGGGGAGTAGGGAAGAGCAGGAGAGAGGCAACAGGGGGGAGTAGGGGAGAGCGGGAGAGAGGCAGCAGGGGAAGTAGGGGAGAGTAGGAGTGAAGGCAGCAGGGGGGAGTAGGGGAGAGCGGGAGAGAGGCAGCAGGGGGAATAGGGAAGAGCAGGAGAGAGGCAGCAAGGGGAGTAGGGGAGAGCAGGAGAGAGGCAGCAGGGGGAATAGGGAAGAGCAGGAGAGAGGCAGCAGGGGGAGTAGGGGAGAGCAGGAGAGAAGCAGCAGGGGGGAGTAGGGGAGAGCAGGAGAGAAGGCAGCAAGGCTGCAGGAAGGATGCAGAGATGCCCTGGCAGGGTCTGGGGAGTTCCCTGGCCGTGATTTCTGGGCTGGTACAGACAGGAGGTGTGGGGAAGAGACTGAATTTGGGATGGGATGATCTGAGTTAGGGAAGTGAGGAGCAGAGAGGAGGAAGTGGGGGGGGGGCGGGGCTCTGACCCGTGGCTTCAGATGAGCCAAGGACTCAGGACTCAGGCGGGCGCAGCCTTGAGGAGGGACAAAGCCCAGGAGAAGGGCGTCAGCGCACACTGTGGCCACGGGGAGATTTTTATTACCATTTCAATTTCCTTGATGGTGATAGGTCTGTTGAGGACTCCAGCTCTTCTTGGTCCAGCCAGGGAGGCTACAGGAATCCAGGAATTTACCCATTTCCTCGAGGTTTTCTTGTTTCATAGCACAGAGCTTCTCATAGTAATCTCTGAGGATCCTTTGAATTTCTGTAGTTTCTGTTGTGATGTCCCCCTTTCCATTTCTGATTCGGTTTATTAGGGTTCTCTCTCTCCCTTTCTTTGTGAGTCTTGCTAGGTAGAGGTTTATCGATCTTGTTTATTTATTTATTTATTCTTTTGCTTTTTGGGTCACACCCAGCTATGCTCAGGGGTTACTCCTGGTTTTGCACTCAGGAATTACTCCTGGCGGTGCTTGGGGGACCATATGGGATGCCGGGGATCGAACCCAGGTCGGCCGCGTGCAAGGCAAACATCTACCTGCTGTGCTATTGCTCTGGCCCCTCTTGTTTATTTTCTTAAAGAACCAGCTCTTGCTTTCATTGATCTTTTGGATTGTTTTTTGGGTTTCCATCTCCTTAATTTCTGCTCTGAGTTTTATCCTTTCCTTCCTCCTGCCTGGGTTGGGCTCCTTTTGTTGGTCATATTCCAAGCTGTTGGTGTACATCCCATAATCTCAGGCCTAGCTAGGCTTGGATGTAAACATTGTTTTTCTGTAACTGTTACTTTAACGGACTACATTTCCGGTTATGTAACTGACTTTGATACTGTTTCCATAGACTAAGTTAATTTGCATAGTCTGCCTATGTGGCTGAATATCATTGGTTAGAACATCAAGCTAGTTAATAAAAGGGGCTGAACAGGCTGCTCTCCGGCACTCCACAGCACAACAACTCTGGGGACAGTTATGTGATCCTCCCAGAAAACATATTTCTTTCGCGTGCATATCTTAAATGCCTCAGACTGTCTAACCAAACTTTACAGCGACATATGTTGCAACATATGGCACCCAATGCGAGGCTCAAATATAAAGGCCCGATATGGAAGAAATAGAGAAAGGGAGAGATAAAGAAAGGGAATAAATATAGAAAGGAAGGAAGGAAGGAAGGAAGGAAGGACGGAAGGAAGGAAGAAGGAAAGAAAGGAAGAAAAGAAGGAAGAAAGGAAAGGAATAAAGAAAGAAAGATAGAAGAAAGAAAGAAAGAAAGGAAGGAAGGAAGGAAGGAAGGAAGGAAGGAAGGAAGAAGAAAAAGGGAATAAAGAAATATAGGTAGAAAGGAAGAATAAGAAAAAGAGAAAGGGAATAAAGAAATATAGATTGAAGGAAAGGAAGGAAGAAGAAGAAAAAGAGAAAAGAAATAAAGAAATTAGATAGAAAGAAAGGAAGGAAGAAATAAGTAGAAAAAGAAAGATAGGGAATAAAGAAATATAGAGAGAAAGAGAGGAAGGAAGGAAGAAGAAAAAGAGAAAGGGAATAAAGAAATATAGATTGAAGGAAAGGAAGGAAGAAGAAGAAAAAGAGAAAAGAAATAAAGAAATTAGATAGAAAGAAAGGAAGGAAGAAATAAGTAGAAAAAGAAAGATAGGGAATAAAGAAATATAGAGAGAAAGAGAGGAAGGAAGGAAGAAGAAAAAGAGAAAGGAGATAAAGAAATAGAGATAGAAAGAAAGGAAGGAAAGAAGAAAAAGAGAAAGGGAATAAAGAAATATAGATAGAAGAAAAATGAATAAAGAAGAAAAAGAAAGAAAGGGAATAAAGAAATATAGATAGAAAGAAGACAAAGAAAGGGAGAAAGAAGAAATATAGATAGAAAGAAAGAAAGAAGAAAATGAAAGAAAGGAAATAAAGAAAGATAGTAAGAAAGAAAGGGAAAAGAAGAAAAAAAAAAGGACAATGGGTTATTCTGTAAGGTCTCAGCAGGATTCCTAAGTTGACACTCTGAAATCTAACAAAAGCAGCTGGTCTGCCTTTAAAGGAACAGATAAAGCTACACCTCCTTGAGAGGGAAAAAAGGTACTGTCATTGGTTTAAGCAAAAAGATAGAGAACAATTTAATTTAAAACTATGGAAAAAAGTAGGGGAAAAGTTGCATCATGCACAAGTTTTCAAAGCAACTTACAGAGAAACTCCCGTGTTAGAGGAGCTGAGTGGGGAAAAATCTTTGATTCAGCCTAAATTTTGTGCTAAGCCAACAGCGTCTATATTATCTGGTGATTCATATCAAATTGATGATTCACCTGCCCAGTCTAAGTCTGACAGCTTCGAGTCAGGCACAGAGAATTCAGTTTTAAAAGAGGTTATAAGCGCCCAAGAATTGAGAAAAGTTAATTAAAAATTAGATAAATTAATTAGACAAACGAAGTACCTTGAGATGCACCACCCTTCTGAAAGAAGGATAATGCCTGCTGTACAGGGTATCACTGATCCTGACCTTTGGCGGTTCCTTCCCCTCGCTTACAGAAGAATAGGGAAGAGGAATCTCTGTGTTGCCATTTTAAGCTTACTCCTGAGCTGCATTCTCTGGTGCAAAAATATGACGCTCCTTTATATGAAGTAAAATTGAGCCAACAGCCTGCTCAGTTTATGACTTTTCCAGTCGTTTGTAATCCTGATGTGCAAAGAAAAAGACAGGCAGGGGAATATGAGCCTGTTCCTTTTAAGTTTCTTTCCTCGCTTAGGCAAGCTGTGACCACCTACGGTGTTACTTCTAACTATGTGCTAGCCCTTCTTGAAAATTTTGCAGAAGCTAATACTGTAATTCCGCTTGATTGGCAAACTCTTGCAAAGGCAGTGTTAGAAAATTCTCAATATGTACAATTTAAATTTTGGTGGAGAGAAGAGGCTGAGAAGTTTGCTAGAATTAAAACACCAAAACAAGTTGATAACACTGTGAACCAGATTTTAGGCACTGGCAAGTGGGCTTTAGCGGAAGAACAAGTTTGGAGGCAAACATTTTAGAAGCTGTTGATAAGACCTGTCTAAAGGCGTGGCGTTATCTTGAGATCTCTACAAAACATTCTATGTCATTCACAAAAATCTTTCAGGAAGTACATGAACTTTATACAGATTTTATTGCCAGACTCCAGGACTCCCTTGAAAAGGCTATACCTGATGAAGGCCTTTGTGAAATGCTTATGCTAACTTTAGCGGTGGAAAATGCTACAGCAGATTGCCAAAAGGCAATTCAAACTGCTAAGCTAATGGGAAAAAACTCCCTGGATGATTTTATTAAAGTATGTAGAGAAGTGGGAACGCCAACCTATTAAGCTGCTGATATTTCAGTTTTACAGGATTTATTTCTGACTCCTAATAAAATTTACAAAATCCTAACTAATGTTTATGGCCCCCTTCCAAAAGGAACAGCAGGATTGATCTTAGGGAGAAGTAGTATGACTCTGCAAGGTGTTAACGTAAAAGTGGGACTCATTGACAGTGATTTTGTGAATGAAATCTCAATTATAGTCACTGTTCAAGCAGCTATTAGAATATTTAAAGGGGAACGTATTGCTCAACTGCTTTTGCTTCGTGCATACTAGGAAAAACTACAGGCAGGAAAAGAAAAGGTGATTTTGGAAGCACTAATGCAGAAATATTTTGTGCAAAAAAGATTACTGATGATAAGTCTACTTTGGTTATGACCTTTGAGGATGGAACAAAACTGGAGGGTATGTTAGATTCAGGTGCTGATGTTACTGTTGTTGCCTCTCATCATTGGCCTATGGTTTGGCAAAAGCATTGTGTGGCCGTTACTTTTTCTGGTATGGGTGTGGTCACTGATGTTCAACAGAGTGTGCAACCTCTTCGTTGTAGTGATCCTGATGGAGACACGGCAGTCATCCAGCCATATATTGCTCTAATAGCTGTCACCCTATGGGGACAAGATTTGTTGCAAAAACTTGGTGTGAAATGTATTAAAAAAAAATAGAGGTGTCGCAGCAACCGCCTTTTTAATTTGAGCCGCTGGTCGAAGAACAGCTCTCCCAATAGTCTGGAAAAAGGTTCAGTCATTAAGAACATTAAGGAAAGTTAATGACTGCATGGAACCAATGGGCCCTTTGCAAATGGGCCTACCTAATTTGGCCACTATTCCAAAACAGTGGAATATTATTATAATTGATCTAAAGGATTGTTTCTATACCATCCCTTTGAGAGAAGAGGATAGAGAAAAATTTGCCTTTACTGTGCCTTCCTTAAATAGTGAAACTCCTGCTAAAAGATATCACTGGACTGTTTTGCTTCAAAGGATGATGAATAGTCCCACGATGTGTCAATATTTTGTTAATAAACCATTGGATATAATTAGGGCACAGTATCCTGAAGTCAAAATTATTCACTATATGGATGATATTCTAATCACTGCTCCACCTCAAATAAATTTGCAGAAAGTTTATGAAGCTATAACTTATAGAGTCATGGGGTTTAAAAATTGCACACGACAAAATTCAATGTTCAGTTCCTTGGGAATTTTTGGGACAAATAATATGGGAGAGTAGAATTACACCTCAAAAGGTCCAAATTCGGAGAGATAAATTAAAAACTTTAAATGATTTTCAAAAACTATGCCCTACAAAATTTGTTTCAAACATTGGAATGTGATCCCTCTTTAAATAGTCCAAAGCAACTTAGCCCAGCAGCTGAAAAAGAACTAGAAATAATTGAGGAAATTGTTAATAAGGCTCAGCTGGATAGAATTGACTCATCAGAAAGTTTAAATCTGATAGTGTTGCATACTTCACATTCTTCTGCTGGGATTTTGGTACAAGGAACTAATATTGTGGAGTGGAGTTTTTTACGTAACAAGTCTAGTAAAACAATAGTTACTTATGTAAATAAAATATCTCAAATAATTTTCAAAGGAAGAAGAAAGACTAGACAATAGGGAGTGACCCGACTGAAATTATTGTACCATTGACTAATGAGCAAATTCAAGCGCTATGGGAAATTGATGAAGATTGGCAAATTGCTTGCACTGATTATCTGGGCAAAATTCATAACAACTTTCCAAAGCAATAGATATTTCTCTTAGACAGCAAATATCCAGAGCACTGTTCACCTTGAATTTTTTGAATTGCTCTGATGAAATGACATCGGTGGAAAAACATTGGGAAATTCAGGATAGTTCAGAAGAAATAAATTCTAATAGAATTAAAAATGATTTAGATAAAATTAATCAGAGATGTAAGGTCCTTTACAGGGACCCAGTCTCTGGGAGTTGGATGCCAGGCCAGGTGGAAAGGTGGGGACAAGGTTTTGCTTTTATCTAAGCAAACAGAAACCACTTTTGGTGTCCTATAAAAAGACTAAAGCTTCTCGGTGAATAAGGAATAGCAAATGAAAAAACTGCAGTATGGATTCCTTCTTCAAAAATTTTTGCTGGCTTTATTAAAATAGAAGCGCTTCTCTTTTTGGACCCAATTTTAATAAGCAGGAGACAGGCTAGTTGGATTGAGAAACGGGGCATAATCCCAATCGGCCGACAGGAAATTTTTACCCTGGGGACTGCCCTTCCTTTCTCTGTCCATCAGTTTTTCTTCCCTGGTTCTTGGAGGGTCAGATCGATTGATCAGGTATCAATGAATGCACATGCATGTGATTTTGTTGTCTTTCTCTATGTCTGTCTCTGTTGAGTGCTTTAAATGTTGAAGTCAGATTGAAATCAGAAGTGGAAATCCTTGTAAATGGGCAAACAGCGCCATCAAAAAGGTTAGTAATATGTTCTCCAAAAAATTTTAAATGTTTGAGTGTTTTTTGGAGCTTATTAAGAATTGTAAAATTAGAGCATGAAACCAAGGTAAAAATGGTTAAAGATTGGTGTAAAAGGTTCATGATTTGAAATACCTAAGGTATAAGAACTATCAAAATTAATTAAAAAGATGTTTTCCTCATGTTTTGTAAAAATGATATGTTTTTATTGTTAGTACATTTTCTCTCTAAATATTTATATTACAATTTTTGTTTGCATCTGCATTATATTAAGTTGTTAAAAAGAGAATTGAATTAATTGTATATAAAAATAGGTTCAAAAGGTACTGGTTTAGTGCAAAGCACAAATTTTTAGAGATAATAGGTTTATTATATAAGACTGGAAAATATTCCATGCATATTTTATTGGGACATCTATGAAGTTTGAGAAGGAGGAAGTTTCTAATTTTACTGATGGATGCCGGTGATTCTTCTTTGTCCATGAGAGAAGAATCTGATAACGAGAGTGCTTCCGCAGTTGCTGATTGTGGAAGAACCTGGACTGTGAAGTTCATCCAAAAATGGCATGAAAGTGTTGTTTTGTTTAGAGACTAATTGGTCTTTGCTGACAAATGTCTCTGAACAGGACTGGAACTGGAATATTACTTAATGTGTGTAAACTCTGTATATGTAAACTCTGTATTGTAAAATGGAAAACAATTTCTGTAAAATAAGGTTAGATTTTCTTAAGATTTTCTTGAGGTATTACTGGAAAGACTTGTGAAAATGTTTGTATTGTTTATTACTGGTCATTTTAAACAAAAAAGGGGGAAATGTTGGTGTACAACATCCCATAATCTCAGGCCTAGCTAGGCTTGGATGTAAACATTGTTTTTCTGTTACTGTTACTTTAACTGACTATACTTCCAGCTATGTAACTGACTTTCATACTGTTTCCATTGACTACATTAATTTGCATATTCTGCGTATGTGGCTGAATATCATTGGTTAGAACATCAAGCTAGTTAATAAAAGGGGCTGAACAGGCTGCTCTCCGGCACTCCACAGCACAACAACTCTGGGGACAGTTATGTGATCCTCCCAGAAAACGTATTTCTTTCGCGTGCATATCTTAAATGCCTCAAACTGTCTAACCAAACCTTACAGCGACATATGTTGCAACACCAAGCTCTTGAGCTGTGAGGTTAGGTTGTTGATGTGGGCTCTCTCTTCCTCTCTGAGGAATGCTTGTAGAGCTATAAACTTTCCTCTTAACACAGCTTTTGCCGTGTCCCTTAAGTTCTGTTAACTCGTGTCCTCATTTTAGTTTGTTTCCAGGAATCTTTTGATTTTCTCTTTGGTTTCCTTTCTAAGACACTCATTGTTCAATAGTGAGCTGTCTAATTTCCAGGTGTTTGATTTGATTTTCTGTTTGTGTGTATGATTTCCTCTCCATTGCCTTTATGGAAGATGTGATAGATCCATTGGGATGCCGGAGGGCAGTCATCTTGGTCTTGTAGTTGGCGAAGGACAGGCGAGCATTGCGAATACTTTTCCCGGCTTCTACCACATCAGCCAACACTGCTGCTCTTCTCTCTTTGAGGTCTTCCTTTATCGCTTCTCTGCACAACTTTGTGAGCTCAGACATTAGCTTGTGATTGCCTAAGGCTCGTGCCAAACCACCTTGGCAAATGAGCTTGAGAGTTTCCAAAGACAGGCGTCTGTTTGTGGCTTTCCCACTCTCGGCATTCCTCTCACAGTCATAGAGGTGCTGAACCAGTTGATTGTATCCCTCGTCGATGTTGTCAAAGACAGCATCTTCCCACGTTGCCGCAATAGTGCCAAAGAGCTCCCAGTTGGTGGTCATTCTGGGAGTTCTCTTCTTAGGCTTAAACTTTGCAGTCCTTTCTCCCTGCTCTGTGAAGTAGAATTTTGCATGAAGAAGACGGTGGACTGATCCTGTTTGGAATTTTGGGACAACAGTGACATCAGTCAGGCAAAACCTTCAATTGAATATGATGTGGTCAATTTCATTGTGGAACTGTCCACCGGGAAACTCCCATGTCCAGTGTTTAGATTCGGCCTTCTGGAACTGTGAGTTACCATGGATGGTCTTGGTTGACATGATAAACTCAGTCTCTCACCCTGATTGTTCCATTCTAGGCCATGGGTCCCAATGTGGAGTTCTTCTGGCGACCTTCTCAGTCCTATCTTGGCATTAAAATCACCAACAATGATCTTGTAGAAGGTGTGGTCTTCTTTATAGTATTCTCCAGCTCCATGTAGAACTTCTCAATTTCTTCTTCATCGTAGTTGGACCTTGGTGCATAGATGATGAAGATATAAACTGTCGGCAGTGAGCCACATCTATTTAGCATAATTGTCCTTTTGGGTTGTTAGGCATTTGAATGAATCAATGTTCATGGCCAAGTTTGTGTTGACAAGGATACCGACGCCACTGATGCCTCTATTGCCACATGTTCCGAGGAACAGTTCTTCTCCAGTGTCGAAAATGGTGTGATATGATCGATGCCTTCTCCTTCGGTCAGAGCAATGATGTCCTACTTGATCTTCTGCACTTGCACCATCAGGTCCTCCATGGATACTTCCAATTACAGCGTACATACATTGAAAGTACAGACAATCATTTCTGTACAATCGTTGATACAACATCTTAATTTTATGGAGGTATGTTCTGTGGCCCAGCATGTGGTTTATCTTGGAGAATGTCCCACGCACACTTGAGAAGAATGTGTATTCAGCTTTCTGAGGATGAAGTGTTTTATATATATATATATATATATATATATATATATATATATATATATATATATATATACTAATCCCCTTTATTCCATTTCTTCCCTCAGATAAAGTTTGTCCTTGCTAAGCTTGAGTCTGGTTGACCTATAGAGAGGTGATAAAGCGGTGTTGAAATCTCCCACTAGTATTTTGTTGCTATCGATGTCTTTCTTCAAGTCTATGAGTAGTTGTTTTAAGTACTTTGCTGGTCCCTCGCTAGGTGCATATATGTGTAAACACACAAAAAAGAAGGGGGTCACCACACCAGGCACAGGGCAGCAGCGCTCTATCTCTCCCGCTGCCCGCGTTTGATAGTCTCCAGCCACTTCCCCCACCCTGGGGAGGTTGATGGCGATGATGAGGCAGGCGAAGGAAGGAACGGGAGCCAGGCAGGTTGGTCTCAGTTGGAGGTTATTCCATTCCCATCTCCATTCTCCTCTGATTCTCCTCCTGCTTCTTCCTCCCCCATGCTACTTAATTCTCCTTCTCCTCTGGATCTGGATCTCAATCTGGCTTCTCCAGATCTGGCTCTGGGACTGGCCCCCAGCCCACTCTTACAGCCTAGGTAATCCCCCAGCATTAGGGGTTGGGGCTTACATATAGGTGTGGTCACAATCAATAGAGGTAAAGTTCTTTCCCTCAGGGGATGCTTCTTCTAGGACAGATTCTCTTTCAGCAGGACACCCGCCCAAGAGCGGAGTCCCATGGGTGTGTTTCTCCTCTCTTTGTCCAACTAACATGTAAGTATTCATAATATTAATCATTTTGTATGGACAGAGCAAGAGATGCATTAAGCTTATAGAATTGCTCTCCTGGGGTCATCTCGATCTCAGACTACAGTGCTCAGGTCAGATTAGTCTTTCCTATCCCTAGCAGGGTCCTAGTCTCATCGTTGCTTTTGGATCATGACAGCATTTGTCCATGACCAAGCTCTTAACTTATAGTTAAGCATTAGGCACTTTGGCCAGGCCCATCTCGATGCCAGGGTAGCACATAACTCACTGCTTGTCCTGGGTCTGTCCCGTCCCTTGTCGGGACCCTGCTTTTGGGAGTGCTAGGAAGTAAGGGCAGCTGAGGCTTAAGTCAAGAAAGCAGATGCCCGGGAGTGAATAATATTCGAAGCCAATTAAATCCCATATTACAAAAGCATATTAACAATTGTCTTTCTTTGTTCATACAAAAGGACATTGCTTTAAAGTAAACTATTCAAAAGACACGAGGAGAGGAGAAAGGCAATATTAACTTACAATACAAGTTCAGTGTCCTAGAAGGGTCTGACCTTACAAATTAGCAGAGTCTGATTAGGGGGAAAAGCTGACTAACTGGTTAGGGAAGAGAGCATAAAGAAGTGGTTACAGATAGACAAAGGAATGGGAGTGACTCTGGAGCACCTTGATGGGTGTGACCCAATAAACCTAAGCTCCTTGTGGGAAGGTGAACAGGACATACCAATGTTGTCTAAAAATGTTTAGAGATTATTACCAGATAAACCTAAACTCTTTATAGCAAGGGAGAAAGGACAAACCAAAATTAGGCCTAAAATATTTAGAGCTATATTCCAACACATGTACATTTAGGGGTGTGAGTTTTTCCTGCTGCACAGATCCCTTGATCAATAATAAATGACCTTAACTGTCTCTTGTAACCCTCTTCAGTCTGAAATTAATGTGGTCTGATACCAGAATGGCCACCTCAGCTTTTTTTTTTATAGGAGTTGTTTGCCTGAAGGATCGTTTCCAGCCTTTGGCTTTGAGTCTGTGTTTGCTCTGACTGTTCAGATATGTTTCTTGCAGGCAGCAGAATGTTTTCTTATCTATCCTGCCACTCTGCATCTTTTAATTGGTGAGTTTGTTAATGACATCTGTACCTATATGTTCATTGCAGCACTGTTCACAATAGCCCAAATCTGGAAACAACCCAACTGCCTGAGAACAGATGACTGGTTAAAGAAACTTTGGTACAGCTACACAATGGAATACGATGCAGCTGTTAGGAGAGATGAAGTCATGAAATTTGCTTATAAGTGGATAGACCTGGAGAGTATCATGCTATGTGAAGTGAGTCAGAAAGAGAGGGACACACTCATTTGTGATTGCACTCATTTGTGGAATATAAAATAACATGCCATGAAACTGACACCCAAGGACAGTAGACACAAGGGCCAGGAAGATTTGCTCCATAGTTGGAAGCCTGTCTCATGAGCTGGGGGAGAAGGCAGCTGGGAGAGAGAAGGGATCACTAAGACAATGATGGTTGGAGAGATCAGTCGGGATGGGAGATGTGTGCTAAAGTAGATAAAGGAGCAACCATGATAACCTCTCAGTGTCTGTATTGCAAGCTGTAACACCCAAAAGTAGAGAGAGAGTATGGGGGAAATTGTCTGCCATGGAGGCAGGGGAAGGGTGTGAAAGGGGGGTATTGGTGGTGGGGAGTGTGCACTGGTGGAGGTCTGGGTATTTGATCACTGTATGACTGAAACTCAAATGTGAAAGCTTTGTAACTGTATCTCACGGTGATTCAATAAAATAACTGTCACTGTCATCCCACTGTTCATTGATTTGCTCGAGCGGGCACCAGTAACGTCTCTATTGTGAGACTTGCTGTTACTGTTTTGGGCATATCGGATACACCACGGGGAGCTTACCAGGCTCTGCTGTGCAGGCGGGATATGCTCCATAGCTTGCCGGGCTCTCCGAGAGGGGTGGAGGAATCGAACCCAGGTCGGCCATGTGCAAGACAAATGCCCTACCCGTTGTGCTATCGCTCCAGCCCCAATAAAATAAAATAATAAATAAATAAATAAAAAGGAAAGAAAAGGCCATGAAGCCATTCACTTTCGCACTCATGAAAACCAGCAAGGCCAGCTGGGAACTACACAGGCATCTCTCTCCCTCTTCCCTCCCACCTTCCTTTCACCTTCTTGCCTCCTTTCCGATTGGTTGGAGAGCGAAGGCTTAGGAGAAATCAGAATTTATATTGTCAAACCAGGCAGGGCGGGTTCCATCCTGAGCACAGAGCCAGGAGTCAGTCTGAGCACTGCCAGGTATTGAAAAAAAATTATAGATTGAGATTTTCTACTGGGGATGAATAGACTGTTGAGAATAAATGTAACTTTTATCTCCCAAAACCTGGAAAAATGTATCTAATGGTAAATGTATCTAAGTATATCTAATGGTAAAGAAAATGGAAACAATGGGTCATACCTGGTGATGCTCAGGGGCTACTCCTGGCTCTGCACTCAGGAATTACTCCTGGCAGTGCTCAGGGGACCATATGGAATGCTGGGGATTGAGCCCGGGTCGGCCACGCGCAAGGCAACTCCCTACCCGCTGTGCTATCGCTCCAACCCCTCGCCTTGCTCCTTTTAGTGTTTTTGTCCCCAGTACTTTAAAGCGATGTCTAATTTGCACAAATGCCAGAAATTCTGGCTAAACTTTATCTGGAGTGGAAAGATGATGATATTTTATTTTTATTTTTTATTTTTTTAAAGTTTTATTGAATCACCATGTGGAGGGTTACATAGTTCTCAGGATTATGTCAGTTATACAATACTCAAACACCCTTCCCTTCACCAGTGCCCATATTCCATCACCAACCACCCCAGTATATCTCCCGCCCCCTCCCACTCCTTCCCGCCCCCCCAGTCCCCGCCCTTGTAAGTGATAAGTTTCACTTCGTTTATGCTTTATCTTGGTTACATTCCATGTTTCAACACATAACTCACTATTGTTGCTGGGGTTTCCCCCCAAAAAGAAAAAGACAGTCCTACTGCCAAGGAAGCATTTGATAGTTCTCCATTGCTGAGAATGTAGAGATATTAAGTCCCATTGTTTGTTACATAACTTTTCTTTTTTCCCCCCTCGTCCCGAGCCACCGAGTTCATGCCTGTTTAGTAATCGCCACGCTGCCTGACAAAGGGAAAAAAACCGAAAAAGATGGTTATTTCCCGTCAAGGATGATGATATTTTAGAACTTAATGATTAACCGAGACCATGGAGGCACAGTTGATAGTGGCCAGTGTGCTCACAGAGCTGACCCTGGCAATGGAGCCCCAGGGGTTGGGTAATCAACCTCAGGATACCTGTGTTGCAGACGGATGCTGATGTGGGTACTGTTTTCCATAAAAAAAAAACCCTGACATCTGCCATAGTATTTTTTCAACATATTTTTTAGCTCAGGGTCAGTAATTCATAACGGTGTCCATCATGGAGTTTCCGGTACACAGCATCCCACACCAACCCCCCCGCGGGGTCCCCACGTCTGCTTCTGCTCCTCAACCCCACCCCCCACTGGCCCATTTCTAGATTTGGTTACTGCAGCTGGGCCTCGTGGTTTAGGTGCACACACAAACCCCACCTCTCCCCACCCGTGTGTCCAGGACCCTTGACGCCCCGCTCTCTGCCTCTTTGTCCCCCCATGCCTCTTTTCTCTCCTTTGCTGGGATTCTCATTTCTATAATCGTTGAGGTCTTATATTCTGGTGGGAAGATTTGATGGTGGTGGGATTGGTGTTCGAATATTAAATGTAATCAAATATTGTGAACTACTTTATAAAATGGACTGGAGCGATAGCAGAGCAGGTAGGACATTTGCCTTGCATGTGGCCGACCTGGGTTCAATTCCTCCATCTCTCTCAGAGAGCCCGGCAAGCTACCGAGAGTATCCCACCTGCACAACAGAGCCTGCCAAGCTCCCTGTGGCATATTCGATATGCCAAAAACAGTAATGACTAGTCTCACAATGGAGATGTTATTGGCGCCTGCTTGAGAAAATTGATGAACAACGGGATGACAGTGACAGTGGTACAGTGGTACTTTATAAAATAAAAAAAATTTAAAAAATGATTGACATAAAAATAGATCTTACATTCTTCTGTTATTCTATATACCCAGGTAAGTGAAATCACCTGGTAGTTGTCCTTCTTCTTACTTCCTTCCCCTAACGTGATGCTCCATCCAAGTTGCTGTGAGCTGTGTGAGTCACCCCTCCCGCAGCTGCGTTGACTCCTCTGTGTGTCCATATAGCAAGGCTGCCTTATCTCCACGGTCTGGATGGAACCAACCGGGCCGAATCCGCATCCTAGCCATCATACTAAGCACTGCAATGAATAACCGTGTACGTATGATATTTTGAATGAATTGTTTTTGTCTGGAAGGAAGATACCAAGAAGTGAAATTTCTGCATTGTGTGGCAGCTCTATGTTTACTTATCTGAGAACTCTCCACTCCGTTTCCCATGGGGTTTATTTGGGAATAATAATTGGGAATCACTTGTATCACTTGTCATCCCATTGATCTTCAATTTGCTCAAGCGGGTGCCAGTAACATCTCCATTTGTCCCTGTCATGTGCTAGTGTAGCCCAATGATATCTACTCGCTCCAGGATCAGGTTTCTGATCAAATTGATGTTCAAATCGTTCGTTCAGGGTTTTGACGAAGAAGTCTGACCATCTCGTTGATGGGTGGCCACGTGGTCTTTTGACATCCTGTGGAATCCAGTTGGTAACAGCTCTAGTCCAGCAGTCGTCTCTTAATCGCATTAGGTATCTGGCCCATCTGAGTTTTGACGCCTTGGCAAAGGAGAAAGCAACCCTGACCATCAACGGAGGTTGGAACTCTGGATTCCTTCTCTCACTTGAGTAAAATGTGATACTCCTAGCGTAGCTCTTTTCGATTCCTCTTTGGGGAATTGAAAATTCCAAAGAGGAATTGGGAATACCAGAGGATATTCCTACCAGCAGCAGATGGTTTTTTTTTTCCACTACATCCCCAGCAACACAGATTATTTCCTGTTCTTCTTTACTCTATTTTTCTTTTTTTGGTATGTGTCCACCTCACTGGTGAGAGATGATATCTTCTTGTTGTCTTGATTTGGATTTTCCTGATCACGAGTGATGAATACTTTTTCATATGTCTACTGACCACTATTTTCTTCAAAGAAGTGTTATTCATTTTCTATCCCCATTTTGACAGGGTTTTTGAATTCTATGTTGTTGTTCTTTGTGAGTGCTTTATATATCTTAGATACTAACCCTTTATCTGGTGATTGTTGAGTGGAAATATTTTCTCCCATTCTGTTACCTTGTTAGAATTGTTTACTATGTGTTAGTGATGATTTCAAAACTTTGTTTGGACTGAGTTGCTCAGTGGAGACTCTCCTGAAAAACAAAAATGCCCACAAAGGTCGTTTAAGCGGAATCTCAAGCTTCACATTAAAGAAATCTAAATAATTTCACAGGCTCATCACATGCCACTTTAGGCCTATAGTGAATCAAAACAACGAAGGGGACGTCTTAAAAAAACTGTGGAGAAAAAGTAAACAGAAACTTCCTCAAAGAAAAATACAAATGGCCAAATGGTCCATGAAAAATACTCTACATCGCTAATCATCAGGGAGCTGCAAATCAAAGCAGCAGTGAGATATCACCTCATGACGCAGGACGCGCTAGCACAAAAGGAGGGAGAACAACCAGGCTGGTGCAGATGCGGGGAGAAAGGGGCTCTCCTTCATTGTCGGTGGGAATGCCGACGGGTCCAGCCTTTTTAGAAAGCAAACAAACAAACAAACAAACAAACAAAACCCCCTAGAAATTTAGCTTCCATATGACACAGCAAGACCACTCCTGGGAATATACCCCGGGGGTCCAAAACACAGCAGCAGAAAAGTCATCTGCTCTTCACAATAGCCAAAATCTGCAAACAACCTGAATACCTCACAGCAGACAAATGGATAAAGAAACTCTGATACAGCTACACAATGGAATACTACACAGCCACCAGGAAAAATGAAGTCATGAAATTTTCTTGTAACTGGATGGACATGGAGAGTACCATGCTGAGTGAAATGAGTCAGAGGGAGAAGAGAATGACTGGACTGCTTTGTGGGATTAAACAGCAGCATAGTATGGGACCAACACCCAAGGACATAGAACTTGCCACAAGTGAGGGGTGGGGGAATGCAGTTAGGACAGAGAAGGGGCCACGATGACAATGATAGGTAGAAATGATCACTCTGGACACGGACTGAGTGCTGAAAGGAGGGAAAGGACATATATGTACATATATATATAACCTGTATGAATATAATATGAATATTCATATGAATACAGTAACTTTTGCAAAACCATAATTCCCACAGAGAGAGAGAGAGGGAGAGAGATGGAGGGAGGGAGAGGGAGAGAAAGAGAGAGGAAAAGAGGAGAGGGAGAGAGAGAGGGAGAGGGAGAGAGAGAGGAAAAGGGGAGAGGGAGAGGGAGAGAGAGGAAAAGGGGAGAGGGAGAGGGAGAGGAAGAGAGAGGGAGAGGGAGAGAGAGGAGAGTCTCCAGTAGAGGCAGGCTGGGGCAGAGGAGGGATATGGAGACCCTGAAGGTCGTGGGAAATGTACACTGGTGAAGGGGCGGGTGATGGAAATTTGTATGATTGAAAACTAATCATGAACAACTTCGTAACTGTGTATGTCACGGTGATTCAATTAAGCAACAATAACCTAATGTATAAGCCTTAGAGCCAAACCATGAATCACTGAGCATGGTGTGGGCTCAGCTGGTTGGAGCACATGCTTTGCATTGGGGAGCCCCGGGTTCAATTCCTGCAGCAATGTGGCCCCTCAGCATAATCAGGATTGACCCCTGAGCATCCAGCTGGGAGTAGGCCCCCAGAATCACACAGCTTCCCCTCCCCCAACCAAAACAAAGCATTCCGGTGAGAAAGGCCAGGAGCCGGAGAGATAGTCTGGCGGCTAGGGAGCTTGCTTTGCACACGGCCAACCTGGGGTCCATCGCTGGCACCCATACGGTCCCCCGAGCTCTCCAGGAGTGATCCTCGAGCACAGAGCCAGGAGTAAGCCCTGAGCACCACTCAGTGTGGCCCAAACCGTTCCCCCATCTCTCCCAAAAAGGCCAGAGCCAGCCAGAGCCAGTGGGGATTCTAGAAAGAGTCTGCAGCTACCCCTGGTCTGGGCAGCGGAGGGTGGACCACTGCCGTCGGCTTCAACCCTTCTGGAAAACAGCGTGGGGTCTGCTCAACAACTTAGAAAGAAAATCCTCCTCTGACCAAATGGGTCTGTTTTCTGGAATCTACCCACAAACACAAACACATTTTGCAAGGTAGATGCACGCTCCTGTTCGTGTTAGCACTATTTCAGTGCCAAGATTTGGAAACAACTTATCTATGCAGGGACAGGTTGACATGGCAGCTGTGACCTGTCTACCACGGAATAGCAGCCAGTGAAATTAAAGGATGAAATTTTGGCTTCTGCCACCACTTGGACAGAAGTAAAGGAGGCCAGGGAAGAGAAATAGATCCAGGGACCAAGTCTGTACAATTGGTCGCCTTCTTTGAGGCATTTAAGTAAATGAAAGAAGGAAATAGACAGTATCTAATGAAAATACAGCCTTGGACTTTGACAATTGGACTGAGGTCACCACATCGGATGGGAGGGGACTTTGGAAGGGAATGGTGAGGGTTGGAGGGTCATAAAACCAGTGGTGGAAAAATATGGGAGCTTTGGTAGAGGTGGACATACAATAATTCACTGTATCACTGTCATCCCATTGTTCATTGATTTGCTCAAGCGGGCGCCGGTAATGTCTCCATCTGTCCTAGCCCTGAGATTTTAGCAGCCTCTCTTTACTCATCCTTCCCAACGGTGCCACATTGGAGGCTCTTTCAGGGTCAGGGGAATGAGACCCATCATTGTTACTATTTTTGGCATATCGAATATGCCACGGGGAGCTTGCCAGCCTCTGCTGTGCAGGCAGGATACTCTCAGTATCTGAGAGGGAGAATTAGACAATAAGAGGTCGCGCAGCCACAAATGCAGCCACGTGCTTCTGGGAGCTTTGTTTTATAACCAGGGGTCTAAGCCAAATACAATAATTATACCCTCAAATTGTAACATGAAAGCTATTGTAACCACATAACACAATAATAATAGCTACAAGAGAATAATGAATAATAAATTAATAAGAACAATAAATGAAATATATTACTGAGAATAAACAATATTAAAATAATAATGAGTAACAAATTACCAAATGCTTTCTTTTCAGCAGATCGACTTTAGGGGGGAGAAACTCCAAATCAATAATAGTGAATTTTTTTGTTTAAATATTGAATGTAATCAAAGTAAAGTGAAAGTAAAGTGAAATTTACCAGTTACACATGCGGGGTGGGGGGCTGGGGAGGTGGGGGGAAGGGGGGAGGTATATCGTGATTCTTGGTGGTGGAATATGTGCACTGGTGAAGGGATGGGTGTTTGAGCATTGTATAACTGAGACTTAAACCTGAAAGCTTTGTAACTTTCCACATGGTGAATCAATAAAAGAATTAAAATAATAATAATAATAATGAGTAACAAATAACAAAGCAGTGATGGAAAATGAAATGGCGTTCCCCCACTACGTAAGGATAGTGGCTGGGGGTTGGCCCTGAACAAGCACTGGGCATTGTGCCAGCAGGTGGCTCGGGCAGCCAGGGTTGATGCTTGCAGAGTTCCAGAATAAATCCCTGTGCTGGGAGGCCCTACCGCCCCGGCTTCAGTGTCACAGCCGGAGACAGACAAATCTCTTGCCCCTTTGGGGTCCGAGGGGCCTTTCTGGGGAGCACTGGCCTCGTGCTTGCTCAGCGACCCCGCTCCTCCCCACCCAGGTGCTGTGCTCCCTTCTGGGCTCATGGCGTGCTCCGGTAGGAGCAGGACGTGAGTGTCTGGGCTTGGGGGACAGCCCACAAGTGTCCCGAGTGCCACATCCCCACATCCTGCCATGTGGCTCCATTCGCTAGCTGTGTTTGGGGACAGGAGGCCTGGGCTGAGCCGCTTGGGGTGCTTCCTCCCTCCCCCCCAGGAAAGAAGCGTGGCATGTCGGCACTCACTGGGAGTCTGTGGCTGGTTCTCCAGGGAGACTCGGGGCCCCAGGGTGCTCTGGCAGGCCTGCCACTCAAGTGGCCCGTAAGTTAGGTGCCACCTGATCCCAGTCCTGTTGGGGGGGCGCAGGGGACACATCTGCCAGTGCCTGGGGGGTCCTGCGGAGGTGGGGGTGAACTTGGGCACATCATCCGGTCACACCTCCAAGCTATTTCTCTGGCCGCTTCACTGGAATTGTTTCCACACACGGTAGGTCTGAAGTGCCGTCTGCTGTCTGGTGGAATCCAGCGTCCCGCCCTCACAGAGACACTGTCCGTGTGTCCTGTCCATAGCAAATGCCACTTACTAAAAAATGGTTTAAGACCAGAGTGTGGCCAAGTGGTAGAGCACATGCCTTCGAGGGCTGCAGATGGCCCCTGCCACCTCTCTCCCTCACTCCTTCCCAGTTGCACCAAAGACAAGGCTCTGTCTGGAGACAGGGCACGGGGCGCTCTTGAAACGCGCACAGAGAAGCTAGAAGGGGGCTGGAGCAATAGCACAGAGGGGAGGGCGTTTGCCTTGCATGCGGCTGACCTGGAGTTCGTTTCCCAGCATCCCATAGGGTCTCCCGAGCACCACCAGGAGTAATTCCCGAGTGGAGAGCCAGGAGTAACCCCTGAGCATCTCCAGGTGTGACCCAAAAAACAAAAATAAAAATAAATTTAATCAGAGATGCTAGAGGTCCCAGACAAGGCCTCTCTCCCCAAAGCCCGAAGCCCAGAATGTTCCTCGTTTCATCATTCCGCGTGGAGGTTTGCCGACAAGACAAGCTGTCCCGCGGGAGGCCAGGCCAAGGACTTCCACTGCTTGTTCTGCGTCCACCCCCACCTTCCTCCCTAACCTTTCCCTGTCAACCTCGTTTCGGGAGTTCTGGGAAGAAGAGCAAGAGTCTTATCTTCTTATCTAAGGAGGGATCGTAATCACTTCCGCACATGTCTGACTCGTGGGTTACAAAACTTAGTTGCTTGTGCTGATTGAAATGGAATTTCCACATCAGATAGACTCCTGTGGAAGTAAAGATTGAAGCAAGGGGTAGAAATGGTAGAAACCTCAAGGCTGAGGGACAGTAGAGCGGGTAGGGCACTCACCAGTACTCAGCTGACCTGGAGTTAATCCCCAGCATTCTGAGTACAGCCACGAGTGATTCCCGAGGGACCCCTAAACACCCTGGGGTGTACCCCAAAACAAAAGACAACAAAAAAAAAGAAAAAGAAATGACAGAAATCTCTAAGTATATGTCTCTGAGATCTTTGGTGACAAAATTTTAGAACTACTTATTGAGAGAAAATAATAAATTATTTCAGACAATATAATGATTCCAGGTCGAAGTAGATTTTTCTGTTGTTGGGTTAGTTAGTTGGTTTTAGATTTCTTTGATTAATTAGTTGACTTTTGTTTGTTTAGGAATCGCACCTGGCTGTGCTCTGGGCTTACTTCTGGCTCTGTATTCAGGGATCACTCCTGGAGATATTCAGGGACTGTGTGTAGTAGCAGGGATTACATCCGCATCAGCCTTGTGCAAGATAAGCGCCCTACTCGCTATAGTCTCTCTATGGCCCCTATGATTTCAGGTTGAGTGAATTAATATCTTACCCCAATAAATGAGACCTTAGTATTGAAACTCAGTGACTATTCAAGTGTTTTAAATTGTTTTCCAAAGCTCTTAGCAAAATAAAGTTATACTAATTTTAGTACTGGGATTTCATTGGATACTTATACTGAAATATAAACTAGGGGGTTATACCTAGAAAGAGTATAGATGTGTATTTTAAGTAAGAAAGATAGTGGGTAGAGAAATCTCTGTTGAGGGAAAGGAAGGAATTCTGATTTAAAGTGGAAATGGCTGTTTAGGAGCTGAAATGAAGAAAAGTCACAGAATTTAATAACTTTAAAGTAATGTGCAGAAGGATTGAAGATTGGGCTTGAGGGAAACAAATGTTATATGGTCTGAATTATAATGATCTTATATTATAATTATAATAAATTATGATTATAATATGGACTGGAGCGATAGCACAGTGGGTAGGGCATTTGCCTTGTACATGGCTGGCCCGGATTCAATTCCTCTGTCTCTCTCAGAGAGCCCAGCAAGCTACCGAGAGTATCCCGCCCACATGGCAGAGCCTGGCAAGCTATGAATAAAGCCCAAATCTGATCTCTGTGTCTGACCCACATTTCCAATATTTCCTTTCTGGTTGTATTTTAGGTAGTAGGGTTACAATAGCATCCAAACTTATGGTACTGATGTACAGAGTTGCCGAGTACTTCTCCACCAAAGGGCCATAGCCTCCTCCCCATCACGGCGTGCTTCACCTCCAGCCCAACCCTCCTCTGTCCCTGTTCTCCCGTCTGTCGATGAGAAACGGCTGTGATGCAGACAAGAACGTCCTCAGAACACCCGTGTGTGCCAGACTCTCGCTCTACGTTCTGGCCTTTCATCCAGTCAACCTATTCAGTTGTCTTTAGTATTTCCTAGTAAATTTGCAGTGATGAACAACCCGGAAAGTTCTCTTCTGGGGACTGTCCCAGCTGGAGGTGGAGAACTCGATACAGACAGCAGAGATGCTGGCATGGTGATTGTGTCAGTTTCCTGAATGCAAAGGACGTGAGAGACTCTGCAAAGCAGGGCATGCTTGTCAGGGCACCTATGTCAAGGGACATGTGTCAGGGCACATGTGTCAGGGCACGTGTGTCAGGGCACGTGTGTCAGGGGACATGTGTCAGGGCATGTGTGTCAGGGCACATGTGTCAGGGCACGTGTGTCAGGGCATGTGTGTCAGGGGATGTGTGTCAGGGCACGTGTGTCAGGGCATGTGTGTCAGGGGACATGTGTCAGGGCACATGTGTCAGGGCACGTGTGTCAGGGCATGTGTGTCAGGGCACGTGTGTCAGGGGACATGTGTCAGGGCACGTGTGTCAGAGCACACATGGGGGGAGTGTTAAACGAATCATTCCCACTCCTACAAGATGGGCGGTGAACCTCCCCAGCCGACTCTGACGGGGAAGGAGGAACGGTAAGCAAGGAGAGGCTCAGAGGCTGGGCTCGGGGCAAGCAAAATGGCACCAGCCCTCATGATGCAGATCAGAGACCCCCACGTTCCTGTTTAGGCAGGCAGAGGGGAGCAGTCCGGTTCTTCCCTTGTCCAGGTGCAAGTTGGTGCAGTGGCCTCTGCCAATCCACTGGAAAACAGGAGAGAGAGTGATGGATCATCTCGGAGACCAGACCAGGGAAACTGGGAAGCCCTCCAACCCCCCAGGCTCTGCCTTGCCACTGTGCCTCTGTGGGGGTCTGAGCTCTCTCCTGGGAGGGGCTGGGCACGCTGGGCAGCAGGAGGAAACTAGGGAGATGTGGATCGGAAGGGTGAGCAGAGGGAACGCCGAGCTGTGAATGAGCTGTGCTCTTTCCCTGGGCATCAGGGAGGCTCCCCTTTCTGATCCTTTCGCCTGTGACTAGTTTGGATCCCTGGGCTACACACAGAAAGGGTGCGAACCTTCCCAGAGTGGCTCGTCCTGTGAAAAATCCCACTTCCCGGCTGGAGCAGCAGCGCGGCCAGCCAGGTTTGATCTGCGGCACCACCTACTTAGTCCTTAGAGGCCCCTCAGGAAAGGTCCACGTGAAAGCCCTGGTTACCGCAAGGTGTGGTCCCAAAACAACAGTAATGACAGTCTCCCTTCCACACCCACATCTCTCTCCTCCCTCAGAGTGACATCCAGGCCAGGTCTGAGGATGACCGTGCCCCAAGATGTTCCAGCACTGTTGGAGCATTTCCTAGCTGAGTCAACCCACGAGGGACACACAACTGGAGAGATTCACTGAGCCGCTGACTGAAACGAGCAGCTGGACTGCTGCTTGCATCCCTGGATGCTCATGTCATGAGTACGGAGGAAAGGTGCCCAGGGGAGACAAAGGGGGAGTGGTCACCGGGGACCAGCTGCAAGGCTGTGGCAGAGGCAACAGCGTGTCTTAAGGAGGGGCGCGGGGCCACAGCTCACCTCCATGGCTCCAAGAACAAAGTGGGAGAGAGAATGGAGTGAGGGAATAATAATAAATGCCTGCGTGTAGCTGGGGCAGGATGGGGAAGCCGGAAGGAGTAGGAAGTCATGTTGCTTTGCAAACACTTTCTAGGAGACACGCTGACGAGTGCACGGTCTTGCCAGCCGTCTTCAACTATCAGGTCACAGAGGAGCTCAAAGGGCAGAGCAGACATCATAGACTGGAAGAGATTCCTGGCTGGGACTCTGGGTCAGTAAAGATCGTGGCACGTCGGACTTGCTGTCTCACTCCCTGCTCAGGATCTGTGAAGCACCAGGTGCTAATGTGGTCGCGCATTTCTTTACGCCCTCACATCTCATGGACATCCTAACTCTAGTCATAGAGTCACACAACAATGCACAAATAACGCTTGCAGGCTGCAGAAGTCACAATTGAAAAGCAACACAGAACCCCACCATGCATAGCAAGTCGTGACGGCAGACACAACCCACATTAACCAGCAATAAACTACTCTGCACCAGGCTGTTTTCACTCGGGGCACCCCAGAGGGGGACGGGGGAGAACCCTCCCCGCCCCAAAGGACCCAGTCTTGGCAGTCAACCTCCACTACCCAACCACCGCCATGCTCCACGTTGCTTTCTGGACCATGTGGCCGCTTTGTGGCCGCGTGACACATAAGATACTTTCTACCCATTTTCCATAATTACCACACCATACTTGATGGAGTTCAGACAGTAGGCAACAAATCATAGAGAGTAATATATACCTCTCGGAGAGCCTGGCAAGCTACCAAGAGTATCCTGCCCGCACAGGCAGAGACTGGCAAGCTACCCATGGCGTATTCAATATGCCAAAAACAGTAACGATAGGTCTGATTCCCCTGACCCTGAAATAGCCTCCAATCATTGGGAAAGACAAGTGAGGAGAGGCTACTAAAATCTCAGGGCTGGGAGGAATAGAGATGTTACTGGTGCCCGCTCAAGTAAAGCTATGAACAACGGGATGACAGTGATACAGTGATATAATGAAACTACTCGGAGGAAGAAGCAATAGTCAAAGACATCATTTCTGAGAAGTTTCCAGAGCTGAAAAGCACATGCACCCAGATCCAGGAGGTCAAAGGGTATCAGCTAAAAGATAACCAAATAAAAAGACTCCAAGACACATTTGAATCAGAATAATGGAAAGCATAGAGATAGAATACTGAAAGCGGCAAAATCAAAGAAGGACATTGCACGAGGGTCAGAGTGATGGCATAGTGGGTGGGACACTTGCCTTGCATGTGCCTTTTCAATCCCTGGAATCACCTGTCGTTCCCTCAGCCCACCAGGAGTGATCCCTGAGTGCAGGGCCAGGAGTAAACCTTGAACATCACCAGGCATAGGCCCGAAACAAAACAAAACAAAGAAACAAACAAAAAAGCCAAAGAAATGTCCTTAAGATTGATGGCAGACCTTTCAAATGAGACCTCCCAGGCCCTAAAACAATGAGATAATATTGTAAAAAAAATCAATGAAATGAAGGCTTTTCCCAAGAATACTTTACCCAGACAGACACTCATTCAGAACTGAAGAAATGATATACAGGTTCATGGATAAACTCAGGAACTTCATAGACTCAAGATCAACTTTAAAGAAGAACTGAATGGGGCTGGAGCGATAGCACAGTGGATATGGCGTTTGCCTTGCATGGGGCCGACCCGGGTTTGATTCCCAGTATCCCATATGGTTCCCTGAACACCGCCAGGGGTAATTCTTGAGTGCAGAGCCAGAAGTAACCCCTGTGCATTGCCAAGTGTGACCCAAAAAGAATAAAAAGAAGAAGAACTGAAGGGGCTACTTTAGGATAAGACAAACCTCACAAACACACCAAACTTCTACAAAAGATGGCACAAAAATCCTACGAGAAAAGTCTCTCAATGTCAATGGTCTAAAGACACCAATGAAGAGGCACAGAATGGCAAGATATTTAGAAACTTAAATCCAACATTCTGTGGCCTGCAAGAAACACAGTGGAGTAATCAAAGCAAACATGAGCTCAAAATCAAAGGTTGGACGTCAATCGTTCTTCAAGCAAACAATTTCCTCAAAATACCCGGGATAGCAACTCTAATATCAGATGGCATAGACTTTAGGCTGGAATAGGCTATAAGAGATAGCGAGGACCATTTCTTAATGATCAGGGACATATAAGGCAGGAAGAACTCATACTCCTTTTTTAAAAAGTGTTATAAAGTTGTTCACAGTAATGGCTGACATGACACCAGTCCCATCACCACTGCACTTTCCCACCACTATTATTTTGAATTTTCCCGCCACCACTCAAATCTGCCAAAAAGGCAGATACTAGATAATTTATTTTGTATTGCTTGTTATGAGTAGCATAAGATGTTGTGCAGCCGCACACTCCTAGAATTCTATAATTTTAGATACTTAGGGTCTGGAGAAATCTCTGCCGTGAGCTGCTTGGCTCAGAGATTCTTTTGTGTGTCTCCGAGTCATGGCCTTTAAGGAGCTTACGTAGCAGCCGGAAGCAGTTTGTGGGCATGAACTCTAGGGTCCAATAGGGACAGAGAGATGAGAAGGACTGGCCCATGCCCTGTCTCTTGAGGCCTGGTGTCTGCTGTCACTGACACCTGGGCTTCTCACTGGGTTCTGGAAGTTGGCGACCACTGGGATTCCTAGGGGGCAGGTGGAGGGACGACGCCTGCTCCCGTCTGAGACACCCCCTGTGAGATCAGCCTGGTGCAAGGACTGGGGGCATCTCTGCAGCAAGCTGCTCAGTTCTGAGATTCTTTTGTGTGTCTCAGAACTCACACTCCTAAATGCATGTGCACCTAGTGCAGGACCAGAAAGTACTTAAGACAATAGATAGTAGACTTGAAGAAAGTCAGTGGTATCAATACACTGCAGTTGTATCCAAGCAGTTGGAGATTTCAGCACCACTCTGTCCGAATTTACCTCATCTCCAACGCGCATGGGACATTCTCCCAGATAAGCCACATACGGGCCACAAAGCATACCTCCATAAAGTCAGGAGGACAGAAATTGGATCAACTATCTTATCAGACCATGATGCACTGAAAACAGAAGTTAATCACAAACAGAAATGATGAAATCATACAAACACCTGGAAATGAAACAGCTCAGCACTGAACAACAGTGGGTTAGAAAGGAAATCACTGAGGAAATGTGGAGCATGGCCACATGCCAGAGCAGAAAAGATCTGTCCCTGCATAAAAGATAAGTCCTGTCCTTGCATAGTGACCCAGTAGGGAGTGTCTGGGCACATTTTACAAGCGCCAGCCTTGAGTCTCTTGGTGCTTTTACAAGCGTTGAGTCTCACCTAACCCCCCTGAATTGTCACCTATGCTTAGTGAGTCATTCCTAACTGCAGCACGTAGCCCTAATGGGGATTGCATCAGGTAAAGCAGAGTTGGAGAGGGGACAGGCCAGGAATGCCAAACTTTATGTGATTGGTTTATCCTCTTAAGCCAAGGCCCTCTATAAAATGTGTGTGTATTTGGCAATAATCATCAGCTGTCTCCTGCAGTGGTTTCTCCGCACACCCGTCATCCTTCACCCCATGTCTGCCCGGACCGGACCCCATGCGCAACATGTCTTGGCACATTGGGGAAAAACTGTTCTCGAACAGGGAGATCAGAAGATTCCTGGAAAGAAAGAATAACGAGGACATGAGCTACCATAACTTGTGGGACACAGCAAAGTCCATGCTAGGAAAAGTTCTTAGCTTTGCAAGCACTCATCAATAGTAACTTGTTTGCACAGCTTAAGAAATTGGAAAATGCAAGGAACAGACATGATACCCTCTCGGTGTCTGTATTGCACACCGAATGCCCAAGGAGACAGAGGCTGGGGGGTAGGGAACAAGTGGTTACCACAGAGGCAGGCTGGGGGGCATGGCAGGAGGGAAAATGGGGACCTTGGTGCTGAAAAGTGTACACTGGTGGAGGGATGGGTGTTGGAACATTGTATGACTGAAACCAGATAGATCATGAACGTCTTTGTAACTGTGTATCTCACCGTGATTTAATTTAAAAAAAAGAAACAGAAAATAAATTGGAACATGGACAACACAAGGAGCCCAATGCAGGAAGGAAGATGGAAGTAATAACACTTAGAGGAGAAATCAATGAATATCTCCCCCCATGAAAAAATCCAAAAGATTAATGAAAACAAGAGTTGGTTCTCTAAAAAAATAAGCAAGATTGATATACCACTAGTGAGACCCACAAAGAAATAGAGAGGGAAGGAGAGGCAGTGAGAGAGAAAGAGAGATACAGAGACAGAGACAGAGAGACAGACAGGAGAGAATGCGAGAGTCCTAATAAACTGAATAAGAAATTAACGGGGAATGTCACAACAGATACCACAGAAATCCAGAATTTATCTGCGATTACCTGGAAAATCTATATGCCATGAAATAAGAGAACCTACAAGAAATGGATAAATTCTTGGGTTCCTATAATCTCCTATGGCTGAACCAAGAAGATAATGAAAACTTTAATAGAAAATGAACACCTGAACAGACCTATCACAATCAGAGAAATAAAAGTGATAATCAAAACTTCCCCCCACCAAAAAAAAAAAAAAAACAATAGCCCGGCCCAGATGGATTTGCTAGTGAGTTCTTTCCAACCTTTACAGAAGACCTACGGCCAACACTTTTCAGGCTTTTTCAGAAAATCAAACAACAGAAACACTTTTGACACTAAGTATTTTATAAGACAGACAGAGACACCACAAAAAAAATTTTTTTTTAATTACAGGGTGTTAGGCATTCGAATGAATCAATGCTCAGGGCCAAGTTCGTGTTGACAAGGCTACTGATGCCTCTGTTGTCACATGTTCTAAGAAACAGTTCTTCTCCACTGTCGAAAATGGCGTGATGTGATCGATGCCTTCTCATCATCAGACGAATGATGTCGTGCTTGATCTTCTGCACTTGCACCATCAGGTCCTCGAAGGATGCTTCCGATGCCAGCGTACATGTGTTGAAAGTACAGACAGTAATTTTAGTCCTTCTTTGTTTTGGCAGTCTAGTTCATCCCTGAGATTTTATCAGCCTCTCCTTGCTCATCCTTCTTAACGCTGCCGTATTGGGGGTTCTTTCAGTGTTAGGCAGATGAGGCCCATTGTTGTTACTGTTTTTGGCATGTCGAAAACACCATGGGTAGCATGCCAGGCTCTGGATGCTTACACTTGAATAGATGTGGCTCACTGGTGGCAGTTTCTCTCTTCATCATCTACCCACCAACATCCAACTACGATGAAGAAGAAATTGAGAAGTTCTACATGGAGCTGGAGAAGTTCTATAAAGAAGACCACACCTTCTACAAGATCATTGTTGGTGATTTTAATGCCAAGATAGGACCGAGAAGGTCGCCAGAAGAACTCCAAATTGGGACCTATGACCTAGAATGGAACAATCAGGGTGAGAGACTGTCTGAGGTCATCATGTCGACCAAGACCATCCATGGTAACTCACAGTTCCAGAAGGCCGAATCTAAACGTTGGACATGGGAGTCTCCTGGTGGACAGTCCCACAATGAAATTGACCACATCATATTCAATCAAAGGTTTTGCCTGACTGATGTCACTGTTGTCCCAAAATTCCAAACGGGATCAGACCACTGTCTCCTTCGTGCAAAATTCTACTTCACAGAGCAGGGAGAAAAGACTGCAAAGTTTAAGTTTAAGAAGAGAACTCCCAGAACCAACTGGGAACTCTTTGGCACTATTGCGGCAATGTGGGAAGATACTATCACTGACTACATCGACGAGGAATACAATCAACTGGTTCAGCACCTCCATGACTATGCGACGAATGCCGAGTGGGAAATCCACAAACAGATGACTGTCTTCGGAAACTCTCGAGCTCATTTGCCAAGGTGGTTTGGTACAAGCCTCAGGCAATCACCAGCTAATGTCTGAGCTCACAAAGTTGTGCAGAGAAGCGATAAAGGAAGACCTCAAAGAGAGAAGAGCAGCAGTGTTGGCTGATGTGGTAGAAGCCGGGAAAAGTATTCGCAATGCTCGCCTGTCCTTCGCCAACTACAAGACCAAGATGACTGCCCTCCAATGTCCTGATGGATCTATCACATCTTCCAGAAGGGCAATGGAGAGGATTAGTCACAACTTTTACTCATATCTCTTTGACAGCCACATCCACCTGCCCACATACCAAATTACACAGGATGGATATGTCATTCCCAACGTCTTCCCTTCCGAAATCCGACATGCCATTTCGTCGGTAAAGACACGTACAGCACCCGGTCCAGACAAGGTCAGACCTGAACACCTGAAGAATCTGCCGCCAGTACTCATCAATACACTGGCCTGACTCTTCACACGCTACCTGTCTGAATGCAAGGTTCCATCCCAATGGAAAACCAACAAGACCGTTCTGTTGTACAAGAAGGGAGACATCCATGACATAGGCAACAATCGCCCGATCTGCCTGTTGTCTGCCATCTACAAGTTGTTCACTCGAGTCATCCTGAGTAGAATAGACAGAACTCTAGATGAAGGACAACAATGTGAGCAAGCCGGGTTCCGAAAAGGATTCAGCACGATTGACCTTATCCACACAGTGACCAAACTCATTGAAGTTTCACTAGAGTTCAGGATGCTGCTCTGTCTAACGTTCATCAATTTAAAGAAGGCCTTTGATTATGTTGAGACTGAAGCAGTCATAGGAGCCCTGGCCAAACAGGGTGTTCAAACTCAGTGCATCAAGATCCTCTGCGAGCTGTATTATGGATGCACCACCAGGATCTCACCATTCTACAAGGAAATCATCATTGATGTAAAGAGAGGGTTTGGGCAGGTTGATACCATTTCAGCGAAACTCTTCAGTGCCACCCTCGAGAACATCATGCGACAACTGGAATGGGAAGGAATGGGAGTGAAGATAGATAGCCGGCAACTACATCACCTCCACTTCGCTGATGACATCGTTCTCATAACACCAAATATTAGCCAAATGGCACAAATGCTGGCCTACTTTGACTGTGAGTGTGGAAAGGTCAGACTGCAGCTGAATCTCACCAAGACAATATTCACGAAAAACTAAACATTCCATTTGCTCTCAATGGAACAAACATCTCCGAATGCAGCAGCTATGTGTACCTAGGTCGAGAATTCAATATGAGGAACGACTTGGCACCAGAACTGCGCAGGAGGAAGAGAACAGTGTGGAATGCCTTCAAGAGCATTGAAGAAGTAGTTAAGAGGACGAAGAACCTCTGGCTCAGGGCACATACTTTTGACTTCACCATTCTTCCTGCACTAACATACGCCTCAGAGACTTGGGCCCTATGAAAACAGGATGAGAACGCTATTTGGGTATCCCAAAGAGGAATTGAAAGAGCTATGCTAGGAGTATCACATCTCACTCAAGTGAGAGAAGGAATCTGGAGTTCCAAACTCCATTGAAGATCAAGAATCAGGGATGTTGTCTCGTTTGCCAAGGCATCAAAATCAGATGGGCCGGACACGTAATGTGATTCAGAGATGACCTCTGGACTAGAGCTGTAACTGACTGGATTCCATGGGACGTCAAAAGACCGCGTGGCCACCCACCTATGGGATGTTTAGACTTCTTCGTCCAAACCTGAATGAAAGGTTTGAGGCTCTTCCTGTTCCTGGAGCAAGCAGGTACCATTGGGCTACACTAGCACGTGACAGGGACAAATGGAGATGTTACTGGTGCCCGCTCGAGCAAATCAAAGATCAACAGGATGGCAAGTGATATAAGTGATACAGGCTGTTATCCCTAGTGAATGTAGATACAGAGATCCTCAACAAAATAGTAGTAAATCAAAACCAACTACTCATCAAAAAGATCATACATTGTGACCAAGTGGGTCATCCTGGGATGCAAGGATGGTTTAACACATGTAAATCAACATAATATATCACACCAATATGAGGTAATTACCGGAAAAAGTCATATGAATATATCAATTGGTACAGAGAAAGCATTGGACAGTCGAAGAAATTAAAAGAACAGAAATGCTCCTAGAACATGAGATGACTTCGGAAGAAACACCCAGAAACAGAAGCACTAGTTCATGATAGAAACTCTCAATAGAATGGGAATTGAAGGGATTTTCCTCAACACAATCAAAATATTTGCCACAAGCCTACAGCAACCTCCTCACTAAGATCAGGCACAAGACAAGGGTGCCCACTCTCACCATGTCTATTCAGTACAGCACTGGAAGTATTTGCCATCACAATTAGGCAAGAAAATATAAAGGGCATCTAAATAGGAAAGAAAGAAGTCAAACTCTCGCTATTTGAGATTACATGATACTATATTTAGAAAACCCCAAAATGTCTACAAAATGCTCCTAGGGACAACATTTTGTATGGTAGTGTGGCAGGCAGCAAAGGCAACAAGCAAAGTCCGTGGCATTCAGACAGGCAAGTAATGAAGTGGAAAAGACAGAATAAAGAATTCCATTGACAGTTGTGCTTCAGAAAATCTAATACCTAGGATTTAACTTAACCAAAGAGATGAACACTTATACAAAGAAAACTACAAAACTCTACTTCAGGAAATACAAGAGGATACGAGGAACAGGAAGCATATCCCCTGCTCATGGATTGACCCTGGGAGGGTCAGGATTAGCATCATTAAAATGGCAATTCTCCCCAGTGCATTATACAGATTCAATGCAGTCCCAGTAAGGATATTCTTTTGTTTGTTTGTTTGTTTTTGTTTTTTCGGTCACACCTGGCGATGCACAGGGGTTACACCTGGCTCTGCACTCAGGAATTACCCCTGGCCGTGCTCAGGGGACCATATGGGATACTGGGATTTGAACCCGGGTCGGCCGCGTGCAAGGCAAACACCCTACCCGCTGTGCTATCTCTCCAGCCCCCAGTAAGGATATTCATGCCATTCTCCATCAGAAAAGTAGATCAAACACTTATGAAATCATATGTAACAATAACCCTACCCCCTCCAGTAACCAAAGTAATCCTTGGGAAAAAGAAGAGGGAAGGTTTCACCAACTTCAAACTGTACTACAAAGCAGTAACACTTAAAACAGCATAGTACTGGACTAAAAGCATACCTTCCAATCAGTGGAATAAAATTTACAACCCAGAGACAGACCTTCAGTTATTCTTTGATAAAGAAGAATGAAGTGGAGCAAGAAACTCCTGTTTAATAAGTAGTGTTGGGAAAATTTGTTGGCTACAGGCCAAAAAATAAAGTTATATCCCTTCCTGATGCAATACACAAGAGTCAATCAAACGGATTAGAGGCCTTGATATAAGATCCAAATCTATAAGGTAAAGAGAGGAAAATATAGCAGAACTCTCTATAACACTGAATCTAAACTCATCTTCAAGGATGAAATGCCACTGACCAAGCAAGTGAAAGCAAACATAAATAAATGGGACTACATTAAGGTAAGAAGCTTCTGCACTCAAAAAAAACAAACAAACCAGGGGCTGGAGCAATAACACAGTGGGTAGGGCGTTTGCCTTGCATGTGGCCAACCCAGTTTCAATTCCCAGCATCCCATATGGTCCCCTGAGCACTGCCAGGGGTGATCCCCTGAGTGCAGAGCCAGGAATAACCCCTGTGCATCACCAGGTATGACCCAAAAAGCAAAAAAAAAAACCCCAAAAAACAATGACCAGAGTACAAAAACAACTCACTGGCTGGAAGAAATTATTTTTCCACCACTCATCTGATAAAAGATTACTATCTGGAACATAGAAAGGACTGGCAGAACTTCCAGACAACAAAAATTCTACCCCATCTGAAAAATGGGGAGAAGAGATGAACATAAATTTCCTCAAAAAGAAATCCAAATTTCTTTTCACGTGCAAAAGGTACATAAAGAGAATGCTCTGTATTACAAATCATCAGGCAAATGCGAGTCAAAACAATAACGAGACACCACCTCACTCCAGAGAGACTGGAACCCATCCCCACCCAGAACAGAAACAACCAGTGCTGGTGTGTGTGTGGAGAAAAGGGACCCGCATTCACCGCTGGTGGGAATGCTGACTGGGCCAGCCATTTTGGAAAACAACATGAAAATTCCTCAAAAAGCTCAGAATTGAGTTTCCGCCTGACCCAGAAATTCTGTTCCTGGGAATATACCCTAATTTCCCCAAAACATAATGCAGAAAAGGCATCTCACTGTTCTGTTCACTGCAGCCCTGTTCACAATAGCCAGAATCTGGAAACAACTCAAGTGCCCAAGAACAGATAAGTGACTAAAGAAGCTATGAATAAAGAACAGGAAAGTGAATAAAGAAGCTTTTTACACAGCTGTTGTAAAAAGTAAAGTTGTGAGATTTGGTGCTACAGGAAGGGAGATTATAGTGCTGAATAGTGAGTCAGTGTGAGGGACAGACGAAGAATGGTCACTTTCATTTGCAAGACACAGGGAAACACAGTAGGAGGATAATGCCCAAAGGCACACAGTGGAGACCAGGACAGGAAAAAAAGGGGAAAAAAGTGAACTAACACCTTGAACATCAGCCAAGAGCTGGACGTCAGCCAAGCGCCCCACAGACCACAGATGAGTGGACCAAGATGAGCTGTTCTCTACACACATAGTGGACTACTACCCAGTTAGGGAAAAAAGATGAAACCTTGCCTTCTGATACAACATGGATGAAATTAGAGGGGACCATGCCGAGTGGAATAAGTCAGAGGGAGGACAAATGCCAAATGATCTCACTAGCAGTGGGACACAAAGACACCAAGCCCGAGGACAGACAGTGTGTGTCCAGTGAGAGCAAGTCCCTGGTGGGTGGTGGGAGGTAGTAAGGGGCTTTAGGCGTCTGCTTTGCATGTGGCTAAGCCAGGTGTGACCCCTCCCATGACATACAGTCCCCTGAGCACCACCCGGAGTGATTCCTGAGCACAGGCCCAGAGGTAAACCCTGAGCACCGATGATGTGGCCACAAAATGTTACAAAACAACACAGGCAAAAACAAACCTTGGGCTCAGGCAACAGAACTAAGGTTACTAGTTGAGACACCGGGCCCTGGGGGAGAGAGGGAAGAGGCGGACCAGGGCACATGAAGACAGGTGTGGACCCTCGCTGGCTCTGACGGTGGCGGTGGGCAGTGACTGTGCTTGCCCAAGCCTAATCATTAACAGTATCATAGCATGTTGCCACAATGATTTTGTTTTTATTGCATCAATGCCCTGGTCACAAATTATGCAAAGGGTATGTGCAATTTCTCTTTACTTTTTCACAACTTTTCTATCCCCTAAGCAAATTTTAATGTATCACTGTCACTGTGTCACTGTCATCCTGTTGTTCACCGATTTACTCGAGTGGGTACCAGTAATGTCACTATTCCCCCCAGCCCTGAGATTTTAACAGCCTCTTCTTACTCATCTTTCCCAATGACTGGAGACTCTTTCAGGGTCAGGGGAAGGAGACCTATCGTTACTGTTTTTGGCATATCGAATATGCCACCGGTAGCTTGCCAGGCTCTGCTGTGCGGGCAGAATACTCTCAGTAGCTTGTCGTACTGTCTGAGAGGTATGTGTATATATATATATATATATATATATATATATATATATATATTACTGTATTTGGGATATGAATATGCCATGGGGAGCTTGCAAGGCTCTCCCATGCGGGCAATAGACTCTTAAACTTGTCAGGTTCTCCAAGAGGGAGAACAAGGCTATCAGATATCTGTGCTTATTAGCGGACACGCGCTTCTGGGAGCTTGGTCTTATAGTCTCTGGATGTTGGTCACTGGTGGGATTACAGGGCACTGGGGGCAGTTTGTGGGTGTGGCTGCCAAGCTACTGGAAAATGGGGGGTCTGGGAGGAGAAGGCTCAGTCCCAATCCAAGCAGGCTTGGAGGTCTCAGCCCCAGGTCCCGCACACCTGAGTTCCTCTGCTGGTCCCTTCATGCGTGAGGCTTGTCCAAACAAAAGCGAAGCAAAATAATATTTTTTTTCTTTTTTTCTGGTTTTTAGGCCACAGCTGGTTGTGCTCAGAGGATACTCCTGGCTCTGCACTCAGGATCACTCCTAGTGGGCTCAGGGGGACACATGGTATGCCAGGGATTGAGCCTGGGTCAGCCATGTGTCCTGGGTCAGTGCCTGAGCCATTGTACCATCTCTCTGGCTCCACAAAGGAGTATCTGAGAGGACCATGAGGAGATTGCTGTTACTGATCCTATCCCTGTGTTCTGTCCTCCCTTCAATAAACTGTCACTGTCCTTCGGTTGTCTTGCTCGAGCGGGCACCAGTAATGTGTCCGTTGTGAGACTTGTTAAATTATAATGTAGAGTAGAAAAATTTAAAAAATACGCAGGACAGGACTAGGTGCTTGCCCTCCATGTGGCTGGCTCTGCTTCAAGCCTTGAACCCAAGGACCAGCAGGTGTAGCGCACAGAGCCTCCTGCCCCCTAGTAGGGCTCACTTAACAGACTGTGGTATCAGAGCGCGTCCTAGGAAGGAATCAGGGAGTTGGTCAGGGGCGGGAGAGAGGAATCCCTGGCACCTGGCCATCCCTGGACCCGTGTCCTGAACTGTTGGCCGACTGAACAGTGCCAGGAGTGGGGCCAGCCAACCTCCCCACTACCACTGAGGAGTCCCAAGAACAAAACTACAGGGAGTTCTCACGTCTGATCAGCTGGCGCTAGAACCACCCCCCTCCCCCCCCTACAAGCCAGCACACGCTCTTGGCCTCAAGGCACCCCTGCCGAGCTCCTCTGCAAGGCTGAAGGCACCCCTGCCTAGCTCCTCTGCAAGGCTGAAGGCACCCCTGCCGAGCTCCTCTGCAAGGCTGAAGGCACCCCTGCTGAGCTCCTCTGCAAGGCTGAAGGCACCCCTGCCGAGCACACTTCCACACTTGGTGTGTGTGTTGGGGCAGAGGGGGGGTGCCCCTGGTCAGCTGGATCCACCTGGATGCCCCCCCCCCCCCCCCCCCCCCCCCCCCCCGTCTCATAGCAGACACAGGTGCTCAGGTGCTGGCCTCAGCTGTCAACACTGGAAGCCAGAGGCCAGAGACCTAACAACACACACTACGGGAGGGCAAGGAAAGGCGAAGGCGGGAAGTGCCCGGCTGTGGGTGGGTCCCTGGATGGTTCCAGAGAAAGGCTCCCTCTCTGAGGCCCCTGTGAAAGGGTGGGCGTGAGCCCTGCTTTGCTGACTGGAAAGGAGATGGGGAATGCCGGGCATCAGATGAGCGGGCAGAGCCTGGGGCACCCGGGAGGTCAGGCCCCACCTAGCCCACCCTGTGGCACTCCCGCCGTTCCTCTCCCAGGGCCGCCCTCCGAGTCTTGCCTCCCTCTGCCCAGCCAGAGGGACTCGCATCCTCCGCCTGGCCCGGGGCTGGAGGTGCAGCCAGGCCCCTCCGAAGGCAGCTGGCATATTCCGGGCAGGAGGTGGGCTCACTCCTGGGCGTGCCGGGCACGTGGGCCACCCAGAACGTCTCTGGCGTCTGATGTTTCCGAGGAGGAGTGTTCACAGCGTGGACGACGGGGTGGGAACGACGCAGGAGAAACTGCACCCGGGACCGTGGATTCCCTCTTCTCGGCTGGGCACTGGCAGTGTCTGGCTCCCAGGGGACGCGCCCGCCCGGGAGGAACTGCCCAGTGTCTATGGGAGACGACAGCGACAGGTACTTGTCCCCCGAGGGCCTTCGACTCTGTGGCAAAGCAGCCCACGCCTCGAGGCAGCGGCCGATCAATGCCACCTGACGGTCACTTCCTGCTCTAGGATGTCTCTGTATTCCCCGAGACCCCCGAGGCTGACCCAAGTGTCTGAGCACGTGGGAGGAGGAAAGGCAGGCGCGCGTTGTCTGCTGCGGCCGAGGGCTGGCTCACTGCAGAGCTGAGGACACTGGAGGGCAGAGGCCATGCAGGAAGACACCAGAAACGCTCCTCAGCGACAAGGGGCGGGGGCGGGGCGGGGTTCTGCTGCCAGCAGCCACAGGGATGGGACTGGGGGCACTTGGGCTCGGTGGGATGAGCGGGACGGAGAGATGCCAGGATGCCCGATGCCCACCTGGCCCCTGGGGAAGACACACTGAGGAGCAAGACGGGCTTGGGGGCAGTGAGGAGGGGGAGGGGCAGACAAGCACGCCCAGGGGTCGGCTCTGCGGGGAGGACGGAGCGAGCTCCGGGAACGGCCTGGAGTCAGGGACACCTGCCGCCTTCCGTGGTGCTGTGGGACTCGCCCCGTGCTGCTACCCCGCGTGACATCTGATTCACGGCCGTGCCACAGTCCGGGCAGCTGGACTGCCCCGAGGGCACGCTCACCTGCTGATGGGGCTCTCAGGACCGACCTCGCCAGCAGCACGGGAGCCCCGTGCCCAGGCCGAAGGCACGGGGGACTTCTGGGAGGAGGAGGGCCCTGTGTCTCTCTACCCCTCTGGCATCTCGGTGGGCTTCAAGCTATGAGCAGCCAGACCTGCTGTGAGGGGTCACCGCGTGTGGCACCTCTGGAGGAGACAGCAGGGCTGGAGGGCTGGTCCCACCGGCTGAGTTGGGCATGCAGCAGGCCTGACCAGCCCCCTCTACCACATGTGTTTCTCAGAGCACTGTCGGGAGCGACCCCTGAGCACAGAGCGAGGAGTTGCCCCTAAGCACCACTGGGTGGGAGTCTTGCAGAAGAGGATGCCAGGCTTTTGCCACAGGGGGGCTCTTCCTACAGGCCCAGCATGGCGTCACTGTCCTCACCCAGCTGCCAACGTCTCCCGCGCCTGTGTTCTGAGATCAACCCTGACTCCAAGACAACCACACTTGCTGAGTTGCAGTATAGCAGAGTCTGAAAACGAGCGAGCTGGGAGAAATAGATTAAAATTCAAGCCAGTGGGGCTGGAGCGATAGCACAGCCCGTAGAGCATTTGCCCTGCATGCGGTCGACCCAGGTTCGATTCCCAGCATCCCCTAGGTCCCCTGAGCACCACCAGGAGTGATTCCTGAGTGCAGAGTCAGGAGTAACCCCTGAGCATCACTGGGTGTGACCCAAAAAGAAAAAAAACTCAAGCCAGCAACATGGGCAGTTGGTGTCCTGAGCAGGATGGAGGTCGGCAGGGTGGATGTCGAGAACCGGGCCTAGGACCACCTGGACAGGCCAGTGCCGACGTGTCCAGAGAAGCTGAGCATGTGTTTATTGTCCAGGAGCCCAGAACTGGCCTTGGGGAGAGGAGTCACCTCATTGTCATGCCACGGATCTCCGAGGGGCCACTCCCCTGCCTCAGCAGGGGGGACCCGGTCCCCGGCTCCAAGAGGGGACAGCCAGAGAGGCAAATGCATCAAGCGGAGGCCAGTGAGAGCCAGGCTGTCCCTTTGCTGACTGTCCCACAGCGAGCACACTGGCCACATGCCTGGGGACAGGAGATATTCCTCACGACCTCACCCTCCGTTGGTGCTTCGTCTGGGGGCCCTGCCCAGAGGTGCCCAGGATCACTCCGGGGGCTCTGGGGATGGTGTAGGGCTACGGGGAGTCAGTCTGGGTGGGCCGCGTGCAAGGCAAGCGCCTTCCCGCTGTCCTGGCGCTCTGGCCCCTGTAGTCTTGAGCGACGCCCTCTTGGTGCCTGCCGAGCCCCCTTCTCGGGCGCGTGTGCCAGCACTGGTGTCTCTGGGTCCGAGCCCCTCTTCCTCAGGCGCTGGCCAGGGCCGCCTTCCCGGAAAGACCTCTCCCCAGGTGCAGTCACTCCCGCGCCTCCTGCTGGAAGTCCTGTGAGAGCTCGGAGTAGGGGGTGCTGGGGGGCCTGCAGGCACCAAGCCAGCCCTGTGCCTGCTCGGACGGGGCGGGGTGCCTCAGAGAAGGGACCCCACGAAGGTGATGGCTCCGACCAAGGCCAGTGGAGATGGGGTGCCTCAGAGAAGGGACCCCACGAAGGTGATGGCTCCGACCAAGGCCAGTGGAGATGGGCCGCACAGAGGCAGGAGGCGGGGTCTGCTGGAGCCGGGGGCTGGACCTGGCTGGGGGCCTCCCAGGCTGCAGTTGGAGGTGACCAGGGGAAGGACTGGGACGGGCTTGATGGCAATTGAGCCCTTGTTTCTTTTGTTTTTATTGTTTTGGGGGGGTCACACCTGGCGATATTCAGGGACTCCTGGCTCAGTGCGTGGGGTTTGTGGCCACTCTGGCCGTGGGCAGGGACGCTGCAGGGCCCAGGTCTGACCCTGGGGCTCTTGCATGCAAAGCATGTGCTCTCGCCCTTTAGCAGCTCCTGGGACCCAGAAAGTGCCCGGCCTCCTCTCCCTGCAGCTGCTGGCCATGGAATGCTCTCTAGGCTGGTGGCTTTTCCGCCTCACTTCCTGCCCTGGCCCCGGGTGATCAAGCGGGCACCAGTAACATCTCCATTCGTCCCAGCCCTGAGATGTTAGCAGCCTCTCCTTACTCATCTTTCCCAATGATTGGAGGCTCTTTCAGGGTCAGGGGAATGAGACCTCTTATTGTTACTGTTTTTGGCATATCGAATATGCCACGGGGAGCTTGCCAGGCTCTGCCGTGAGGGCGGGATACTCTCAGTAGCTTGCTGGGCTCTCCGAGAGGCATACGTATTTATTTATTTATTTATTTTCCTCTATGATGATGTGTCCAAGAATCTGTTCACTCATGTGTGAGGCTCAGCCGGAGCACGTGGAAAGTGGCCTGGAGCAAGGCAGCGGTTGGGTCAGCTGCTGGGGCTGGGTCCCTTGGGGCTGGGAGGGCTCTTACCCGCCCCCCTCTGGGGTGCCCCGAGTGAGAACAGCCTGGTGTGGAGTTCTGTGGCGTGGTTGTCAGGGCCTCATTTTTATGCTCCTTTCTGGGAGAAGCAGCCGTGAGCTCTGCAGGGTGGCCGATGAGGAGATTACCTGGCGCCGGCAGTAGGTGGCTTATGGGTGTGACCCCTGGGTCATCAGAGACTGGGGGAAGCAGGCAGGGGATCTCTGATCCCGGGTCCCGTTGAGCCCAGAGTCCAAGGTCACAAAGTTCCACATCACCTGGGTTCCGTGGGACTTCACTCATGAGCGAGGCTCGGCCTGAGTGTGCAGAAAGCGGCCTGGAGCATGGCAGCGGTTGGGTAGTGGAGGTCGGCTGCCAGGGCTGGGTGCCTTGGGCGGGGAGGGCTCTCACCCGCCCCCCTCTGGGGCGCCCTGAGTGCAAACAGCCTGGCGCTTCAAAGGTAGGTACATGAATGTGAGAAAAATAGTTACTCACCTATTCATTCCATATTGAATGCTGGAACAGTTTTGTCCAACCTTAGCTAAGGTCAGTGCTTATGAATTATTTCATAATACCTTAGGAGAAGTTTCAAAGATTCATTCCATAATACTTTCATAATACCTCATAATACTTTTAAAGACATTTCTAGGGGAAGAGTCACAGGCTTTCCTAATTCACCTTGACACTAACCCTTCAACAGCTGCTAAGTTTACTCTATTCAAACACTCTTGGGGGAGGGAAGACCAGTCCTTTGCATGGCATATCACAGTAATAGCTACTGAAAATTTTTGCTTTACGTTGTTAGATATCAGTCTGCCTCAATATCTACTATCATGTGGTCTTCACTATCAGGGTAACTCCCTTTCCTCTTCCCCACCCAATAAATCTTTGATGAGGAATTTCCAGCAAATACTGAATCCTAATAAGCTACCGAGCTATAGATCTTCAAAGCACAGTAGGTGACGTGTAAAGCTACAATATTTAAGTCATGTTCTAAGAGTGCATCTAACATTTGAACTTCCAGGGAAAATATATCCTACTCCTCTGGTATGTGCAAGGTAAGAAGACAGTCCTAAGGCAGGCCTAAGGCTCGCTGGATGCTTTCACTGTGGAAGCTGTCAGCAAAGCTATGTTCGACGAGCTCAGTGCTCTGTCGGGTCTGTGCTAAGCGGTCACTGAATGGATCATCACTATGTTGGTTTCTGTTCCACCTATGACAAAAGTAGCACTGTCTTCCCGTTGTTCATCGATTTGCTGGAGCGGGCACCATTAACGTCTCCATTGTGAGACTTGTTGTTACTGTTTTTGACATATCGAATACACCATGGGGAGCTTGATGAAGAAAATTCAGAACACAAATGAGAAGAATGGTATTGGATTCAAAGTGCTGAAGCAAAATTCTACCTGCCTCCTTTATTTCAGGGCTAACAGTGATTCCCAACCATGTTAGAAGCTCAAGAAATATGGAGTCCTTAGATCTGTTTTCTACCCAGTGTGCCTTGCTAGTTAATCACTCAGCAAAATGCTCTGCTGAGCATGGCTTCTCCCGTGGCCACTGTCACCTTTGGCATAGCCATCTAATGACTTTTAAAAAACAAAAATTAAAACATGTTTTTCCAAGAACCTAATTTCTATAGCACAAGAATCCACTCAGCTCTCCTCTGTCCAGAGACTGACAACTCCATCTTTCTTTATTTTTTAATTTTTTAATTTTTAATTTTTATTATTCTTTTTTATTGAATCACTGTGAGATACAGTTACAAATTTTTCATATTTGATCCATCACCAAAACCCCCCGCATGCCCCCCTCCCACTCCCCCTCTCCCTGTGTGACAGACAATTTTCACTTTACTCTTTCCTTACTTGGATTACATTCAATTTTCAACAGGAGTCTCACTATCATTATTTGGAGGTTTTCCTCCAACAGTCAGACATGTTGGATGGCATCAATAGATTGTATGTTTTCATTTTTCAGGAAAGGTTGCGCAGCCGCATAAGTGGCCACACGGTTTGGAGATGTCCCAGTCCCGCATCCTGGAGCCAAGTTAGCGGAAGCTCAGTGTCTCCGGAGCTCCATCTGGAGAAGGTGTGATGGCTGTACCTCCTCCATCCGGCTCCCCAGTGTTGCTGGCCCCGTCTGGGGTCCGGAAACTCCATCTTTCTGAAAGGAGCATTCTATGGCAGCATGTCAACAAGGTGGCCAGGAAACTGATGCTTCCTCCAGAGCCAGATGAGAGATGTGGTTGACTCAGATGCTCTCTTTTTCTCATGTCCTTGTAGCAGATTTTGCCCAGGACATAGCTGACCATGAAAGGCCATTGGGACTTATAACACGTTTACAAAAGAGACCAAAAATGGGGTCATTATGAAACATTCCTCCATTTCTTTGTCAAAAGACAGATGCTCTGTTAACAGAGGCATTCCCACTGACATTTTCAGGAACATATGAAATTGACACTTGAACATTTTTCCAGACTCTCAAAGGAGCTTAGCGATGAAATAGCATGAAGCTTTATTGCACTAATGTCTTTAACGAAAGGGTTTTTTTTTTTGCCTTTTTGGGTCACACCCGGCGATTCACAGGGGTCATTCCTGGCTCTGCACTCAGGAATTACTCCTGGTGGTGCTCAGGGGACCATATGGGATGTTGGGAATTGAACCTGGGTCGGCTACGTGCAAGGCAAACGCCCTACCTGCTGTGCTATAGCTCCAGCCCCTAACGAGAGTTTCTGTGTTACTTATTTTATTAATTTCGAACAAGATGCCCTCATATATTTTTCTAAGGTAGAAAGAAGTCATCTTATGGTCATCATTCTGGTTTTTCTTGTAGCTGTTGTGCCCATCATCAAACCCAGGGCCTCACACATGTAAGGCATCACATTCCCTTTGGTCACAATGCTTAGTAAACCTGTCGAAAATGCTTAATTTCTAGCTAATCTGGGCAGCCTGACCTTTAAAGACAGGGAAATGTTAAAAGGATTGGGAAAGAAAGATGGGGATGTCTGAGACCCTGAGCTATCCTTGATTATAAGCGTTGCAGTTGTATCTACTTCCCAAAACATATAAGAGAGATGAAATGTGCCTACAAATACTGATTGCTTAGTGTAAGTACATAAATACCCACGGAGAGAATGGAAAAGAATCTGTCAATCTTTTGCAAATAGCTGCTGCCCACCCACTAGAAGCAATCAGGGAGTCTTTGATCATTGTTTTCATCTTACAAGTGACAAAATTGACCATACGAAAATAAGAAATATCCTAAGTTCTTATAGCTATTTAGGTGAGCTTAGCCTAGATGCAGCTGGCTTTAAGTCTCTAATATTAACAACACTGTCCCTCCTCTTCATCAAAAGCTCGTCACACATTTTCTTGTCTTCTACTGATGCTACTGTTAGTTGAGGAGTGTCCAGGAGGGGTGTGATAACTGGCCAGGTTTGAAATAGAAAGGGTTAATATCCTTGAGGCTAAGAAATGAAGGATACTCTGTACTGTAGCCACATGTCAAAATATCTTTATTATTTTCTCAGACGTTTGAAACCTAGATGTCTGGAATCGGGCAGCCCTGACCTTTAAAGACAGGGAAATGTTAAAAGGATTGGGAAAGAGAGATGGGGATGTCTGAGATCCTGACTATCCTTGATTATAAGTGTGCAGTTGTATCTACTTCCCAAAACATACAAGAGAGATAAAATGTGCCTACAAATACTGATTGTTTGGTGTAAGTAAATAAATATCCATGGAGAGAATGGAAAAAAAAACTTTGTAGGGGCTGGAGCAATAGCACAGTGGATAGGGTGTTTGCCTTGCACACAGCTGACAAGGGTTCGATTCCCAGCATCCCATATGATCCCCCGAGCCCCGCCAGGAATAATTCCTGAGTGCATGAGCCAGGAGTAACCCCTGTGCATCGCCGGGTGTGACCCAAAAACCAAAAAAAAAAAAAAAAACCCAAAAAAATCAACTTTGTAGTGTAAGCTGACAAGCAGGACAGACACGTCCCGCAACTATTTCTCTGAGTGCTTCAATATGACTTCTTATGAATTGGTAAAGTCATTGCATCATCGCCCCTATGTGAACACATGGACTATGTCTCTCTGCTAGTCTTATCTGGGAAGACGATCGTTTCTGTATTTGATGGGCAAGAACAGTACTGTGGTGGGAGCTGTCTAGGGAAGTGCTTGTCCTGGACTGAGAGCTTAATGACCCTCCATTCTACTGTACATAAAAATAAGTTTAAATCTTTTATTTGTATGTTTTTCAGGTTCTTTTAATTTGAAGAATGTGTCTAGAGAAGTATCGGTGTCTGCTCTGAGCCAGTGGGCAGAGACATCACGGCGAGAACAGGGATGACTCCCGAGTGCCAGACCAAGAACCACCCTCCCAGCGGCTGCGTGTGACCTGGGCCTGCTAAAGACGGAACCTTGTAGCCCAGAGTGCCCCCTCTGGTCCGGTTCTGGAAGGGAGACAGGCACGGGGCCTGGAGGGCGGAGGGGGACGGGGGTCTGGGTGGTAGGAGCTGACCTTAGAGGCCTCAGAAGGGACCCCCAGAGCACTCGGAGGCTCTGCACTCACCGAGACACCAAGGCCGAGCCCACCCGGAGTCCCAGCTTGTTTGCACCCCTGCCCTGGGGTCAGCTGGCTTCACGCTTACCTACTGTATCTGCTGGTCCCCTCTTCCCTCTCCACCCCAAGCCCCGACTCCCACCTTGTCACCTTAGCTTCGTTGCCTTTGTTCACGGTTTGTGTTGCCTTGTGATGTTTGTGGCCACAGCATCAATGTGCAGGGTGTACTTCTGGGTCTGTGCTCAGGGGACGTGTGTCGTGCTGGGGGGTCAAACCTGGCTTAGCCACGGGCAAAGCACTCAGGATGTGCCGAGGCGTCAGTCAGAGGTGGCTGCCCACTCCCACGATGGGTACAGGCGAGGGCCCGCTGACTCCGGCTCTCTCCAGAACAGTGGGGGAAGGGCAGGAGATGGTGTGGTGAGACAGAGCCTCTGAGGTACCAGAGGCGTCACCACTCTCCCTCACCCGGACAGCGCTGCCCGGCCAAAGGCAGGGGACCCGTCAGAGACACAAACAGAAAACCAAAGAAACAGAAACACAACGTACGCTGCATGCCCCGAAAACCCCGCTGTTTCGCTAGAAAAATGCAAATAACTCAAGTGAATTTGGTAACAAATAAAAAAAAACCATGTTCTACCTCAAAAAGTCCTTGAAACATAAATCGTCGTCTAAAATCTGACTTCTGGAATGTTGCCCTGGAAAGACTAATTACAAATCGCTATCACAAAACCTTCAAGCGGCATTTAGCATATGCCGCTGCTGAAATGCCGTAGGGTTCTCACAGATGCAGACGCTTATCAAACCTTAGTGTGGGGCTGGAATGATAGTGCGGCAGGCAGAGTGTCTGTCTCGCCTGGGCCACGGGCTGGGTGGGATCGACAGCATCGCAGGGTCCCCTAACCCTATCAGGATTAATCCCTGAGAACAGACGCAGGGGTCAGCCCTCAGCACTTCCAGATATGGCCTTCTCTGCAAAATTAATGCATATGTTGTCTAGTAATTTATCCAACAATCATCCATATATTTAAGTATATTTTATTTCTGAAACGTAAGGGTGACTGCATATAAATGAACCCTTTATGATTTCTGAATAAACAGGTCAAGGGGGAAAAGTCATATGATTTTTAATGAGGTAAGGAGGTGGGGCCAGAGAGAAAGCTCTAGAGTGGACCCCCAGCTTTGACCCTGGGCCATGCAGGGTTTGGAAATAGCCCCTAGGCCCTGCTGGTGGGACCCCAGATCAAAAACAAAAACAAAATCATACCCGAGAAAGTGCCTGATCATACTGATTTCTTCATTAATGCTTCATGTTTTGAATTTTTTTATTGTTTGTGGTGGAGGGTTGGTGTTCGGGATTGGAAATAAGTAACACTGTAGCACTGGCGTCCCGTTGTTCATCGATTTGCTCCAGCAGGCACCAGTAACATCTCCATTGTGAGACTTGTTACTGTTTTTGGCATATCGAATACGCCAAGGGTAGCTTGCCAGGCTCTGCCATGCAGGCGGGATACTCTCGGTAGCTTGTGGGGTTCTCCAAGAGGGACAGAGGCCTTGAACCTGGGTTGGCCGCATGCAAGGCAAACGCCCTACCCGCTGTGCTATCGCTCCAGCCCTTGGAAATAAGTAAATATGGAAAGGCAGTTTTGTTTGAAGGCGGGCCACAGAGAATTCACGCCCGGCTCTCTGCTCAGGGCTCCCTCCTGGCAGGACTTGGGGGACGGACCCCAGGGGGTGCCAGGATTCAAACTAGGGTTGGCCACACACCAAAGCAGGTGCTGCTGCTGCACTGTCTCTCCAGCACCTAAAGGTAAAATTTCTAATGTTAAAACTAGAAAAATAGGAAGTCAGGATAACACAACAAGTAAGAAAGCAACTGTGCCTTAATAAAAATCACGGATGTTGGGGCTGGAGCAATAGCACAGCAGGTAGGGCGTTTGCCTTGCATGCAGCCAACCCGGGTTCGATTCCCAGCATCCCATATGGTCCCCTGAGCACCGCCAGGGGTAGTTCCTGAGTGCAGAGCCAGGAGTGACCCCTGTGCATCGCCAGGTGTGACCCAAAACGCAAATAAATAAATAAATAAAAATAAAAATCACGGATGTGAAGTCAAAGAAGACATAAAAATAAAGTTTTTCCTTGCAGATGACTTGAGCGGCCACTGAAAAACACAAACAAGCCAACAAATGAAAAGTAGCTGAATTAAGAACAAACTTGCCCACCCACATCTGCTGCCTTGTCCACTCTCTGGCCCAGAGCATAGATCTGGACGTGGCACCCCCAAAACAAAAAAACTTGATAAATTCTTAGACAAGGACTTACATAAGCACTGTAAGCACTGTCATAAGCACTGTTGTCCCACTGTTCATCGATTTGCTGGAGCGGGCACCAGTAATGTCTCCATTGTGAGACTTGTTGTTACTGGTTTTGGCATATCAGATACGCCACGGGTAGCTTGCCAGGCTCTGCCATGCAGGCGGGATACTCTCGGTAGCTTGCCGGGCTCTACAAGAGGGACAGAGGCCTTGAACCTGGATTGGCCGCATGCAAGGCAAATGCCCTACCTGCTGTGCTATCGCTTACATCTGTGGTCAAATGTTCACATAAATTTATTTTCTAGACCTATTGATATTAATATTGCAGCTTTGTTATCTCATTAATTTTAATCCTAGCATTGTATTGACAGTTGGTGCTTTTTTATACATTAAATTAAAAAAAAAAGAGCAAACTCTCTGGCCAGCAGATCAAAGGCTCTGGCCAGCAGACCAAAGGTCAGAAATAATCTCTCCAAAACAGCAATCACTCGTCAAGCTAAAATAAACCACCTTCATGTTTTCATATTAAAAAGGGGAGTACAAGGATTATAAGGATAGTAGAGATAAGGACCAGGAGGAGTGCTGAACAGCTTGGAAACTGATCTCACATGCTGGGGGAAAAGGCAGCTCAGATAGAGAAGGGAACACCAAGTAAAGGATGCTTGGGGGACCCGCTCGGGATGGGAGATGTGTGCCGAAAGTAGACAATAGACTGAACACGATGGCCACTTAATACCTGCATTGCAGACCACAACACCCTAAAGGAGAGAGAGAGAGAGAATATAAGGAAATGTGCCTGCCACAGAGGCAGGGTGGGGGAGGAAGGGGGTGGTGGTGGGAACAATACTGGGAACATTGGTAGTGGAGAATGGGCACTGGTGGAGGGATGGGTGCTCGATCATTGTAGGACTGAAACGTAAGCATGAAAGTTTGTAAGTCTGTAACTGTATCTCACAATGGTTCATTAAAAAATAAAAAAAATTAAAAATATAAAGTAAATAAGAAAAAAGTAAAATAATAAAATAAAATAAAAAGAGGAATAAACAGAACAAGTAGATACAGTGAAGAACTAATAATTCATTACTTTGAAATACAAAGTTTCAGGGCCATCAAGATAGTGTAGGGTTTAAGGTTCTTGCCTTTCATGTGGCTGACCAGGGTTCAATCCCTGGTACCACATATGGTCTCCTGCACACCTCCAGAAGAGGTCCCTGAGCACAGAGCCAGGAGTAACCCTGAGCACCACTGGGTGTGCCCCCCAAAAATAATTATAAAATTCTTTAATTGAGGAGGTACAGTTTTCTCCTGTGCAGAAAGACTTGCCTTATTTCATATATATGTTTAATGCAATATAATAGAATAGCACAGTGGGTAGGGTGTTTGCCTTGCACAAGGCCGACCCGGGTTCGATTCCTCTGCCCCTCTCGGAGAGCCTGGCAAGCTACCGAAAGTATCCCGCCCTCACGGCAGAACCTGGCAAGTTCCCTGTGGGTATTCGATATGCCAAAAACAGTAACAACAAGTCTCACAATGGAGATGTTACTGGTGCCCGCTTGAGCAAATTGATGAGCAATGGGACGACAGTGCCACAGAAACTAAATTTTTATTTTTTAATAATTTAATATACTCAAAGCATAGTTACCTAATGGAATTTTGATTTTGGCCTCGCCACAATTATTTTTAAGCCTTGCCTGGAATCACATATTGTTTTAAATATATAGAACAATCTTTTCCTCCCATAAAATAACATTCAGTTTTGGAGAAGAGTTACTTTTCCTCCCTCACCAGGCACTAAACATACCAGTTCACAATCTCCTAACCTAGGTGGTATCTTTTTTTCTGGTGGGGAAATGGGTAGATCAAGGAGCAGAATAGACTTTAAGGATATACTCAAGCATTTATAAGAATGTAACATTTCATAATCCATAATCAGAAAAATATTCTATTGTAATGAATGATTAATAATTTTGAAAAAAACAACCTTGATTTCCTGGCTCACATTTTATCCAGTCCCCATCCAGTAGATGTTAAAATTTTAAATGTAAAATAGGAATGCAGGTGGTATAAAGAAATAGATGTACCTGATTGGGCGAGGAGATTCTCGGCATGCCTCATGGTGAGAGCTGCTTCCCACGAATACTCCTTTTCTCACTTGGTTGCCGTTATTCTCAGCACTGCACTGTAGCACCGTCATCCCGCTAGTCGTGGATTTACTCCAGCGGGCGCCAGTAGCGTCTCCATCTGTCCCAGCCCTGAGGTTTTAGCATCGTAAGCTTTGAGCCCACTCTCCTCGGATGTCGCGCGCCGGCTGGATGAACTTGGGCAGGATGGTGACGCCTTTGGCGTGGACGGCGCAGAGGCTGGTGTCCTCGAAGAGCCCCACCAGGCCGGCCTCGCTGGCCTCCTGCGGCGCCGTGACGGCCGAGCTCTGGGAGCGCAGGTCGGTCCTGAAGCCCTGCGTGATCTCGCGCACCAGCCGCTGTGCGGCTCCTTCACGCCGCGCGCGTGGCCGGCGCTCTCTTGGGGGCTGACTTCCCGCCCGCTGACTTGGCGCCGTCTGCTCGGGCGAGCCCTCTCGGTCCTCCCAACTCAGCCGGAGACTCCTGCAGGCGGAGGGAAATGAGCCTGTTTTTGCTCCTGTGGTTGGCATATAGAGTAGGTCTCGGGTAGCTTGCCAGGCTCTCGAGTTGGGGGGGGATGGAGGCGTTTTGGGGCGATCTCTCTTCGTCCCTGCAGGTGTTCCCGGCCTACCGAGTGTAAGCTCCTGAGACCGGCTGGCAGGAACAATTTGCAGGCGGACAACACGCACTTGCCTGTGTCTCCGGGCAGCGCCCGGGGCATCCGCGGCCTCAGGTTGATCTCCGTGAGGTGGATGGAGTGCGCCCGGAGGCCGCTGGACAGCTGGCACAGCAAGACCCCATCGCAGAGGGTCTGTGCCAGCTGGAACACCTGTGCCGGGTCCCAAGTCACTCGGTGGTTGGCGGACAGCGTCCTGCAGTGGATAAGCCATGGCGCGCGCCACTGTCACTGTTCCGTGCTCCGTGGTGTTGTGACTCGGCCCGGCCGGGGAGGCGGTGATGCTGCGGCCACTGCGTTTTTCCCTCGCCCTGTTGACACCGTTCTGTCTGAATCCCGCAAAGCAGCCGGAGATGTCCTGTCAGGGTCCTGGCCAGTCGACCCCGGCGAACTGGGGTAAGATCCCCCAGCCGCCGGACTCACTCCCTGTAGGAGAGGGAGTGGGGAGGGGAGAAGCCTCCGCCCTGCCCCTCTGCGCACCGCGGCCACCCCACCGCCGCCACGGAGAAAGAACCACGCAGAGCGGGGAGAGTTGGAGGTCGAGCAACTCCCATTTTATTGGCTCTCACACACTGATCATAGTCAAACTTTAGGGCAGCGTGGATACTGTGGACACCTGGTTACCAACATCTTGCTGGGCCCGTTGCAGGTGTGAGCTAATGATTCCTGCTTCCCGCTTCTCAAGGCTGGGGGTGTTGGCTCAGACAAGCGGTGACTTTCAGGTTTCATCCCATTATCTCCTCGCCCAGGGCGCCCCTCTGGGGGGAGTGCCGGCCAGGCCTCAGGCCCTGTGAAGAGAGCCTGCCCCTGCTCTAAGGGCAGGGGGTTTGGCCAGGGGCTCAGGCCGGCTGCTGGGACCCAATAATGTCCAGCAGGAATCGTGCGCAGAGTTCCAGCAAGGGTCACACGTGGAATTCCATGCCTGGCGTGCTGTCGTGTGTTGTCCTGAGTGATATGGTGAGCCGGGATCGGGAGAGTGCGAGGGTTCGACTGGCGTTGGCGCCATCTTGCCTCCAAATCATTCCTAAGGTATTGGGCCAGGGACAGAGCTCACTGATCGGGCTTTTCTTTTTCTTTTCATGTTTGGAGCCCTGGGTTCAGTTGCTGGCATTGCCAAAAAAAAAAAAAAAAAAAAAAAAAGTCAGTAAGCCCATTCAAACAAATTGCCTTGTAATTCACGACCTACCAGCTAACAACAGGTTACACATCTTCCTTCAAATTGTTCGCTTGTGAAAAAAATATTAAAAAGAAAAAAAAAAGAAAAGCCACACATTGGGCTTAAATGACGGCGAATCCTTTTTCTCCCACGAAACGTTGGGTCCTGGCCAGACACGGGCCTCTGTGCTGAGACTGCCACCTGCCTGCAGACAGTCCAGCTCCTGTCATCAGAGCCGCGAGCACGGACCTGCCCTGCTCGGCTGAGAACCGGAGCCCTGGAGGTGCCTCCGCGGGGAGCTTTGTTCGCCGATCAGCTCCCGAGGGAGCAGCAGCTGCGCTGTGAGCACCTGTGCAGTCGCGGGTGCCCTTCTCTGGGGAGCCGAGGAGCCTGGGTCTCACGGCACACTGCATGACAGGGAGCCTCTCTCCCCTCCCCCTCTCCCCTCCCCGTCTCCCCGTCCCTCCTCTCCCTCTCCCCACTCTCCCCTTCTCCCCATCTCCCTCTCTCTCCCTCTCCCACTCTCCCTCTCTCTCCCCACTCTCCCCCTCTCCTGTCGCTCCTCTCCCTCTCTCTCCCCTCTCCTTCTCTCCCTTTCCCTCTCCCTTTCTCCCCTCTCTCCCCTCCCTCTCTCCCCTCCCTCTCTCCCCTCCCTCTCCCCCCGTCCCTCCTCTCCCTCTCCCCACTCTCCCCTTCTCTCCATCTCCCTCTCTCTCCCCTCTCCTTCTCTCCCTCTCCCTCTCCCTTTCTCTCCCCTCTCCCCTCCCTCTCTCCCCTCTCCTCTCCCTCTCTCCCCTCCCTCTCTCCCCTCCCTCTCTCCCCTCCCTCTCTCCCCTCCCTCTCCCCTTCCCTCTCCCCGTCCCTCCTCTCCCTCTCCCCACTCTCCCCTTCTCCCCATCTCCCTCTCTCTCCCCTCTCCTTCTCTTCCTCTCCCTCTGCCTTTCTCTCCCCGCCCTCTCTCCCCTCTCCTCTCCCTCTCTCCCCTCCCTCTCTCCCCTCCCTCTCCCCTTCCCTCTCCCCTGTCCCTCCTCTCCCTCTCCCCACTCTCCCCTTCTCCCCATCTCCCTCTCTCTCCCTCTCCCCCTCTCTCTCTTTCCCTCTCCCCTCTCCCTCTCTCTCCCCTCTTCTCTCTCTCCCTCTCTCTCCCTCTCCTTCTCTCCCTCTCTCTCTCCCTCTCTCCCCTCTCTCCCTCTCCTTCCCTCCTCCTTCTCCCTCTGTCTCTGTGTCTGTCTGTCTCTGTCTCTCCCCCCCCCCCCCGCCCGCCCCCATTATCCCGGCCAGTGGCTGCCCCCGCCCAAGTGCTCACAGGCTTCAGAGCAGCCCCCTGCCTTCTCCACTCCGCTGCCCATTTCCTGGGGAGGTGCGGGGGGTCCTCTCCCAGCCGGGGCTCTGGGGGTCCTTCCCAACACCCTCACTGGCCCCAGGTTAGGGCGTCTCGGCGGCCTGTGACCCAGGGCTGAGGGGACAGCGCCCCCTGCCGGCAGGTCCTGGTCCCGCAGGGGCTCCCTGGGCACAGCCCCCAGAGCCCCGCCCTGCCAGCCGCCCCCTGGTCCCGTCACCCCGGGTGGGGCCCGCGGAGAGACGCTCAGAGGTAAGCTCTGTGGTGGCCCTGCTGAGGGAAGCTTCTAGAACAGGGGCCGAGTGCACCGGGAACTGGGACACAGCGAGGGGGCGCGGGTCCCTTCCACAGCGGGGAGCTGGGGGCCTGGGGCCGCCCCCGCCTGTCCCCACGGGGGCCTGGCCAGGGCTGCGTCTGCCCCAGGAGGCGGCCCGAGCTCCCAGCCTGCCCTCGCGGGGCCCTCGGGGGAGCCCACTCAGCCCTCCTGGGGGTCACCCCCAGCCCCCCGCCCGCCCCACCAAGCAAAACAGAAGCAAAGCACCGAGGCTGGGCCCTGGTGCCTGCCTCGGGGCACAGGCCCTGGCCCCACCAGGAGGGCTGGAGCCCCCGAGTCTCGTCCTGGGCCCTGCGGTGCACCCGCCGCCCCCGGGCCACGCTCCCTCCGGGTTACACAGCGGCGTGACAAGGGCTGAGAGTGCGTGAGAGGCTGTGAGCCCGTGTGAGGAATGCGTGTGAGTGTGAATGGGTGTGAATATGCGGGTGAGTGTGTGGGGGAGCATGCATGTGTGAGTGTATGAGCGTGAGTGAATGTGTGTGAGAACTGTGTGAGTGTGTAAGAGTGCATGTGCGTGTGTGTATGTGAGATGTGTATGTGTATGTGTGAGAGTGTATGAGTGTGTAGAGAAAAAGTATATATGTGAGTGTGTGTGAGAGTGAGTGTGAGAGAGAGTGTGTGCAAGTGTGTGAGTTTATGTGTGAGAGTATGTTAATATATACATGAATGTGTTTATGTGTGTGAGAGGATGTGTATATGAGAGTTGTACGTAAGAGTGTAAGAGTGTGTAAGATTTGTCTGTGTGAAAGGGTGTGAGTGTGTGTGAGAGTGTGTATATGTGACCATTATATGTGTGTGTGAGTGTGTGTGTGGGCGTGAGGGTGTGTTTGTGAAAGTGTGCATGAGAGACTGTATGTATGAGAGTTGTATGTATGTGTATGTGAGAGTGTGTGTATGTGACAGGTGTGTGTGAGAGTGTGTGTGGGTATGAGAGTGAGAGTGTGAGAGTGTGAGAGAGTGTGAGAGTGTGTGTGTGTGAGTGTGTGTGGGTGTGAGGGTGTGTTTGTGAAAGTGTGCATGAGAGACTGTATGTATGAGAGTTGTATGTATGTGTATGTGAGAGTGTGTGTATGTGACAGTTGTGTGTGAGTGTGTGTGTGGGCGTGAGGGTGTGTTTGTGAAAGTGTGCATGAGAGACTGTATGTATGAGAGTTGTATGTATGTGTATGTGAGAGTGTGTGTATGTGACAGGTGTGTGTGAGAGTGTGTGTGGGTATGAGAGTGAGAGTGTGAGAGTGTGAGAGAGTGTGAGAGTGTGTGTGTGTGAGTGTGTGTGGGTGTGAGGGTGTGTTTGTGAAAGTGTGCATGAGAGACTGTATGTATGAGAGTTGTATGTATGTGTATGTGAGAGTGTGTGTATGTGACAGTTGTGTGTGAGTGTGTGTGTGGGTGTGAGGGTGTGTTTGTGAGTGTGCTGAGAGAGTGTATATGTGAGAGTTGTGAGTAGGTGAGAGTTGTGTGAGTGTGCGTGTGCGTGTGTGTGGAGGGGCCTGGGGGCGGGGGTGCTGCCCCTCAGGCCGGGGTCCCAGAGGAAGGCGTGAGGAGCACTGAGGGGCGGGCGTGCTGCCGAGGACGCCCCCACCCGCCCCTTCCCCGGCTCTGGGTTCCCGCGTGGCCTCCGCCAGCCCGAGCCAACGGTGAGAGTCGTGAAAAGTGTCCCCGCGGGGCGGAGAGCCAGGGCGGGCCGCGGCCCTGCCTCCGTGCCGGCACCCGGATTGACTCGGCCCCACGCAGGCCCACAGAGCACTCCAGGGAGACCGAGGGGACCTTGGGCACCGAGGGGAGGCTGCCCCTCGCGGGTGTAGACGCGCACGCGCAGCAGCCAGCGCACCCGGGGGCCGGGCTCACTCTCCCTGGCCGCCGCCCGCCCCCTGCAGGGTGGCTGCAGCCCCTCCGGCTTTCTCCATCCCGGCCCCCAGGTGGGTGCAGTGCGGCCCGGGGCAGCCCCAGGACCCCCAGACCCTGCGCCCACCCAGCCCCCCTTGCGGTGCCGCGGGCCGTGGGAAGACGGCGCTGCACTGGGGTCCACACACCCCCAGAGACGAGACCGCCCCCCCCGCCCCCCAGCAGGGCCCGGCTCCTCTGTCCGACACCGGTTCTTGAAAACTGGCGCTAAACAGCACCGGGCCAAAGCCGGGGCCTGCCCAAGTCCCTCGGGCACGGGGGCGTGTTCACCATCTCCAGCTGTGGGGGTCCGGTTAGTTTGGGGGCCACACCGAGGTGCTCAGGGCTGGCTCCTGGCTCTGCGAGCAGAGATCGCTCCCAGCAGGCTCGGGGACCCTACGGGGTGCCAGGGCTCGAACCCAGGTTGGCCACAGGCAAGGCAAGCGGCCTCCCCGCTGAACTGCGGCTCCGGCTCACAGCATCACCCTAGCTGGGGAAATACCGACCAGAGCTACGGGGCGGCCCCCCCCCATCCCCAGAAAAGGCCCCTCTGAGCCCTCTATCACACAGGGTGGGCACCCAGAGGGAAGGCTGTCGGCACCCGGCGCTCACAGCCGCCGTGTTCCCTGAAGCCCGGACCGGACTGGGCCTGGGGGCAGGTGGGGGGTAGAGACCAGCCACGCTCCTCTGCTCTGCTGCAGGGATGGTGTCTTGGGGACACAGTGGGCGGGGCACGGGACAGGCAGGTGAGTCAGGCGGCGAAAGGCCATGCCCAGAGCAGACACACTGGCGACAAGAGCAAGACTCCAGGGCTGGAGGGAAGCTGCGGGGAGGGCAGGAGGGAGGCTGGGCAGGGGGGAGGGGTGGGGGCCCGCATGAGGCGCAGAGGGTGGTCACACCCGGTGCTGATGGGGCCGTGGGTTCAACCCTCCACACCCACGCCCAACGACACCCACCAGCTGGAGCTGCATGACGGGCCCAACAGCGCGAAAGGGCCCGAGATGGGGCGGGAGAGGCTCCGGGCCGGCACCCCCACCCCGTTTGCCCCCGAGTCGGCCAGGTGTGATCCCCGAGCACCGCCAGGGTGTCCTCGCCTGAACACAACAGCCCAAACCAACTGTGAGACGTCAGACTCGTTCCCCTGACTGTCTGTCTGCACACGAAGGGGACGCACAGCTGCCCACAGCCCGGCGTGGGGGCTCGGGGCACGGGCACGGGGCACGGGGGACTAAGCCTGGGCCATGTCACAGTGCAGAAGGCCGGACGGCACCCCTGCAGTGGAGGGGCCCGCAGCAGAGCCGGGGTGGGGTGGGGGGCTGCCTGGGAGGCTGTAGTGTGGCCCCCCTCAGAAATGTGCCTCCCCCTCCCCGTCTCGCTCGTACCTTCCCAGGTGCCCGGCAAAGTCCTTTGGCACTCGCAAGCGGGGGGCTCCGGCCGGGGATCCCGCCGTGAAGGAGGAAGGTGACACTGTGCTGAGCACCCCCTCTTCCTGAGTTAAAGTAAAACTCTGCCTGTGCTGGTGCCCCCCTAGCTGTCCCTGGGGCCCCGTGTGGAGCTGGATCCAACACAGCCCCGCAAACACGCGAGGCCCTTTGAGCCACACCCCGGGCCCTTGCTTGTCATGTAAAAGTCATGCGGAACATGGAACATTTTCTAAAATAGACCATGTACTGGGCCCCAGAACATACCTCAATAGAATAGGAAAAATAGAAATTGTATCAACCATCTTTTCAGACCACGATGCGCTGAAGATAAAAGCTAACCACTCACCGACACGGAGAACCAAATCAAACACCTGGAAATTAAACAATTCAATGTTGAACAATGAGTGGGTCAGGAAGGAAATCAAGGAAGAAATCAAAAGATACTTAGAAACAAATGAGAATGAAGACACGAGCTACCAAATCCTATGGGACGCAGCTAAAGCCGTGTTAAGGGGAAAATTTATAGCTCTCCAAGCATTCCTCAGGAAGGAAGAAAGGGCCCACATAGATAGCTTGACTTCACGACTCAAGACCTTAGAAAAGGACCAGAAAAAGGAACCCAAACCAGACCGAAGGAAAGAAATAATAAAAATTAGAGCAGAAATTAATGACATCGAAACCAAAAAAACAATCCGAAAGATCAATGAAACAAAGAGCTGGTTCTTCGAGAAAATGAATAAGATTGATAAACCGCTAGCAAGACTCACAAAGAAAGAAAGAGAGAGAGCCCTAATAAATCGAATCAGAAATGAAAAGGGGGACATCATGACAGAAACCAGTGAGATACAAAAGATCATTAGAGACTACTTTGAAGGCCTATATGCCACAAAACAGGATAACCTAAAAGAAATGGATGAATTCCTGGACTCCTACAAACTCCCAAGACTGAACAAAGAAGACTTGGAATAGACCTGAATAGACCCATCAATGTCAAGGAAATTGAAACTGTAATCAAACATTTCCCCAAAATCAAAAGCCCAGGCCCAGATGGTTTCACTGGTGAATTCTTCCAAACATTTCAGGAAGACCTATTGCCAGTTCTCCTCAAACTTTTCCAGGAAATTGAAAAAAAAGGAACTCTCCCAAACAGTTTCTATGAAGCATACATCTCCCTAATACCAAAAGCAAACAAAGACACCACTAAGAAAGAAAATTACAGACCAATATCCCTGATGAACACCGATGAGAAGATTCTCAACAAAATATTAGCAAATAGGATCCAACAACTCATCAAAAAGATCATACATCATGACCAAGTGGGATTCATCTTGGGGATGCAAGGATGGTTTAACATTCAGAAATCAATCAACATAATCCATCATATCAACAAAAGTAAAGATAAAAACCATATGATCATATCAATAGATGCAGAGAAAGCATTTGACAAGATCCAACATCCTTTCTTGATGAAAACCCTCACCAAAATGGGGTTTGGAGGAACTTTCCTCAAGATAGTCGAAGCCATCTACCACATGCCTATGGCAAGCATTATCCTCAATGGGGAAAAACTAAGGGCCTTTCTTCTAAGATCAGGCACAAGACAAGGATGCTCACTCTCACCACTCCTCTTCAATATAGTACTGGAAGTACTTACCATAGCTATTAGATAAGAAAAAAAGATTAAGGGCATCCAGATAGGAAAGGAAGAAATCAAACTCTCACTATTTGCAGATGATATGATACTATATCTAGAGAAGCCTAAAGCCTCTACTAAGAAACTCTTAGAAACAATAGACTTTTACAGTAAAGTTGCAGGCTACAAAATCAATACCCAAAAATCCATGGCCTTCCTATATGCAAACAATGAAGCAGAGGAAAGGGACACGAAAAAAGCAATCCCATTCACAATCGTGCCCCAGAAAACCAAGTACCTCGGAATCAGCTTAACCAAGGAAGTAAAAGTCCTCTACAAAGAAAACTATAAAACACTACTCCATGAAGTGAAAGAGGACATGAGGAAATGGAAACATATACCCTGTTCGTGGATAGGGAGAATCAATGTTGTCAAAATGGCAATACCCCCCAAAGCATTATACAGATTCAACGCAATCCCTATAAGGTTACCCATGACATTCTTCAAAGAAATGGATCAAGCAATCCTAAAATTCATATGGAACAACAAACGCCCACGGATAGCTAAAACAATTCTTGGGAAAAAGATGATGGGAGGCATCACCCTCCCCAACCTCAAACTTTACTACAAAGCAGTAACAATTAAAACAGCATGGTACTGGAACAAAGGCAGAGCCATAGACCAATGGAACAGGGTGGAATATCCCTACACACAATCCCAAGTGTATGATCATCTAATCTTTGATAAGGGAGCAAGAGATGTGAAGTGGAGCAAGGAAAGCCTCTTCAACAAATGGTGCTGGCACAACTGGACAATCACATGCAAAAAAATGGGCTTAGACCTTGGCCTGACACCATGCACAAAAGTCAGATCAAAATGGATTAAAGATCTCAACATCAGAACACAAACCATAAGGTATATTGAAGACAAGTTCGGCAAAACCCTCCACGATATTGGAGATAAAGGTATCTTCAAAGATGACATGGAACTAAGCAATCTAGTAAAAACAGAGATCAACAAATGGGACTACATTAAACTAAAAAGCTTCTGCACCGCAAAAGATACAGTGACCAGAATACAAAGACTATCCACAGAATGGGAAAGGATATTTACACAATACCCATCAGATAAGGGGTTGATATCAATGGTATATAAAGCACTGGTGATCTCTACAAGAAGAAAACATCCAACCCCATCAAAAAATGGGGCGAAGAAATGAACAGAAACTTTACCAAGGAAGAAATATGAATGGCCAAAAGGCACATGAAAAAGTGCTCTACATCACTAATCATCAGAGAGATGCAGATCAAAACAACCATGAGATACCACCTCACACCACAGAGACTGGCACACATCCAAAAGAACAAAAGCAACCGCTGTTGGAGAGGATGTGGGGAGAAAGGGACTCTTCTACACTGCTGGTGGGAATGTCGACTCGTTCAGCCCTTTTGGAAAACAATATGGATGATTCTCAAAAAATTAGATATTGATCTCCCATTTGACCCAGCAATACCACTGCTGGGAATATATCCCAGAGAGGCAAAAAAGTATAGTCTAAATGACATCTGCACTTATATGTTCATCGCAGCACTTTTTACAATAACCAGAATCTGGAAAAAACCCAAATGCCCTAGAACGGATGACTGGTTGAGGAAACTTTGGTACATCTATACAATGGAATACTATGCAGCTGTGAGAAAAAAAGGAGATCATGAATTTTGTATATAAGTGGATCGGCATGGAAAGTTTCATGCTGAGTGAAATGAGTCAGAAACAGAGAGACAGACATAGAAAGATTGCACTCATCTATGGTATATAAAATAACAGAGTTGGAGACTAACACCCATGAATTGTAGAAATAAGTACCAGGAGATTGACTCCAAGGTTTGGAGGCTGGCCTCACATTCTGGGGAAAGGGCAACTCAGAGAAGGGATCACCAACTATAATGTAGTCGAAGGCCATGCGGGGGAGGGAGTTGTGGGCTGAATGAGGGCTAGAGACTGAGCACAGTGACCACTCAACACCTTTATTGCAAACCACAACAGCTAATTAGAGAGAGAGAACAGAAGGGAATGCCCTGCCACAGTGGCAGGGTGGGGTGGGGAGAGATGGGTTTGGTGAGGGTGGGAGGGATGATGGGTTTACTGGTGGTAGAGAATGGGCACTGGTGAAGGGATAGGTTCTCGAATCTTGTATGAGGGAAACATGAGCATAAAATTGTATAAATCTGTAACTGTACCCTCACGGTGATTCACTAATTAAAAATAAAAAAAAATTTTAAAAATTAAAAAATTAAAAAATAAATAAATAAAGGGACCCTCTGCACCTAAAGACTTTGATTCCAGAGATCTAACACATTCGGGCATCTAGCGCAGCATCTAATAGCAATGCACTGGGACTGCGAACTGGGCTACAACTCTGTGCTGCCAGGGGGTGGATCTTTTTCCTCCCCACCCGGTCTTCCTGCACGGAAAATGGCGGGTTGGCGGCATCCACGTGGCAGGCCCCATCTTCTATGACTCCAAACCCAGAGGTATTCAGTTTTTACTTTTGGGGCTCCCAGGAACTCATGGGAAGGGGGCATAACCGGCACGCCCTCGGCCCAGATAAATCCGGAGCCGCTGAGCGTGAAGCGGACCCTCTGCGCCTAAACACTTTGATTCCAGAGACTTCTTACAGCAATGCACTGGGACTGTGAGCTGGGCTATGTAATTTCTGGCAGAAATTTCCCTGGACTTTATACAGAAATCCAAAACATATAAATGTTAAGTCGCGCGTTAGCGTCCGCGCGACTTAACATTTATAATTGTCAGCAATGTGAAACGGTTCCTTTTGAACAGGTCTGACTTGGGGGGGAAAACTCCAAATAATAACAGTAAGTTTTTGTTGAAATATTGAAGGTTATTAATGTAGCAGCCACCTCTCTGGACTGTGAACTAAGCAAAAGCCCCACGCTGGCCGACTCGGTGTGGCGTATACCATACTATGAGGCGCGGGAAGGGGGATGAGGGGGAAAAAAAAAAGGGAAAAGGAAAAAGGAAAAAAAAAAGAGAGAGTTATGTACTTGTAGCAGTGGGGCTACATATCTCTTCATTCCCAGCAATGGAAAACTAATTATCAAATGCTTCCTTGGTAGTAGGTCTGTCTCTCTTGGGTGGGAACTCCAACAACTATAGTGTTTTGTGTTGAATTATGGAATATAATTAAGGTAAAGAAAAAATGAAGTGAAATTCATTAGTTATACAGTAGGGGGTAGGGGGTGGGGGCGGGGGGTATACTGCGGTTTTTGGTGGAATATGGGCACTGGTGAAGGGATGGGTGTTTGAATATTGTATAACTGAGACATAAACCTGAGAACTTTGTAACTTTCCACATGGTGATTTAATAAAAAGTTAAAAATAAATAAATAAATAAATAAATAAAATGCAAAATTCTAAAAAAAAAAACCCGTTTCTCCCCCCGGCCATCTGTGAGGGAAGGTCATTTGGGCGAAAACTCAGCCTTGGCAAATAGTTTCATAACCGCTATTCACTGTCTATAGAAGCCACCCAGACACAAGCAGGGTGGGTAGCTGCCATAATGTTCTGGAAACATGTCTACATCACCTATCTGTAACTGCTTGTTTGTACTATTTGAAAGTATGTTTTCTTCTGAATCATGAATGAATCATGAAACTTGCATTTTCACTTATGTTTTTGTTAAAATTCGTTCGTGCGGGTTAGGATGTAAGTGGATGTAAACATCAACTATAAAACTTGCAGCTTTTCCCTTGTTTGGGGTCTTGCTTGGGCCTGCGTGCCTAGAAGCTTTGACCCCAGCTAGCTGGCTTAATAAACTCTGCTTGTGTGTTAAAAAAATAAATAAATAAATAAATAAATAAATTTAAAAAAATAAATAAAATCACCGACAATCAAAAAAAAAAAAAGAAGAAACCCACTGAGTTCAATAAAGGAATACAGTAACACAGAAGGCTCAAATAGCAACAAACGGTTCAGTAAATCCTGAGACAATGGATTTAATAGCATCATTGTTAGATATAACAATGTTCACAAGTTTTCTTTTACTGAATAAGTTTTGTATAATTCCACTTATCATTTTGTTACAATAAGTAATATAAAATAAATTATTTTGTGCCTGCTAAAAGGTCAGGCTTGGGGAGATGGTAAACTGAGGACATTGGTGGAGGGAAGATCAGACTGGTAGTGGGATTGGCTCAGGAATTCAGAATGCCTAAAACAACTGCATTATGAGTAACTTTGTAAACCACTGTATTTAAAGTGGGGGGTGTAGGCCACGCTCTCTCTCTTTTCTCTCTAGTTCTGCAGGCCCTCCCTCACTCCCTTTATTTAAAGAGGCCCTGTGTGCAAGCTGAAGCAGTGTCGCTGTTTGTGGTGTGAACAGGAGCTGCTGATGTGAACACAGAAGCACTTTCCCCAGTTGTGTGGAGAGATGTGTGGTTTCAACAACTGTCCTGAATTAAAAGGGGAAGAAGTGAAATGTGTGGGTCACTGGTCATGTCTGTTTATTGAAGCCCTGTTTGCTCATCATCCCCTCCTCACCCCTTTCTTCAGTCATAATTAATAGAGCAGGTTTTAGCAACTTCAAAAGCACTTGTCTTGTTTTAGACATTTAATCCTCTACCTTGTAATAAAGACCTGATTCAGCATTACAGAGCTGGGTTTAAGTCCAAATTGTACTCTTACCAATTTTCAATTTTCCTAAGCTTCCTTTTTTTCCATCTAAAATGGGGAAAAAATGATTGCACAGACCCTATGTAATAACCATAGGATTAAATTATATAATATCTGTAAATGGTGCTTGACACTTCTCTTACAACCTTTTAATGACAGCCAGAACTCAGCTCAACTGTCAGGAATGGAAGCAGTCTAGAAATGGGACGGTCTTCCTGTTTTGTTTTAATTGAATCACCATGAGATACCCAGTTACAAAGTTGTTCATAATTGTCAGTCATACAATAATCCAACACCAGACCCTTCACCAGTGTACATTTCCCACTATCAATGTCCCCAATTTCCATCCCTCCATCCCTCCCCAGCCTGCCTCTATGGCACACACTTTTCTCCTTCCTCTATTTCTCTCACTCCCTTTCTCTCTTCCCTTCTGGGCATTATAGTTTGCAATATAGGTACTGAAAGACTATCGTGTTTATCCCTTTACCTCCTTTCAGCACTCATTTCTTGTCCAGAGTGATCATTTTCAGCAATCACTGTCACAGTGGTCCCTTCTCTGTCCTAACTGATCTCCTCCTGACCATCACCACCACTAGTAGCAAGTTTCCAACAACGAGTCAGTCCTCCTGATCCTCTTTCTACTGTCTTTGGGTATCAGTCTACTACTATGTTTTCTTTATATCCCATAAATGAATGAAATCTTTTTGTCTGTCCCTCTCCTTCTGACTCATTTCACTCAACATGAGACTCTCCATGTTCATCCATTTACAAGCATAAGCAAATTGTATGACTTCATTTTCTTTGTGGCTGTGTAGTATTCCATCGCATAGATTAACCATCATTCCATTGTTAACCATATGGATTAACAATAGTGTTAACAATATTAACAATAGAGGATTAACCGTAGTGTCTTTATCCAGTCATCTTGAGCGGTTTGGGCCGTGTAGCAACAAAGGATAGAATTAATGTTTTGCTAACTTGCTTGATTGCTTTCTGTAATTTGCTAACTTGATCAATTGCTTTCTGTAACTTACTGACTTGCTTGATCACTCTCTGTAATGCAACACCTTACAGTTTGACCTAAACTACACAAAGACCTGTTTCAGGAAATGAAACTGCCCGGACGTCTGGTAATGTCCCAGGAAAGGCACGGACATCTGGTGAAATTTATTCTAGCAAAACAAAGATGTCACTGACCCCCCTTGATCAAGAAAAATAAGGATGTTGAGGGGCTGGAGCAATAGCATAGCGGGTAGGGCATTTGCCTTGCACGCGGCTGAGCCAGGTTCGATTCCCAGCATCCCATATGGTCCCCTGAGCACTGGCAGGAGTAATTCCTGAGTACAGAGCCAGGAGTAACCCCTGTGCATCGCCAGGTGTGACCCAAAAAGCAAAAAAAAAAAAATAAGGATGTTGATCAAAGTAACCTTGTTTACTAAGGTGTATACAAAGGACCTGGACTCTGTATACGGGGCTCTCTTTCTCTATCTCTAACCCTCCTCTGCGTAGGAATGAGAGCCGAGTGAGAGCCCCAGCATGCTGGCCTGAATAAATCCCCTTGCAGTTGCAGAAAGAGCAGTCTTGGTTTTGTTCCTCCGTCCCTCCCCTGGGCAGAGATCTGCTCAACCCTAACATTCTGTTCTCAGACACTCAGACTGTTCCCAGATTCTAGCTACTGTGAATAGTGGGAGCAGCTATTTTATAGTCATGGAACAACAAACAGAAGTCCAAAAGAATTGGTCAACAGTTATTTCTGAACTACTGAACTAAAGTCACAATTTGGGGGTGGCAGGGGGGAACCCATTTGTTGAAGTTATTTTTAATGTTACTTGCAGTTACTCCATTATTCAACCAACCTGTCATAACTCAAGCTACTAACTACCTATGATTTGTCATGAATCACAGCTCCATTTAAGAAAGAAAATTAGTAAATGTGGTGAATGTAAGCAGGTATATATGTAACTCTGTGTGTGTATGTGTGCTCATGCATGTGCACTCAAGTGCACATGCCTGCTCAAATGCCCTCAGGAAAATTCAAGCTCTTCCTTAGCCAGCCAATTATAGACCTAATTATCAGGCAAGATCACTCAGGATTTTTTTCCCTCTGGGTGTATGGAGCAGCAGGTGTTTCTGGCAGGGTAGTTGTGACTTGAGAGGGCCGTGTGCTGTTTCCCTTCTTTCCTTGTTTCTTCAGTTGAAGAAAAGCTCCATGCTGGTGGAAGTCTGCAGCAGAGACCCCAGGGTATCAGGATACCTTGGGGGCAGGTGAAGGAGGGAAAGAGGATCCCAGGTTTAGGGCAACTGAGAAAGCCAAAAATCACTCACGGTTTGACCTGTAATTTGAAGCAGGATCAAAAGGCCCAGAGTGGGCGGCTCTGCCTGCCTTCCCAGCCCCCGAAGGGGTACAAGCACAGCTGGCAAGCCTCCAGGTCTCTCTCCCAGCCCCGGGACCTAACAAGCATAATCACAGTCTGGAGGGAGGAAGGTGGCGTGCAGCCCCAAGGTGAAGGGGCTGAGGCTCGTGGGCAGGCACAGAGGCCTCCTGCTGCTCCTCCTGCAGACAGGGACAGGAGCAGGGCCACGCCTGGAACTGCATCAGCCCGTCCACCTTCCCTACTGCACAGCCTGGCACCACAGTGTGCGTGGGTGGGCGGCCATGGTAGGCTGGCGGGGTACTGTCTACACAGGTGGTCACCCTGAGGCAGACAAACACAGAAGGCTGCCAACAGCCTCCCCCGCACCATCCAGAGGCTTCTGGGTTATTTTTCTGCAAAGATAGAGGTCTTGCACCAAGCTCTGTTCACAAGAGGGCGCAGTATGAGGAAGGAGCTTGGTGGGACATCCGACAATACCACTCAGATCTGGGTTCTCTAAGTCTCAACTGTCTCATATGCAAACAGGTAAAATCCTTCCTGCTGAACAAGATTGTGGGGACAAGCGAGCACATAGGAATTTCCTTTGAATTGATGGGAGACGATTGAATGTGGATCTGGTTTAAGGGTCCATATTCACCCACCCCATTTCCCTGTCACTGATTTTGGAAATTTCACTGTTGCAATTGAATGGAGATGATTTTAAAGCTCTGTCAACATCCGGCACAATAGGAAGAATAACTGACTTTATTGTTTGCACCTCAGAAAAGAGGTGGGCAGAATATAGAGGAAGAAAAGACCTGAGAAATATTTTCCCACAAAACTTTGCCTCAAGGATATGTATGAAGAGCTGCACCTTCCCTCTAGGAGAGGGAAAGGAAATGTAGAGATCATCTGTGTTCCTACTTGGCCCTCAGCAAGCTAGAGCCCCAGAAATGGGCCATGGAGATCAGGGGACTGTGAAGATGACAGTAGGACTAGAGTTCAGAGCTCCAGTCTCACTAATAGACAAGGAGCCACCCTTGCCCTCCCATCCTCGCCCCAAACACACACACCAAGAAAGTGACTGGAGACCCGCTGGATTCCACCTCTTAGGATAGTCCCATGGACCCATGAACTCAGCATTCCTGAAATTTCAGCTTCCCAGGGAAAATTTGCTGCCCATGTTTAGAAAATGTGGATTATGTGCAAGCTTTCATGTTCGAGATTCAGCCATAAAATGATCAAACACCCATCCCTCCACCAGTGCACACTTTCTACACTTTCCACCACCAGTATCCCCATTACCCCCCACCCATACCAGTCCTCACCCTGCCTCCATGACAGGCAATTTTCCCAATACTCTCTCTTTACTTTGGGGCATTATGGTTTTTTTTTTTAATTTTCCCATCACCATTCAAGCCTGCCTGCCAGGGGCACATGTGAAATCATTTATTGTCCATTGCTCATTTTGAGTATCTGGTGCCGCGGCCACATGCTTCTGGAATCCTAGATTGTAGATGGTTGGGTTCCAGAGACATTTTTTTTAGGGCACTAGTTCATTTTGGGATTCAATTGGGCATTTCTGGATCAGGGCTGTTGGTGCGCTAAGATGGCACCCGGAGGCACATTGTGGGGGTGAGAGCCAGGTCCAGAGGGGGTGGGGAACCAGGAAGGGACAGCCCAGCGCCTCTGCCTCTATGCGGCTCGAGATTTATTTCTGGAACCCGCATACCTGGGCCTTGCTTGTGGAAGATCTTGGTCACCGGGATTCCATCTGGAGTAGGCGGGGAGACTGCACCTGCTCCATCTGGGGTGCCCAAGTGAAATTGGCTCAGTATGGGGCCTGGAGAGATCTCTGGATCTGTGGTGTCTTCCAGAGCTCACTGCTGTCTCTGGCTTTTGATCTCTTTTGAGATTTATGTATGGGTCTCTGAAGCAAGGGCAATAATCGAATTTACAGGGTGGTGCTGGAATTGGTTCATGGACGTGACTGCCAGTGTTTCCATGTGTATTGGGAAGTGGGGTGAGGTAGCCCACCCAAGTCTGAGAAAGCCTGGAGATTTTAGTCACAAAAGCCACATACCCGAATCTTCAGCAGATTATATCTTGGTGAGGTCCATCCTGAGACAGTGGGGTGAGGCCGGGGGTGTGACAGAGATTTTGGATTGTGGAAGCAAGTGGCTGCTGGGAGCTCTGCTTGGGCAGGAACAGGCCAACCTGCCCCTCTCTGATGTACCCCAGTCTGTTCAGATATATGTGGGTCTGAAATTAACTGTGGCTTTTGGTCTCTTTCAGGATTTATCTATGGGTCTCTGAAATAAAGCCCATAACTTAGCTTGTATACCTGAGTCAGGTGGTTTGTGGGTGTGTCTCCCACGTACCTAACTTTTGACCATTTAATTTCTTGGTAAACTTGGCCCAAAGTTGCTGGGGTCATGCCAAAGGCACAGCAGCAATTTTGGGGTGTCAGGAAGCCTGAAGGCACTATCAGGCTGCTGATGCTCTCGCCCCACAGGCACAGGCTGACCTGCCAGTGCCACCATACCCCCAGATTATGTACTTTTTAATTCCCAAATTGTACCTCCTTGAGGGAACTGAGCTGGGACACAGGAGGGCATCAGCAGATGGCAGGACTGGGTGCTAGGACCCTGGGGAAGCTATTGCCCTCTAAAACGTATGCCACTAGCCCAGAACCACCATAGGCCTTGCAATTCTTCGCCACTCTGGGACTCATCCTGTGCGTACAAAGACTTCCTAACTTTGGCTCCTAACCAACCAAATTGTATCTCCTTTTTAAATTGAAGTTGTATTCCTAGTAGAATATTCATAATACCCAGTTATTGCTTCTGTGTTTTCAGCTACAGAATATGTGTGCTAAATTCCACCCACTATTTTGTGTTGGGTTCTTTTGATGCCTGGCCTATCAGATGGTCAGACTTCTTCGTCAAAACCCTGAACAGTTTGAGGCTCTTCGTGTTCCTGAAGTGAGCAGACACCATTGGGCTACACTAGCACGCGACAGGGATGAATGGAGACGTTACTGGAGCCCGCTCGAGCAAATAGATGAGCAACAAGATGACAGGTGATTTTATGTTGAGTAGGGGGAGCAGGGAGTACTTTGGACCACATCCAGAAGTGCTCACAGGCCATCCCTGCAGTGCATGTAGTGCCAGGCAGGGGCAAACTCAGGCCTCCATGCAGCCTTTGAGAGTCTCCCTGGACCCAGTTCCCTGTCCGTGTTCAGCCATAACTACCAACTCTCCGAGGGGCTCTCAGGAGAGGGGCTCTCGGCCTCCAGAGACATATCAGCAGAATGACTTCTCTGCAACGGCAGAGGCTCACATGCTCCACCACAGGCCATTGTGTAGTGCCCTCCTCTTCCCTACCCTGTGTGGCTTAAAACTGGCAAGTTCTTAGAGAAGCGGCAGGCATTCTGGTGAGCAACGCGGCCCGGACAATGCTCCGGACCCGAATCAGGGCCAGCAACACCGGGGGGCCGGAAGGAGGAGGTGCCGCCAGCACACCTTCTCCGGATGGAACCCCGGCGACACTGGGCAGCAACTAACACGGCTCCAGGATTCGGGACTGGGACAGATCCGAGCCGCGCGGCCGCTAATGCGGCCGCGCGACCTTTTCTAAAACCTGAAAACATACAATGTTTGAATGGAAAACTAATTATCAAATGCTGCTTATTAGGGTTATCTTGTTTGGGGATATAACTCCCACAACAATAGTGAGTTTTGTGTTGAAATATGGAACGTAATCAAGGTGAAGAGAAAATAAAGTGAGGTTCATCAGTTAAAAAAAAAAACTGAGCTCATGTCACACAGCAGGGGAGTGGGGTGGGATGGTGAGCGGATGGCGGTGGAGGGAAGACGATGCTCAGAGGGAGGGCGTGGTGTTAGAATGTTGTAAGCGTGAAAGCCTATTACATTGTAAATCACCATGCCTCAAATAAAATTTAAAAATATAAAATTTAAAAAAATAAAAAAATAAATAAAAAAAATAAAACTGGCAAGTGCATTTCCCCCAAAGAGAGGGGCATAATTTTGCTCCTGCCTACTAAAAGCACCACCCTGCCAGGCTGGGCTGCACCAGGACAGAGACCCTCAGCCTGCAGCTCAGTGAGTGGGGAACAAATCTTGCAGACAAGGTGTGCGGCATGGGGCCTTACCCCAGTGCCGGGACACACTCTTTCCCTCTTCACCTCCCAACATGAGGTCAGTTCTGCCTCCTCTGTGTCTGTGGGAAGGGAAAGTGACCCTGAGTGCCACTGTGCTCTCTCCCAGTGTCCCACCTTAGAACTTGGTACATTCTATCTTATTTAGAATTTTTCTTGTATTTTAAGCAAGATGGTTACAACACAATTAAAGTTTATAGCTAGAGTGCTTGTAACTGCCACCCAAGTTCCCATTGTCCCCATGTCACTTCTAGTCTGGTTTCACCTTCCCGCAAGACACACACTTCTCTACTTACCATTTGTCAATAAGTTTTATAATCTAAGACCAGATTTGTTATTTTCAGTACACTCTACACCCTCATTTAGTCTCCATATTCCACAATTGGGTGAGACCATCTGGTGTTTGGTGTCTTTCCTCTGGGTTTCACCTTTAACACGTCAATGTAATATGCCATTGTGCATATACCACTTTATCTGATGTTTCCATATCCTGTTTTATGTACTCAATGCTGTTGTGAAGATAGGTAAATACAAATACAGCTTCTTGAATTCCTGTTTTTGTGTGGGGAATAGATTTCCAAGAAGTGAAATAGCTGGGTGACGTAGAAGTTTTAATCTTTTTTGAGGAATTCCCATACTGTTTTTGATAGTCTGAACCTGATGACATTCTTAGCAATAGTGAATGATTCTTTCCAACTCTAAATGGTTTTTTTTTAATTCAATTTAATTTTTGTTTACAATACTATTAATAATGGTTTCTTCTAGACATAATCCAGCACCACCCATCACCAGTGTACTCCTCGCCTCCCCCAAGGGCTCCATCCCTCTATCTCGAGCCACTTCCCAACTCAATTGTGTATATCAGGTTTCCATGTTGCCTGTGGATCTTTGTTGTTGCCTCACAATGTATCTTTAGGTCATACATATGACTGAGATCATCCAGAATCTGCCCCTTTCATTCTGACTGACTTCATTCAGCATGATATTCTCAGGTTCTATCTATGTTACTGCAAATTGCATGATTTTGTTTTTTCTTAAAGCTTCCTCCGTCCCATCTTGCCACAACCAGCAGTGAAGTATCCGGGCCGTTATGGCAGCACTGCAAGGCAGAAATTGCTCTGGACCCCAGACCGGGCCAACAACACCGGGGTGCCAAACGGAAAAGGTACAGCCAGCACGCCTTCTCCAGATGGAGCCCTGGCGACACTGAGCTTTTACTAACATGGCTCTGGTATGCGGGACTGGGACATCTCCAAACCAGGTGACATCTCCAAACCAGGTGACTTACGTGGCTGCGTGACCTTTCCTGATATAAAAAATATATGCTCAGGAATGGCTCTGCCACCCCTGAGCATCCATTATCCCAGAGGCACATAAACCAATCTCAGAATTCAGCGGCTGCTGGCAGATATTCTCCTGGACTCTGAACTAAGCTACAGCCCCATGCAGCCCCGGGAGGGGAAGGGTTTCTATCCCTCGGCCTTTTCTCCCCTGTGACAGCATGGCGACCGCCACCGTTCAGAACCAATTAGACAAAGAGGTAGGAGTTTGAAGTGATGGGATGGGATGCATGGGGAATCTTGCGATGGAGGAGGCAGAACCGCCCCTGCCTCCTGCCCAAATGAGACTCCAAGCGGCTGCCCATGAACAGCTCCTCCGCTCCTGAACAGCCATGATCCCAACGCCACAGAAACCAATCTCAGAATGCAGCAGCTGCTGGCAGAAATACCTCTGGACTTAATACCAGAATTCCAAATCTGGGCGGCCGCTTTCGCGACCATGCAACATCAGATGCTCTTTGTTACCAACAATAGAAAACATACAACCTAATGATACCATTCTGACATGTCTGACGGTTGGGGGAAAATCTCCAAATAATGATAGTTTCCTGTCAAAAATTGAATGTAATCAAAGTAAGGAAAGAGTAAAGTAAAAATCATCTGCCACACAGGCAGAGGGGAAGTGGGAGGGGGGGTATGCTGGGGTTATTGGTAGTGGAACATGTGCACTGGTGAAGGGATGGGTGTTTGAGCATAGTATGACTGAGACTTGATCCTAAAAGCCCTGTAACTGTTCTCACGGTAACTCAATAAATAAATAAATAAATAAACAAACAAACAAACAAAAAAGCTTCCTCTGTCCCTCTCAGAGAGCCCGGCAAGCAGTCGAGAGTATCCCATCCACATGGCAGAGCCTGGCAAGCTACCTGTGGCGTATTCGATATGCCAAAAACAATAACAACAGGTCTCACAATGGAGACATTACTGGTTCCTGCTCGAGCAAATCAATGAACAGCAGGACGACAGTGCTACAGTGCTACAGTGCTTAAAGCTACATGGTATTCCATTCTGCATATATATTCCAGACTTCTTGAACCGCTCATCTGTAGTTGGATATTTGGTTTGTTTCCATAACTTGACTATTGTGGTAAGTACAACAATGAACAATGGTGAGCATCTATCCATTCAAATTAACGTTTTTGTGTTGGGGGATAAATTCCTTTCTCACTGCATCCCACCAACACTGGTAGTTTTTATTCCTTTTGTTATATATCATTATTACAGGTGTGAGCTGCTATCATTGTAGTTTTGATTTGAATTTCCCTGATAATAGATGAAGATTAAATTTTTTATATGCCTGCTGTTTTTTTTGTTTTGTTTTGTTTTTTGGGGCTACACCTGGTGATGCTCAGGAGTAACTCCTCACTCTGCACTCAGGAATTGTTCCTAGCAGTGCTCAGGGGAGCTTATGGGATGCAAGGGGTTGAACCTGGTTTGGGTGCATATAAGGCAATACCCTACCTGCTGTACTATGGTTCCAGCCTCCTCCTAGTGGTTATTGTTATGTATTCGTCAAAAGTGTCCATTCATTTCCTATCCCCCTTTTTGATGGGATTTTTGGTTTCTTACTGTAAATTCTACTATAAAGTTATAGTAATCAAAAACTGCATTGTACTGAAATAATGATAGACTCACAGATCAAAGAATCAGACCTGAGAACCCAAATATAAGCACTCAGATTTATAGATAGTTAATCTATGACAAAGGATCTAGGTGTAAGAAGTGGAGTAAGGAAATTATATTCAGCAAATGATGTGGGAAAACTGGATAACCACAATCATTGTCACTGTCACTTTCATCCCGTTGCTCATCGATTTGCTCAAACGGAAGAGACAGTAAAGTCTCTCACAATGGAGATGTTACTGGATAGCCACAATTAAAAAAAAAACAAACCCTTGAACCTTATCTCACACAATTCACAAAAATTAATTCCAAATGGATTAGGTACAATGAGTTTTGACCAAAATCTATGAAATATATTGAGGAACACATATGCAACACTCTTCACGATGTGGACTCCAGAGGAATTTTAAGTGATTTGACTCAATTGGGAAAGACAAAAACAAAACTAAATGAATGGCAGTTAATCAAATTAAAAAGATTACTAGTGGCAAAAGAAACTCAGACTAGGGGCTGGAGAGATAGTACAGTGAGTCACACGTGGTAGACCCAGGCTCCATCCCTAATCCCTCGAGCTCCACCAGGAATGATTCCTGAGCACAGACCCATGAGTCAACGCTGAGCACCAACAGATATGAGTATGATCTAAAACTGAAACAGAACAAAATGAAAAGAAATAAAGAAAGAAGCACAGGCATGCTTGCTTTGTATGTGGCTGTTCTGGGTTTGATCCCCAGGAGTGATCCTTGAATACACAATCAGGAGGAATAGCCTTGAGTACAGCCAGATGTGGGCCGAAAAGCAAAAACAAAAAAGAAACTCAAACTAAATGAGAAAAACACCTTATGAAATGGGAGAATCTTGCACATAATATGTAAATAAGATGCTAATATCAATATGAAGTGCTCACAAAGCTCAGAAAAACAATGTTTTCATTCTTTCTTGCTCTCTCCTTCCTCCTCCCCAATCCATTCTTCCCTCTTAGTCTTCAGAGGAACATTTTGGTAAAGAAGTTCATGCTGTGACATATCAATGATCACGGCATCCTCATAACCCCTGAGGGATATTTGTCACTGTTCAAGAGGCACTTCACAAACTCAGTGAGATAAGTGGCCCAGGGATGTGCTTCAGTGGTAGAACTCCTGCTTTGTGTGCACGAGGCACACGTTAAGTTCTGGAATTGTCCACATTACTGGTTGAGATTCCTGGTGCAATGCAACAAGAAAGTGGAGGAAAGTATAGGGGACCAAGGGGAAAGAAGTCCAGAAAAATTGATAACTTCCCTGGGTAAGAGGGGACAAGGATAACCAATGTGTAATAGAACCATCAAATAGGCACCCCATTTATGCAAATATCTCATGCCAATTGTATAATCTCCTCTTTATTTTCCTGGGGACAATAAATATCTTATAGAAAGAGAGCAGACACCTCCATCCTGGATACCACCTGTTTGTTCAAGGATTGCTGGACATGGTCAGGGGTCAATTCACGGTCTTGGAGAGGGACAAGTGCAACTGGGTAGAAACTGTAGTAGAAGTATGGAGCTCTTTGAAAACTCAGTTGCATCTGGTGCAGTTGCAGGCACCTGCTGAAACAGAGAACACACAGAATTGTTTATCATACAGCATGAGTAGGGACTGGCAATCTCCCAAAGGTGAATGGGGCAATTTGTGACTACAAACCCCAAATTACCAGGTATGGTGGCAGCTTTAAACAGTGCTTTGGGCATCAAACAGTTGGCTGGACTAAAAGCACCACCCCATTGCCCTCAAGGTCGCAAGTCCCACAGCACTTCTTGCTTATGTCAGGTAGAAAATGCTCCTGCTCTGCTGCAAAGGTCTCTCCGCACAATTATAAAAAAAATTTTAATAATGAGTAACTATTGAAGCTGATCATTGTCATCCTTCTCAAAACAGTATTGGCAACCTAGATAGAGTTATACAAAAAAGGGAGCTAGTCAGAAAGGGACAGGATCCGCTGAGTCCTGTCATCACATAATGATGTAAGAATCTAGGGGCCGGAGCAATAGTACAGCGGGGAGGGCGTTTGCCTTTCACGCGGCTGATCTAGGTTCAATCCCCAGCATCCCATATAGACCCTAAGCACTGCCAGGAGTAATTCCTGAGTGCAGAGCCAGGAGTAACCGCTGAACATCACCAGGTGTGACCCTAAAAGAAAAAAAAAGATAAAGGATCCAGTCCCAATATTTATACAAGGTTTAGGAGAGATGAGGTGGTCCGCTTACTGTCAAGAATCAAGCAATTTTATGCTCTTTAGAAAGAAAAGCAGCAAACAGGAGGCTCTGGAACAACAAGAAGTTGAATTTCAACATAATTCTTCTTATGGCTTGTAAGCCCAAGTTTATCACTGGGATCTGCCACAAAGTTAAAGGAGAGATATACTCTGAAGAAGTCAGAAGATGATTCTATCCTTCAGTTTCACCATCTGCTCTGTGCTCTCAGACACATAGTGTTCATGAACTGGTGATTATCCTACCATGAATGTCAAAGACAGAAGTGTAATCCATCACTAAGAATTGTAAGAAACAATTTGAGGGATCATATTGTCATTTAAATTGCTAAAAATATGGAAACCTGTTCTTCTTTGCATAATTCATTCAGTTCCATAGATCAAATTAATAAATGCAGTGACCCCTTTCCTTAAAATTAATTAACTCTTGTTAAAATATTAATGTGGCAAATTAATGGGGAGACCTGAGAACTTATTTAAGAGTTTTCATTAGATCTTATCATGCATAATGGTATTCTCTCAAATGAACATTGTGGGAATAGAAATTGAAATCAGCTAGTGTCTTGCCTGAAAGCCCAGAAATTCTAGGTATTGAGAAACTCCTTTCAAAAGGTAACTGGATAAGAGCAAGACAAATAGGAAATATTTGGATTCTAATCAAAGATGATAAATAGATTAAACCCAAGAAACTAAAAGGAGCACAGTAATTTTCTCTTTACTTCTCAGATATATTAAATTCTGTGAACCATGTCACAATCAGATTCTGAGCCTTCTTTCTGAACTTAGGAGGATAACACTAGATCATCTTGGTCATACTTATTGATTTCACCCAAGATTTATGTAATGAAAACCTACTAGGTTCCAGGCAGCAGACTCAGCACAGTAGAACTGTGCAGCATGCAATGTTGAATAAGACTCAACACTGTGGGACTTTTATGTGGGACTTTGGTACCAAAGCAATACATCATTCACTGAATCGACATCTTTAGGAAATTGTATTTAATGATGAAGATGCTAAGTCAACACAAGCCCAGATCACAATTTAATAGGAAGCAGGAAAAGTTTATTAATTAAACAGGCTATAGAGTTGGTATGAAGTCATTTCAAATGTCAACAAATCTATCAATTAGGGAATGAGAAAATGATTTTCAAGGAAACAGTATCATACAATGACAAACATTTGGATTTAAAAAAACTACAATTACTGGGCCAGGTATATGGTTCAGTGGTAGAAACTTTATCTTTTATGTGGGAGGAACTGGATTTGATTCCTATACTGCAAAACTCTGGTTCCCTAGTAGTAGGGGAAGTGGATAGGAGAAATTAAGAGGTGGGCTAGAAGTAATACAAGGGCAGTGATGGAGGGTCTTGGGAACTTAGGTCATGGTGAATGTGCAATAACTTTGTAGATAAAAAATAATGTTATCTGAACTACAATATAAATTATTGAAGAGTCTCTGTTCCTGGGTAAAAAGAAAAAGTATAAAGAATATAATCAAAGGAGAAATACCTATATTACCCTTGAACTTGAACTATATAAATAAGGATATGGAAGAAAGTAAACTGAAAGGGTAATGTAAGAAGAGATGGATGGATGTTAATAGAAGCTGGGGCAGGGGCTTATGAAGAGGTGTTATGAAACCACTTACCTGAACCATAGAGCATACGGAAGCATGAGATCCAAACTACAACAATCAAATTTTAAAATATGCCTATCAAGAAGGCAGATTTGAGGGTGGGAGGGAAAAGGAGGCACTGATTGGGTACTGAGAGAGAGAAGTTGGCTCTGGTGGCAGAACAGATGTCGGGAAATTGTATAGCTGAAATTCAACTATGAATAATGTTGGAAGCCATTATGTCTAAATAAAAAAGTCTTAATATAATCCAAAATCTCAGTTTCTAGGAGTTTATCATTAAATTGTAAACACCACCATAAGAATTAAAAAAGAACTGTCCCAAGGTTACTAAAAAGTGCAAATATACTAAAGACACCAGAAAATAAAAAATGTAAGACATCAAACAGATGAAAATATTACAAATACATATATCTGACAAAGAACTATCTTCATTTAGATAATGACTTAATTAGTAAAATTTGACAAAACAATCTGAACACCTCACAAGAGGAAATAAAAGAGAATGTGAAGGACACACATCAAAGGATGTTCCATATTATTAGTCATTACGAAAAGCAAATTGAAACCAACACAAAATATATTCACATTGATATAATTAATATAAAATACTGAAATATCAAGAACCATGCATTAGAGAAATTAAAAGGGTCATAAGAACTTTAAATGAAAGTTAAGTATTATCATATCTAATTAAATATATTTCTACTCTATGGACCAACAATTCTACTGTTTACCCAATGGAAATTAAGAAGCATCTATCTCTTCAGACTAATGCAGAAATTTTATACAAACTTTAATAGAAATAAAGTGGCAATAATCCAGAGATCCATCAACAGACAAGTGAACAAACACATAGGGATAATACAATACCACTCTGCCTTAGAAAGAATTATTGAAACATGAAAGAATAGAGTTGAATGTCAAGAGGTCCAACCAAGTATCCCATGCATATGACATTCTCTAATAGGCAAAATTAAGCTTTGAGATAGAAATTGGGAGCAGTAGGTGCCTACAGAAGGAAGGGAAGAGAAGGGAAGGGAAGGAAAGGGAAGGGAAGGGAAGGGAAGGGAAGGGAAGGGAAGGGAAGGGAAGGGAAGGGAAGGGGTTAAAAGTAAAAAGAATAAAGTAAAGTGAATTTTAGAGTTTTGTTTTATTGTACACAACATATTGGTTCAATGCATAATCAACTGGAAAAACAATTTATTTTACATTTTTCAGATTTGAAATCCAGTACATATTTGATATTCACGGCATGTCCTAATTAAAACCATATTCCTAGGGCCTACATGGTTGCAGAGGGGATACTCCTGGCCTTGCATGGCAACCATGTCTGAATACAGCTCAAATGGAGGGCCAAGGAAACAAAGCACTTACTATGATTCAAGAGCACTGGTCAGTACGGAAGTACTTGGTTTTACTGTTTACTCTGAGCAAATGAAAAGTAGTTCCAAAGAAATAAAAGCTCAACTTCACATGACTTTTCTGGCAACATTTTTGCACAAGTCTTATTTAAAAGCTCCAGAAATCTTATGATCAAGTGGCTGCATGAAGGTCCCATGGTTTTGAAAGAAATAAATGAAAAGCAATTTAATCCTATTGTGTAGTGCTTATTAAATAAAAAAGGATCTGAGGCTCAAGTACATCTGTGTTCTCAAAACCAAGAGAAATGTTGCCATAAAATATTTCTAGGCAGGGAATATAGCTCAATAGTAGAGAACATACAAACATACTGTGTATGCATAATCCTTGAGTGAGAATCTCAGGTTTGAGCTGCATTATTGAATAAATAATAATATGCTCTGCATGTGTCCTTCTGAACAATTAAAGCCAAGAGGGATTTCTTCAGTGTGGATGAGGGGGATGGTTCTTCAAAAGATATCTTCAAATAAAGGAGAGAAATTCTCACTGTGAATGTTCTATGAACCAGAGAACATTGATTGCTACAAGAAGCACGTACACTAAAAATACATGTAAGCACACTTCCCAGAGCATGCTCAGTAAAACAGTGCCAGGAGAGAAGAGGCAAATGAGGAAAAGGACGAGAGGGAGAAAAGGCAGAATTGATTCTGGCCCCAAGAAAGAAGTGTTTGTGCTTAGCCTTCTGTGTCTGCACCAGGTTCTTTGTTCTGTCCATTCCAGAACTACTCCACCACAGTTGGGCTTAGTGATCAGGCATTTCCCAGCCACACACACACATACACACACACACACACACACACACGACAAAGACGCACATGACAAACATATACACACCCCACAAAGACACACATAAGACATACAATCCACAAAGACACACACCACAAAGCACACATACACATACACACACAAACACAACTCACCCCTTTCTGAGATGTCTTTAGTTAAAGATACCTTTGTTTGAGGCTGGAGTGATAGCACAGTGGGTAGGGCATTTGCCTTGCACGCGGCCGACCCAGGTTCGATTCCCAGCATCCCATATGATTCCCTGAGCACGGCCAGGGGTAATTCCTGAGTGCAGAGCCAGGAGTGACCCCTGAGCATCGCTTGGTGTGACCCAAAAAACAAACAAACAAAAAAACCAAACAGATACCTTTGTTTGAAATCTTTGCCTTCTGGTTACTTTTGAGAAACCTTCTTTGTTTCCCTATCTTACTCACAGAAAGGACACTTGGCACTGGGCGGCACAGAGACTCTTCAGGAAGGACCTGGTGGCTCCTGAGCACAGCTGCCCTGAGCACTGCTGAGAGCATACCCTAACAGATATTTATTTGTTTACTTATTTATTTTTAATGTAGTTGTACTGCTATTCATTCAATCACTGATTAAGCTGACTGAAGAAGGCATAAACTCCACATTATTTTTTTAACTTTTAAATTTTATTTTCATAAAGTTATTCACAATAATTGTTTACATTCAGCATTTTAACACCAATCCAACCATCATTACACCTTCCTACCATCATTATTTTGAATTTTCCCATGCCACCCAAGCCTGCCCTCTAGGCAGATACTGAATAAATTATTTTGTATTGCTTGTTATGAATAGTATGAGGTATCCTGTGACCGTAAAAGTGGCTGTGAGCTCCCGGAATTCTAAACTTATTGAAATATCTGGGGTCTGGAGGCATCTCTGTGGGATGCTGCTCTCTTCTGATACTCATTTGTAAGTCTCTTAATCATGGCTGTTAATGTGCTTAAATGGCACCCAGAGGCAGTTCTTGGGCTTGACTGCCAGGAAACTGGAAGGGTGGGGAGATGGGGGAGGTCACCATGCCCCAACTCTGTGAAGCCTGGCGTTTTCAGTCAATGGTCTGAATAACTGGTTTTTTTCAGCGGACTCAATCTCATGCATGGGGGGCTTGGGACAAGCCTGTGAAGGATGGCCCTGAGTGTGGAGGCAATTGGGCTCTGGAGGTTCTTTTGGGGAAGGTGGAGGGACACATCTACCCACGTCCGAGGTGCCCCCAGTGAAATCACCTGGAGCGGGTGGGGAGACATCTCTGCGAAGTGCTGTTCTCTTCGGAGATTCATTGTGAGTCTCTGAATAATGGCCACCTAACAGATATTTAAGGAGAGAGAAAGGTGACGGCTGGTCAAAAAAATAAGAAACACCAACCTATGTGGTTATATCATTTCTTTTAAAATTGAGGAAACAAAACTCTCAAATTTCATGTTTATTCCCTTCAGCTATGTTTTCATAGTCCAGATGTAGGAATATGAGATGTATGAGAGGAACCTCTTGCTTCTGCCCTGAAATGGTCATTCTTTTACTCATATCTCCAAGAAAAGTTGAGATGAAGGATTATTTTAGGAGGCTGTCAGGATGATATCTATATAGATGTCTGTAGACACAGCTAGAGGTTCATAAGAAACAGAAGATTGGTTTCACATTTACCAATAATGAAAACGAAAATGAAAAAGGAAGGGCAACATTCTCAAAAGAAGGCACTAGATTATTCCCAAGAATTCCGTGCAATTCAGTTATCAAGAGGAAGACCCAGTATGACGTATTGGTTTTTGTGCCTAGGGAAGATGTGCATTGCAGAGTCTGAGTATTATTGATTTTATCACAGATGTAATGTAGATGAAGTCTCAGGACTCCACTACTCTAATTTTCTAGTGTAGTGGTAAATAATTAGAAAGATGATTAAATCCCCATGGTATTCTAAGCTATCTCTTAGGGAAAGGGTTTGAGTGTAATATTTAATACCAAGGATATGATTAAATCCTGAAAAGTCAATGAACAAATAATGCCTAGTAAAAGGGGGAAAAGTTCGCTTGCAACTATTATGTTTATAAACAAAAATTAAAGGCATAAGTGTTCAGACAAATAAAATCACACACAACTTCTAAGTGTTTTATCAAATCTTTTTATGATCCATGCAAGTCAGGGAATGTTTAGAAATCTACAAAATTGCAGTGTCCCTCAGACTGTTGATTGTAATACTGCTGTGTCCTCCGAATAAGAAGAGAGTACGTGACTTGTACTTATTCATGTCATGGTTTGTGGCTGTTCCTCCCACCCCGCCCAGAGTCCAGAGAACAGAGCAGAGCAGTGCTTGCAGTAAAGGTGAAGCCACGGCACAAAGATTCAGTTTCCAGCCCTGCCTGCCAAGTGCTTCCTCTGCGATTTGCAAAACAGATTTTGATTTTGATTCTTCTTAGGCTGTTTCCTTAAAATCTGGAATAATCATACTCACCCTACAAGATTACTGAGGCTAATTTCCACTTGTGAAAACTGAATGAATAAGTGTATGGGATGCAAATATTCAAAACCCGTCTCATTTACCTCAGTTATTCTGAGTCCTTCTCCCTGGAACGTAACTGCAAATTTGATGGGAAAGTTGTGTATAAACCCACCAAACTCAATGATCAAAAGCAGTAACACAGAGACTCAACTACCACCAACCAGCCCAGCAGATCCTCCATTACTTTAGTAACACCATTGTGATATGCAGCAATTATCACAGTTGAATTTTATTGATCTATTTTGATTATTCCATTTGCCATTTTGTTCATATTGCTTCCAATGTGAAGTAACAAGAACAAAATGGCAAATGGAATAATGCTTTCATTATAACAGTAACAAGCAATATGAAACAAATTTGCCTGTACCTGCTAAGGGGGCAGTCTTAGGGGGTGGGTAGGAAAATGGGGATATTGGTGGAAGGAAGGTCACACTGGTGGTGGAGTTGGTGTTGGAACATTGAAGCCTAAAACAACTGCATTATAAACAACCTTATAAATCACAGTGTTTAAATTTTAAAAAGTTAAATAAAATACAATGTCCAAAGATGTTCTAACTATTAAATATTAAAGCAAGATTTTAAAATAAACATAATATAGAGACTATAGGACAAAGTTAAACTAGAATTACAAAAATAGCAAATAAAAAATTAACAGTTGTTTAGCAATGGCAAATATATCACTGAAGAAATGATTAGAAGAAATTAAACAGGTAAAAGCAATGAGATTGTAATAAGTGCAAAAAGAACAAATAAAAGTATATATATACATACATACATATATACATCCATTTATAAGTAAATTTCATGACATTAATCTTCCTGGTAGCTTCATAGTATTCCACTGTGTAGATATATAATATTTTCTCTATCCAGTCTGTTCTCGGGCACTTGGGTTGTTTCCAGATTATGGCTTTTGTGAACAGTGCCGCAATGAACACAGAAGTGCAGATGGTGTTTCTGTTGTATGTTTTTAGGCCCTCAAGGTATTTTTCCAGAAGTCGTATTAGTGGGTCATATAAAAGCTCAATTTCTAGTTTTTTAAGGAATGTCCATTTTGTTTTGTAAAAAGGTTAGACCAGTGGGCATTGCCACCAACAATAAAGGATAGTACCTTTCTCCCCCAAACCACATCAGCACTGGTTGTTCTTGTTCTTTTGGATGTGTGCCAGCCTCTGTGGTGTGAGATGATATATCATTGTTGTTTTGATTTGCATCTCCCGTATGATAGTGATGTAGAGCATTTGTTCATGTGCTTTTTGGCCATTTGTATTTCTTCTTTGAGGAAGTTTCTGTTCATTTCTTCACCCCATTTTTTGATGGGGTTGGACATTTTTTTTGTAAAGTTTTACCAGTGCCTTATATATCTTGGATATTAGCCCCTTGTTTGATGAGTATTGAAAAATACTCTGTGTTACTAATAATCAGGGAAAAATAAATCAAAATATCAACGAGATATCACTTCACACCAGAAAGTCTGGCACTCATCAAAAAGAACAACAACCAGTGTTGGCACGGAAGTAAGAATATTTCTTCCTATTCCATGGGATGTCTTTGTAATTTGATCACTGTATCTTTTGAGGTGCAGAATCTTCTTGGTTTAATGTAGTCTCATTTGCTTATCTTTGCTTCCACTTTCTTGTCAGTGCAGGGAATAATTATAATAAAATAATAATAATAATTTTAATAATGATATTTTATGTATATCTCATCTCAACAGCACACCAATCACCTGAGTACTGACTTCCTTCCATCTTCAAATGTGAATGATAAATGCAGCAAGGAAAAAATAATGTAGAAACAAAAAATGGAGTAGATAATAAATATCTGCCAGCTGCAAAACTATGCCAGGCAAGTATAGAATAAGATTATTTAGGGTCTTTTAGAAGGAGGGACAGCATGAATAAAAATAGAATAGGAAACTGTCAGGACTTTATATTTTGGGTGTGTATTCTAATAATTATTTAAAATACCCCCAGCCTCTGATTCATATACCCATTGAATGTTGAAATGTTCATAAACTGTTCTTAATGTCTTTGTCAACAATGATTCACCTAGCAGCAAATTGTGTGGTTTTCTTTTCTTATGGTCAAGTAGTAATCCACTGTGTGTATGTACCATAGTTTGTCCAGTTATCTGTTCTTGGACATTTGGGTTGTTTCTAGATATTGGCTATTGTGAATAGTGCTGCATTGAATATAGAAGTGAAAACGTCTTTTCTGCACTATGCTTTTGGACACTTAGGGTATATTTACAGGATTAGAATTGCTGGATTATATAGAAATTCAATTCCAAATTTTTTGAGGAATGTCCTTAGTGTCTTCCAAAAAGGCTGAATAAGTCTAGATTACCACCAGCAGTGAATGAGGGTCCCTTTATCCTTACTTCTGTGCCAAACTGGTTGCTGTTCTTTTTGATGAGTGCCAGACTATCTGGTGTGAAGTGATATCTTGTTGATATTTTGATTTACTTTTCCCTGATTATTAGTAGCACAGCATTTTTCATGACTTTTGTCCATTTTTATTTCTTCTTTGAGAAAGTGTTTATCACTTTTCCCCATTCTTGATAAAGTTAGATGCCTTTTTTTCTGTAGAGTTTCACCAGTGTTTTACATATCTTGGATGTTAACCTTTTATCAGATGAATGGTGGGAAAATAGTATTTTCCAACCTGTGTCTTTGTTTTGGGGGCAGGGGCTAGGGGGAAATAAGTTAAGGAAGAGAACAGTGGGAAAATAGTGAAATGGAAAAGTGCCTGCAAAGAGGCAGACTAGGTTATGGGAGGGAAACTGAGGACATTGGTGAAGGGTAGTGGACACTGGTGAGGGGATTGGTGTTGAAACATTGTATGCCTGAAACTCAATCACAAATCTTGGCAATTTTGTAACTGGTGAGTTAATAAAAAAATTACCTAAAGATAAAACAGATAACTTAAAGATAAACCTGTTGGGAGCCTGGAGAATTTGTCAGGGAGATCTTTTGTACTGAATGAATGACTTGCCTATGAGAACATAGGTTCAGCCAGGTGACAACCAGTCCATGTGTGCTTGTCTTCATACTTGTATGTTTGTCTCATTCTCTGCAATGAGGTCAAAGGTGAAAGTCCAGCTGGCTTCCCCCTTGGGTCTGCTGTGTTCCTGCTATGCTGAGCATGATTCTGTATATTTGGCTCCACTAGGAATCTCCAAGGGATTAGGCTAAATTGCTTTTTCTTCCCTGCTGGTCCTAAACAATGACAGGAGGTACATACGTGTGCAGTATGAGGTGTGATGAGTTAGAGCTGACATGTGACCACACATGTCATTTGTGATCATTTAGTTAAAAAGATGTGAAGGAGAGCCTGCCAAGATGGTGAAGGTCGGGCATGGAGGCTGCCAATGCCAAGCTGGAATGGTAAGAAATATACTTTGGTTCCCAAAAAGTCTTTGGAGAAGTCAGCTGAGACATTAACCTCACCTGGAAGGTTGGAGGAGTAAGCAGACAGTCTGAGATGTAGACTGAGATGGGACTATGGAGATTAATGAGTTCCTCAAAGAAAAATTTTATTTGTTTATTTTAATTTATTTTATTTGAACACCAAGATTTGCTAAGTTGTTCATAGATATAGTGTTCCAACACCAATCCCACCACCAGTGTGACCATTCCTCCACCAATGTCCCCATTTTCCCACCCACCTCCCGAGCTTGCTCCCTTAATAGGCATTACTAATTTACTTCATATTACTTGTTACAACAGAGTGGCAAATGAAATTATCAAAAATACTAGTAGAAGAGGATTTGTGATATTTGTTGTATGGCAATGGTGCTACTAAAGTCATTGCCTGAAGATTTACTAGCTTGTACTAGTTGAGGCTTATGTGCTTTTTCTTATTGAGCTTGGTGGACTTCTACCAAGTTCACAGTGATCCTACTGTGCTGACAGTACTGTGAAATTAGGATGTGCTGCCCAGCCATGTAGGTGTCGGCACACTTCAGGAGCTGTGGGGCTGGGACAACTTGGCAGCTTAGAAGATTGAGGAGGTTGTAGAGCTGAGCAGTTTCTGTGCTGCAGGATGTCAGGTGTGAGCAGGGGCTTGGGGCCTTCCAGTTGGGAGGAGAATCTATCTGCCCTTCTCCATCTAAGGCCCAAGAGTTCTCATCCAGGAGACTAGTCTACCTGGGCTGATTCAGGAACCTCACTTTCTTTCTTTTAGGCGAGGGTGATGCGTTTGGGGCCTTACCCAGTGGTACTCAAGGTTGACTCCTGAATCTGTACTCAGGCAGGACTCCTGGAAGGCATAGAGAACCATATGGGATTCTGGAAATCAAACCCAGATCAGCTGCATGCAAGGCAAGAGCCCTACACGCTGGATTACCAACAGCAGTAGTACACTGCTCCAGCACCAAGCTTGGCATTCTCCAAGGTTAACTGTGGAGCTAGATCATTTATATGCTAGAGGATGTCAAAAATAAAAATTTTAAACAACCATAATTGCAAGATATATGTATCCAATTATTTACAATAATAAACTTCTCAATAAAAATTATAAAATTTAATTTTTAAAATTTGTTTTTCTTGAGTATCTGGAACAAACAAATAGTCTTTAGTGTTCTATATTCTGAGAGCAGTAAAACAAGTAAATTTGAGAACAATTTAGAACACACCCAGTATAAACCCTCAGATATATGGTCAGTTACTTTGTGAGGAAGGAGCTGAACTCATGAAATTGAATAGATATAGCCTGTCCAACAAATGGTGCTGGGAAAATTGGATAGCTACATGCAAAAAAAAAAAAAAAAGAAATTGGATCTGAATCTCATACCTTACACAAAATTTGGTTCAAATTGAGTCACAGAACTTGATAATGTACCAGATTTCATAATATACAATGAGAAAACTATAAGCATAATTCTCCAGAATTTGGACCTCAAGGGCCAAATGATATGACTCTATTGGCAAAGATAACATAAACAAAAATTTTAAAATGGGACTACATCAAATCAAAAAGGCTTTGCACAGTGGGCCCAGAATAATAGTACAGCAGACAGGGTTCTTTCCTTGCTTGTGACAGACTCAGGTTCAACCCCTGACACCCCACATTGACTACCATCCAGTATATCCCTGAGTGCATATCCAGGAGTAAGCCCGGAGCACCTCTGGGTGTGACCCCAGAACAAAACAAAATTTCTGCATGCAAAAGAAACACAGGGTAAAATTGAAAGACACTATTCTGATTAGGAGAACATATTTTAAAAATATGAGTAAAGGATTAATATACAGGATATACAAAGCACTCACAAAGATCAACATCATTAAATGAAATAACCACACTGAAAATGGAGACAGGCACTTCTCATAAGAGGACAAATAAATGGCCAGAAGACATACAAAGACTGCTCATCATCACTTATTATCAGAAAAACCCAAATTAAGAAGCTAATCAGATATCACCTTACACCACTTAGAATGGTATATATCAGGAAGGATACAAATAACCTGTGTGGATAGGGATGTGGTGAAAAAGGAAATCTCATAGGAAAGTTATCTCATTCTGTCCTTATAAAAAACATTGTGTAGGTTTACAACCTGGCAATCCCACTACTTGGTATCTACCCACAAGATGCAAATACATTCATTCAAAAAGTCTTTTGCACACCTATATTTATATGCAACACTTAGGACAATAAACAGGTTTTAGAAGAACCCAGGCACCCAAAGACAGCAGAGTGGATCATGAATCTGTTGTATATACACATAATGGAATGCTATTCAGTCACAAGGTATAATTAAATTATTCCACTTGAAGCAACTGGAGGATCTTAAATTAAGTGTAGTAATCAGAAGGACAAGGTCAAACACAGGATATTCTCATTAACCTATGACAAATAGAATAACACATATGTAGCAATCACTGTCATCGATTTGCTTGAGCAGGCCCAATAACGTCTCCATTCATCCTAGCCCTGAGATTTTAGCAGCCTCTCTTTTTTTTTAAAATTTTTTAAATTTTATTGAATCACCGTGAGACAGTTACAAGCTTTCATGTTTGGGTTACAATCTCAAAATGATCAAACACCCATCCTCCACCATTGCACATTTCCCACCACCAATATCCCGGGTATACCCACCCTTTCCCACCCTCCCCGTGCCTTCATGGCAGACAATATTCCCCATACTGTCTCTCTACTTTTGGGCATTATAGCTTGCAACACAGACACTGAGAGCTCATCATGTTTGGTCCATTATCTACTTTTGGCATGCATCTCCCATCCCAACTGGTTCCTCCAGCCATCATTTTCTTAGTGACCCCTTCTCTAATCCATCTGCTTTCTCCCCTCCGTTTATAAAGCAGCCTCTCTTTACTTATGTCTGTTTCTTTCTTTCTTTCTTTTTTTTTTTTGGTAGGCAACAAACATTTATTAAAGGAACTGAGTTAATGATGGTCCCCACAAAGGGGGTCAAATGCATAAACAGGATATAGTAAATTAGTTTTAGTGCTCCACGTTTCACTTTGGCAGGTTTAATATTTTCCTCGAGAAGATAAGTGAAACCATTTATATGCCAAAACAATATCATTTACAAACCTCTTGCAGCAAGGAGAGAGAGAAGAATAGTGCCTCCCAGGAAGCAGGCTAGGGGGCCTGGGGGAGGGGAACTGGGACCACTGGTGGTGGGAAATGTACACTTGTCAAGGAAGGGTGTTGGAACATCATATGACTGAAGCCCAATCATGAACAACTTTGTAACTGTGTATCCCACCCCAATGAGTGACCATCAAATGCTGGCAGACCTGAGGAAAGACATTGACAGGAACGCCATAGTAGTTGGAGACTTCAACACCATTTTTATTACCTCTAGACGGAGCAATTATACTAAAATGGAACAAGAAAACACTTGCTTTGAAGAAAAATGTGGGTGAGATTAACTTAGCAGTCTCTAGGCTCTACATCCACCAAAAGTTAAATACACGTTTTTCTCCACCCGTGCACATGAACATTGAGTTCCAAGATAGATTGAGTCACAGAACATACCTCCATAAAATCAAGTAGATATGAAAATATGTGTATAAATGTATTACATGACAAAGTAGAATTTATATTTTCTTGATTATATACATATTATCTCTTCTTGATTATATATATAATTAGGTTTGTGAGTTGGGATATAAGTGAATAGAAATTGTGGAATTGTGATTATTCTCTGAGGAGTGTATTGTCTTTTGATTTTGACATTTTTTTAATACTTTCCTCGCAAAAGAGTTGAGAAATATGCTCCCTCTTCCGTTTTAATAGATGTATGGTTAGTGTTAATTATTTTTCAAATTTTTCACATGAATTTTTAAATAATATTTTTAAACAAAATATTTACAAATACTGTGGTTTACAAAGTGTTCATAATACAGTTGTGATGGGCTTTCGATGTTTCAGCACCAGACCCACCACCAGAGTCACCTTCCCTCCAATACTGTCTCCATTTTCCCAACCGCCCCTCAAACCTATCCTCTTTGAAGAAACACAATGAAGAAACAAAATGAGCTTGAAAATGACAAGCTCATTTTATATTGCTTGTCACAACTAAATGACTAATATAGTTATCAAAAATACTTCAGTAACCGAAAACTTGTGAAAATTGTTTATCTTGCCATAGGGCCCTTAAGTCTTTGCCTGTGGGTTTACTAATCTGTTTGTTGTTAATTGAGTCTTCTGTGCTATTGCTTTTGTTTGTTGAGTTTAGTTTGCTTCTATGTTACTTTCTTATCCATTGTGTGTACTCCTACTGGGATATAAGTTTTGCATAAAATAGAGGTGCTGTGCAGCACTATATACGGCCATGTGCCAAGAAATTCTGGGATCTGTACAACTGATGGTGGCTGTGGGAGGTGGGTGTGGCTTCTAGGCTTCAGGAAGTACAGGGGGCTGGGGGAAGGCTGCCCACCCTCACTTCAAAAAGGCCCCAGAGTTCTCAGCCTGTGCACCAGAGTTCCTGGAATTGAAATTTCTTTTTAAAAAGAAACTTTTCATAATCATATCCATTTATTCAATGGTTAGAGAATTATTCAAGCCATTCCATTTGGTTAAGTTTAGTAGTTTGTAGTTTGTCTCTTAAGTCATAAGTATTTCTGGAATATATTTCCATTCAGAAGCAAAATAAACATACATTTAGGTACAGAAATAAGTCTCTTTGTTTTCAGGTACCAGGACTGGAGAGAGTACAGCAAGTAAGACACCTACCTTGGGTTTTGACCCTGGTGCCACATATGATTCTCTGAGTACCAGGAGTGATTTCTGAGCACGTAACCAGGAATAAGCCAATATGAGCTGCTGCTTCTTTCTAAGCTGCATGTTGTATGGCCAAGGGAGGGAAAAAGGAACAGAGAATGAATACCAATTGGATCACTGCCACAGTTGCTCAATCTCAACTCACGGCCACCAGATCTTCTGACTGACAACTCCAAGGCCTTTTTAGAATGGTGGCGAGCAGATCCCACTCTTCCAGCTAGCTCAGGCAGCCTCCAAACCCAGATTCCTACATATCAACGTTATCAGCTTCCACAGAAGCTCCAAATTTACACTATTAATAGCACAGTAGGAGCACAGCAAATGCTAAAGGGGAAACATGTTAAAGTTCAACAAGCTAAATTAGCTAAAATAGTGACAGAAAAAGGTTCAATTACCACCAACTAGTTCATTAAATCCTTGGAAAATAACGTCAGTGACACCATTGCAAGAATGTTTAATGGGCTCAAAGAAACCATGGCAGAGGTAGTCAGCAAAGCACAAGACAGTATGAGTGCTTCAAACAATAATAGTGAGTTTTTTGTTGAAATATTGAATGTGGGGCCGGAGCTATAGCACAGCGGGTAGGGCATTTGCCTTGCACGCGGCAGACCCGGGTTCGATCCCCGGCATCCCATATGGTCCCCCAAGCACCGCCAGGAGTAATTCCTGAGTGCAAAGCCAGGAGTAACCCCTGAGCATCGCTGGGTGTGACCCAAAAAGCAAAAAAAAAAAAGAAATATTGAATGTAATCAAAGTAAAGTGAAATTTACCAATTACACAGGTGGGGTGGGGAGGTTGGGGGTATGGGGGAGGTATATAGTGATTCTTGGTAATGGAATATGTGCACTGATGAAGGGATGGGTGTTCAAGCATTGTATAACTGAGACTTAAACCTGAAAGCTTTGTAACTTTCCACATGGTGATTCTACAAAAGAATAAATTTTAAAAAAAAGAAAGTATGAGTGCTGAAATAAGACTATAATCAGAAATGAAGAGTGTGGTAGATGATGTAAAAACTCAGTAGAGGGTTTGGGGAGTCACAGCCATGTGTGAGCTGGTAGAGGTAAGGAGCTCCTTGGGACCAGCAGGACCCAGGCAAGAGACACCTCCACTTCCAGATTCGAGCATCAAGGACCTAATACCTCCAATTACAGGTCAGAGGCCCAGTGGGAGTGGTGGTCACATGCTAATCTCCCCCTAAATTAGCATAAATTAGCCTCTTGTGTGGAACTTTCACTAGGGCAGCCTGATCCCAAAAACATATTAGACCAAAAATTCATTAGCCTTTATGTCAATTAATACTACACCAAAAAAACACAACAATAACAGTGAGTGTGAAAGTCCAAACTGTACATGTCCAAATGGTAAAGAAACGCAGAAAACCACCAGGCAATAGTGAGCTATATAACCTCTCTGACAAGGAATTTAGGAAAGAGCTGTTAAGAATGCATGGGAAGCTAAAAGAAATAGTAGAACACACTGACATTAAAATTCAAGATGATTTGAGAGCAGAAATGAGGAAAATGCAAAAAAATTACTAACATAAATGACAGATCTGAAAAACTGTCATTGAAAGGTGAGATGAAAAACTCAGTGGAAGGCCTCAGCAGCAGAGTAACAGCTACTGAGGACAGATTCAGTGAGCTCCAAGATGAGGTGCAGACAGCCTCCAGACAATAGAAGAAAATGGGAAAGAGACTTGAAATAAAATAAACAGATGTCAAGAGAAAATCAGGATGAAGCCAAGAGGAATAACATAAGGATCACTGGAGTCCCAGAGGGACAGGAGGAAAACTCTGGTGATGAAGAAACTGTCAAAGACATAATTCTGAGACATTCCCAGAGCTGAAAAACACATGCGACCAGATTCAGAAGGCCCGAAGGGTACCAGCTAAAAGAAATACAAATGAAAATACTGCAAAACACATCCTTATCAAAATGACAAAACAATAGACAGAGATAAAATTCTGAAAGCAGTAAGATCAAAGAAATTAATTGCTTATAAAGGAGCATCCTTAAGATTCACAGCAATTTTATCTGATGAAATTTTCAGGACCCGAAGACAGTAGTGGGATAAAGTGGAAAAAAACTCAATGAAATAATTGCCTCACCAAGAATATTTTACCCAGCTAGACTCTCATTAATATCGGAAGAAACAAGGCACAGCTACATAAACAACTCAGGAACTTCATAGACTCAAAACCATGGTTACAAAAACAACTAAATGGGCTATTTTATGTTTCTAAGTATTTCTTGATTTCTTCTTTGATTTCCTTTCTGACCCACTCATTGTTCAGCATTGAGTTGTTTAGTTTCCAGGTGTTTGATTTGGTTCTCCGTGTCGGTGTGTGGTTGGCTTCTATCTTCAGCGCTTCGTGGTCTGAAAAGATGGTCGATACAATTTCTATTTTTCTGATTCTATTGAGGTATGTTCTGGGGCCCAGTACATGGTCTATTTTGGAAAATGTTCCGTGTGCACTGGAAAAGAATGTGTATTCTTTCTGTTGGGAGTGTAAAGCCCTGTATAGGTCTATTAGGCCTCTCTCTTCCATTTCTTCTTTCAGAGTCAGTGTTTCCTTGCTGAGTTTTGTTCTTGTTGATCTATCCAGAGGTGATAGGGGGATATTGAAGTCTCCAACTACTATTGTGCTGTTAGTGATGTCCTCTTTGAGGTCTGTAAGGAGTTGTTTTAAGTATTTAGCCGGTCGTTCATTGGGTGCGTATATGTTTAAGAGTGTGATTTCCTCCTGTTGTACATATCCCTTGATGAATAGAAAGTGGCCTTCGCTGTCCCTTCTAATATTTTTCAACCTGAAATCTATATTGTCGGATACTAGGATGGCCACTCAAGCTTTTTTAAGGGAGTTGTTTGCTTGCAGGATTGTTTTCCATCCTTTGACTTTGAATCTGTGTTTACTCTGTTTGTTCAGGTGTGTTTCTTGTAAACAGCAGAATGTTGGGTTTAATTTCCGGATCCATTTTGCCACTCTGTGTCTCTTGATAGGTGCATTTAGGCCATTGACATTGAGAGAGATTATTGTGATGGGGTTTTGTGTCATCTTTCTGTGGGGTTAGTTGTTCTTATGGGGTTCCTCCTTAGCTTACAGTAGCCCCTTTAGACCTTCTTTTAAGTTTGGTTTTGAGTCTATGAAGTTCCTGAGCTTGTAGATGATATGATACTATATCTAGAGGAGCCCAAAGCCTCTACTAAGAAACTCTTAGAAACAATAGACTTATACAGTAAAGTTGCAGGCTACAAAATCAATACGCAAAAATCCATGGCTTTCCTATATACAAACAATGAGGCAGAGGAAAGGGACACGAAAAAAGCAACCCCATTCACAATCGTGCCCCAGAAAATCAAGTACCTCGGAATCAGCTTAACCAAGGATGTAAAAGACCTCTACAAAGAAAACTATAAAACGCTACTCCATGAAATAAAAGAAGACATGAGAAAATGGAAACATATACCTTGCTCATGGATAGGGAGAATCAATATTGTCAAAATGACAATACTCCCCAAAGCATTATACAGATTCAACGCGATCCCTATAAGTATACCCATGACATTCTTCAAAGAAATGGATCAAGCAATCCTAAAATTCATATGGAACAACAAACGCCCACGGATAGCTAAAACAATTCTTGGGAAAAAGATGATGGGAGGCATCACCCTCCCCAACCTCAAACTCTACTACAAAGCAGTAACAATTAAAACAGCATGGTACTGGAACAAAGGCAGAGCGTAAACCAATGGAACAGGGTGGAATATCCCTACACACAACCCCAAATGTATGATCATCTAATCTTTGATAAGGGAGCAAGAGATGTGAAGTGGAACAAGGAAAGTCTCTTCAACAAATGGTGCTGGAACAACTGGACAACCACATGCAAAAAAATGGGCTTAGACCTTGACCTGACACCATGCACAAAAGTCAGATCAAAATGGATTAAAGACCTCAACATTCGACCACAAACCATAAGGTACATTGAAGACAAGGTCGGCAAACCCTCCACGATATTGAAGATAAAGGTATCTTCAAAGGTGACACAGAACTAAGCAATCTAGTAAAAACAGAGATCAACAAATGGGACTACATTAAACTAAAAAGCTTCTGCACCGCAAGAGATACAGTGACCAGAATCCAAAGACTATCCACAGAATGGGAAAGGATATTTACACAATACCCATCAGATAAGGGGTTGATATCAATGGTATATAAAGCATTGGTTGAACTCTACAAGAAGAAAACATCCAACCCCATCAAAAAATGGGGCAAAGAAATGAACAGAAACTTTACCAAGGAAGAAATACGAATGGCCAAAAGGCACATGAAAAACTGCTCTACATCACTAATCAGAGAGATGCAGATCAAAACAACCACGAGATACCACCTCACACCACAGAGACTAGCACACATCCAAAAGAACAAAAGCAACCGCTGTTGGAGAGGATGTGGGGAGAAAGGGACCCTTCTACACTGCTGGTGGGAATGCCGACTGGTTCAGCCCTTCTGGAAAACAATATGGACAACTCTCAAAAAATTAGAGGTTGAGCTCCCATTTGACCACTGCTGGGAATATATCCCAGAGAGGCAAAAAAGTATAATCAAAACAACATCTGCACATGTATGTTCATCGCAGCACTATTTACAATAGCCAGAATCTGGAAAAAACCCGAATGCCCTAGAATGGATGACTGGTTGAGGAAACTTTGGTACATCTATACAATGGAATACTATGCAGCTGTCAGAAAAAAGGAGGTCATGAATTTTGTAGTTAAGTGGATGGGCATGAAAAGTTTCATGCTGAGTGAAATGAGTCAGAAAGAGAGAGACAGACATAGAAAGATTGCACTCATCTAGGGTATATAGAATAACAGAGTGGGAGACTAACACCCATGAATTGTAGAAATAAGTACTAGGAGGTTGACTCCATGGCTTGGAGGCTGGCCTCACATTCTGGGGAAAGGGCAACTCAGAGAAGGGATCACCAACTATAATGTAGTCGAAGGCCATGTGGGGGAAGGGAGTTGCGGGCTGAATGAGGGCTAGAGACTGAGCACAGTGGCCACTCAACACCTTTATTGCAAACCACAACAGCTAATTAGAGAGAGAGAACAGAAGGGAATGCCCTGCCACAGTGGCAGGGCGGGGTGGGGGGAGATGGGATTGGGGAGGGTGGGAGGGATGCTGGGTTTACTGGTGGTGGAGAATGGGCACTGGTGAAGGGATGGGTTCCCGAACTTTGTATGAGGGAAGCATAAGCACAAAAGTGTATAAATCTGTAAATGTGCCCTCATGGTGATTCACGAATTAAAAATAAATAAATTAATTTAAAAAAAAAGAAATTGAAGAAAGGGGTTTAGTAGATATATGTAGGACACTTCATCCCCCCAAAGGCTGAATACACATTCTTCCCAAGTATGCATGGGACATTCTTCAAGGTAGATCATATGCTGGGCCACAAAACATACCTCCATAAAATTAAGAAGATAGAGATTGTATCAATGATCCATTCAGACCATGACACACTGAAAATAGAAGTGAATCACACACACAAACAAAAAAATTAAACCAAACACCTAGAAAGTAAACAGCTCTCTACTGAACAACCAGTGACTTAGAAAGGAAATCAAAGAGGAAATCAAGATTGCTGGAAAAAAATGAGAATGAAGACACGAGTTACCAGAACTTATGGACATGGCAAGAGCTATGCTAAGAGGAATGTTGATAGCTCTGCAAGCATTCCCCAGAAAGGAACAGTGAGCCCACATAAGTAGCCTCACCTTACAGCTTAAGATCATGGAAAAATACCAAAAAAAGGAGCCCAATCCAGGCAGAAGGAAGGAAATAATCAAATTCAGAGCAAAAGTTAATGAGATGGAAGCCAAAAAACAATCCAAATGATCAATGAAACCAAGAGCTGGTTCTTTGAGAAAATAAACAAGATCAATAAACCTCTAGCAAGACTCACAAAGACATAAAGAGAGAAAAGCCCAATAAACAAAATCAGAAAGGAAAGGGGGGACATTGCAACAGAAATTACAGAAATTCAAAAGGTCATCAAAGATTACTTTGAGAATCTTTATGCCTCAAAACAAGAAAACCTTGAGGGAATGGATTCCTATAGCCTCCCAAGGCTTAACCAAGAGGACTTGGAGTACCTGAAGTGACCTATCACCATTGAGGAAATTGAAACCTTGATTTAAAAAAAAGTCTCCCCCCAAAACAAAAGCCCTGGCTCAGATGGATTCACTAGTGAATTCTTCCTAATCTTTAAAGAGAACTTACTCCCAATACTTTCCAAGCTTTTCCAGGAAATTGAAGAATCAGAAACACTTTCAAGTAGTTTCTGTGAGGTAAATATCACCTTAATACCAAAAGCAGACAGAGATACCACAAAGAGAGACAATTATAGGCTGATATCCCTGATGAACACCGATGCAAGAGTCTCAACAAAATCCTAGCAACAGATTCCTACGACTCATCAAAAAGATCACATACCATGACCAAGAAGGATTCATCCCGGTAATGTAGGGATGGTTTAACACTCACAAGTCAAGCAGCATAATACAATATATTAATAAAATAAAAGATAAAAACCATAAGATCAGGTGAATTAAAGAGGTGAAGGACCCATACAAAGAAAATTACAAAATACAACTCCAAGAAATAAAAGAAGACACTAGGAAATGGAGACACATCCCCTGGTCATGAATCAGAAGGATTAATATTGTTAAAATGGGAATACTCCCCAAAGTATTATACATATTTAATGTTATTCTTATAAGGATACCCATGACATTCTTCAAAGAAATAGACAAAACACTCCTAAAATTAATATGGAGCAATAAACCTCCACGAATAGCTAAAGAGATCCTTGAGGAAAAGAAGATGGGTCGCATTGCTTTTCCTAACTTCAAACTGTAATATAAAGCAGTAGTAATTAAAACAAAATGGCATTGGAATAGAAACAGACCCTCAGAACAATGGAACAGAGTTGAATATTCTGCCACAGATTCTCAAATATAGGATCACCTAATCTTTGATAAAGGAGCAAGAAATGTGAGGTGGAGCAAGGAAGGCCTCTTCAACAAATTGTGCTGGGAAAAGTGGATAGTTACCTGCAAAAAAAATGAACTCTGATCTTTGTCTAACATCAGGCACAAAAGTCAGATCAAAGTAGATTAAAGACTTCAATATCAGACTTGAATCCATAAGGTACATGGAGGAAAATGTAGGCAGAATCCTCCTAACAGTGAAGCTAAAGGCATCTTTAAGGATGAAACAGCACTGACCATGCAAGTGGAAACAAACATAAACAAACTAAGAAGCTTCTGCACTTCAAAAAAAAAACACTGACCAAAATACAGAGAGAGCCCACAGAATGGAAAAGAATATTTACCCAATACCCATCTGATAATGGATTTATATCCTGGACATATAAAACATTAGTAGAACTGTAAAATAAAACCTCCAATCCCACCCAAAACTGGGGATAAGAAATGAACAGAACCTTCCTTAAAAAAATAAATACAAATGGCCAAAAGGCACATGAAAAAGTACTCTCCATCACTAATCATCAGGGAGATGTAAATCAAAACAACAATGAGATATTATCTCACACCACAGAGATTGGCACACATCAAAAAAAAAAAAAACAAGAATAACCACTGCTGGTGTGGATGCAGGGATAAGGGGACTTTCCTTCATTGTTGGTGGGAATGCTCACTGGTCCAGTATTCCTGGAAAACAATATGAGCATTCCTCAAAAAACTAGAAATTGGGGCTGGAGCAATAGTACAGCGAGTAGGGTGTTTGCCTTGCATGCAGCCAACCTGGGCTTGATTCTCAGCATCCCATATGGTCCCCCGAGCACCTCCAAGAGTGATTCCTGAGTGCAGAGCCAGTAGTTAGGCCTGAACAAAAATCCAAAAAGAAAAACCTAGAAATTGAGCTTCCATATAACCCAGCAATACCACTTCTGGAAATATATCCCGAGGGTGCAAAAAAGCACAGTAGAAATGTCATCTGCAACTGTATATTCATTGCATCACTATGCACAATAGCCAAAATCTGGAAACAACCTGAATGCCCAAGAACAGATGACTGGTTAAAGAAACTTTGTTACATCTACACAATGGAACACTATGCAGCTGTTAGGAAAGATGAAGTCATGAAATTTCCTTATAAGTGGATGGAAATGGAGAGTATCATGCTAAGTGAAATGAGTCAGAAAGAGAGGGACAAACATAGAATGACTTTACTCATTTGTGGAATATAAAATAACATAATATAAGACTAACACCCAAGGACAATACAGACAAGGGCCAGGAAGATTGCTCCACTATTGGAACCCTGTCTCATGAGCTGGGAGAGAAGGCAGCTGGAACAGAGAAGGGATCACTAAGTTGATGATGGTTGGAGGTATCACTCTGGTTGGGAGATGTGTGCTGAAAATAAATAAAGGACCAAAGATGATGGTCTCTCAGTATCTTTACTGCAAACCAAAGTCCCCAAAGTAGAGAGAGAGTAAGAAGGAAATTGTCATAGAGGCAGAGGGTGAGGTGGGGGTGGAGGGAGGGATACTGGGGACATTGGTGGTGAAAAATGAACGGTGGTGGAGGGATGGATATTTGATCATTGTATGACTGAAACTTAATCATGAAAGCTTTGTAACAATCTCACGGTGATACAATAATGATAACTTAAAAAACTCAATAGAACCTTTGAAAATCTAATTAACGGCATATAAGAGAGCCATGAAATGAGTTCCAAAGGAACAATATAGGAATATCTGGAGTTTCTGAAGAACAGAAAGGCAAATTTGATGAAGAAACAACAGTTAAAGGAATTGTGTATAAGAATTCTCCAGAGTTGAAGAACACAGGCACCATAATCCAAGAGACCCTAAGAATCCCAGTGGAAATATACTCATACATTGTATTCCAAATGACTAACTTCAAATATAGAAGTTAGAAACAGAATATTTAAAGCAGAAACAGAATATCAAAAAATGAACTTGCATACAAGGGAAAGCCCATAAAATTCATAGCAGATCTATCAAATGAGACTTTTCGAGCCAGAAAAGAATTAAGGAATACAGTACAGAAACTCAACAAAAACACTTTAACCTCTCCAAGAATATGCTTTCAAGGTAGATTATCATTCAGACTTGAAGGAATGATACAAAGATTCAGAGACAGACAACAGCTTAGAAAATTCATAGCCTTGAAACCAGTTTTACAAGAAACATTAAATAGCTTCTTTTAAGGACAGAAGAAATACCCTGGCACCATAGCATTGAGTATGGCACTCACTCATGGTTCTTATGCCTTCCCTCTACTAGATTAATAAAGGTAAGTTTATAGCTTGCCAAGGGATTTTATACATTTCCAATAATAAATTAATGTCTAATTTATATAAATGTTTTATGATTTCTCAGGTTTTTACATCCAGAGAGATTTTTATGGCAATCTATTACTTAATAATCTACTAGACACTTAAGCAGTATCTATAATGTAATATCTCCAATATAAAATCTATATTCCCTTTTTTATTATAAAACATTATACTTTTGTAGACCTGTTCAAATTTTGTTCTACATTTTTTAATTAAATAACAGTGATATACACAATTACAAAGTTGCTGGTGATGGAGTTTCAGTCATATAATTTTCCAACACTCATCCCTTTACTAGTGCACATTTCCCACCACCAATGTCCCCACCACCACCCACCCACCTCTATATCAGGTACTTTTCTTTTCTTTCTCTTTCTCCCCCCACCTCTCCCTCTCCTTTTGGACATTATGGTTTGCAATATAGATGCTAACAGGGTATCACATATATCCCTTTAACTGCTTTCAACACTCAGTCCTTGCCCAAAGTAATCATTCCTAACTATTTTTGTCATACTGGGCCCTTCTCTATCCTGCCTTTGCCCGGCCCCCACCACACAAACATACACAATTTTGGCAAGCATTCAACCATTAAACAGTCCTCCTGGCCCCTGCTTTTCCTGGCCTTCCATATTAGTTACATACTATTTCCTTAGTATCCTAGAAATGAGTGCAGTCATTCTATATCTGTCCCTCTCCTTCGACTCACTTCTTTCACCTGATACTTTCCATGTCTGTCCATTTATAACTAAATTTCATGACTTCGTTTATCCTTGTGGCTGTGTAGTATTCCACTGTGCAGATTTTCCAAAGCTTCTTTATTCAATCATCTGGTCTTGGGAACTCTGGTTGTTTTCATATTCTGGCTATTGTGGATAATGCTGCAGTGAACACACAAGTGCATAAACATCTCTTTTTTATGATTAATTTCTTTCTCTTTGGAATTGTGGTCTGATAGGATAATTAGTATGATTTTTGTGTTTGTAAATTAATGTCAATAGTCATCTTGCTCAACCTTTCAACAGTATCTGACATAGCTAAACACTCTGTTCCTGATATATTTTGCACTTGATTTCTGGAAAATACACTTTCTTAATTTTACTCCTACCTTTACCTGTACAAACTGAACTATTCCAAGGCACAATTCTTAGTCTTCTTAATCTTTAAAAATTCCATAGGATATCTCCACCCCAACATAGTTAAAAATACCATCTACATACTAAGACATTTTTAGTCTCTTCTCTTCCTCGTTGAAAGCAGTTCTGAAATGAGTTTGCCAAAAGCAGGGTGTTAGGAGGGGACCTTGAGACATTGGCGGAGAGATGCCAACATGATGGTAGTTAAGTATAGCAATGTTCTTTATTTTGTTTCAGGGCCTCACCTGGTGACACTCAGAGGTTACTCCTGGCTCTGCACTGAAGAATCATTCCTACTAGGCTCAGGGGATCATGTGGGATGCCGGATCACACCCAAGTTGGCTGCATATTGACCTTGAGAGATGGTTTCAGTGGAGTGATAAGGATGGAAACCCAACTAGATAGTTTTAGAAGAGATGTTCCTCCATGTATTTGACATACTGCCTCCTTTTCAGAAAAAAAATCACTCAATACTCCCGAGAAATCTGCCTTCTTTAAGGGTACACACATCCATCTCCCCATGCTAATTACACCTGAGGATATTATTGTCTCCCCTGGATCATTCCTGTAATGAAGGGTTCTTTCACCCACTTTGGACAATACTAGTTTAGAAGTAAAAGAAGTGGATACAGTGAATACAGGACCGTGTCGAATTTTGCTGCACATTGGAGAGGTCTATAGCTGGAATAGGACTAGGGTTCAAGGTATATTCATTGCATAAAAGAGGTAGCATGTTTGAATACTGATGAAAATGGTTGATAAAGGAAAAAGTGATGCAGTGCTGGGAAAGAAAGGCAATAGAATCTAGAACATAATTGAAAAGTTTGAATTTAAGTGTAAGCAGTGACAATTCATTATTTCAAGGAAAGCAGACAGTCCACGTGGTTTTAGAATGTGGGAGAGGATGTGGATATATACTTAACTGCTTTGGCTCTCTCAGGATATAAGATTGGCAGAGAGAGAGGGATCAGAATTGTTGGTGAATGGAGGACAGAGGAAGTAAGAAATTGTCAGAATAAAAGTGAATTGGCTAGTAAAATGAAGGGTTGCTAAATACTTCCAGTGACCTCTTTTATTTTGTGATCATAAATTTAAAGTGTGACAAGCCTCACGCATGAAGGAACCGGCAGAGGAACCCAGGTGTGCGGGACCCAGGGCTGAGATCTCCAAACCTGCTCGGATCGGGACTGGGCCTCTTCCACCCAGATCCCCCTTTTTCCAGTATCTTGGCAGTCACACCCACCAACTGCCCCTGGCGCTGTGTAATCCCATCAGTTGAAAAGATCCAGAGACTAAAACAAAGCTCCCAGAAGCGAATTTGGCTGCACAACCTCTTATTGTCTAATTCTCCCTCTCAGAGAACCCAGCAAGCTACCGAGAGTATCCTGCCCACACGGCAGAGCCTGGCAAGCTCTCTGTGGCATATTTGGTATGCCAAAAACAGTAACAATGATGGGTCTCATTCCCTTGACCCTGAAATAGCCTCCAATGTGGCACCGTTGGGAAGGACAAGTAAAGAGAGGCTCATAAAATCTCAGGGCTAGGATGAATGGCGATGTTACTGCCACCCGCTCGAGCAAATCGATAAATAATGGGATGACAGTGATACAGTGATACAGTGAAATTAATGTCAGTTTGTCTTATGATCAAATATGCAATCTATTCTAGAGAACATCTCATGTGTACTAGAGAAGATTTTTTCATTTACCATTGTCTTGTATGATTATTTTCCACCTGTTTTCACTCTGAACCTGTGTCTATCCTATGATTTTAGATGTTTCCCGAAAACAGAAAATAAATGGATTTGGTTTTCTGATTCATTCCACCACTTTGTGTGTTATGATAGGACAGTTTGTAAGAGAAATAATCGAACTAATGGGCTATGTGGCCATTTTACTGTGTGGGGTTATACAATTGACCGTTTGGTTTATATAAATGATATTTCAGTATTTCATTTAGGACTGGTTCACTTATCGCAAAAACTGTCAGCTCTTGTTTGTACGAGAGTAGTGTTATCCTTCCCACCCATCTAAAGAACTTTGCAGGTTAGTGGAATTTTTTTTTTAGTTACTTATGTTATTCCACTCTTCTCTCCCCTGTTCCATTTCATATGAGAGATCTCTTGTGATTTTCACATTGCTTTCCTTATTGTTAAGGCTTCTCTTCTCTGTAGAAGTTTTAAGAAGTCTGCCTCTCTCTTGGATTTTGTCATTTTGATTACTATATATCTTAGCATTTTTCTGCTTGGGTTTATTTTTCTTGGTAGTTTTATAGACCTCATGAATCAGCCTCCTTCCAGAGAGTGGGGTAATTCTCAGCTATGATCTCCCACCACTGTTCTTTATTTTTCCCATTTTTCTCTTCTTCTGATTTTCCTACAATTTGGAGATTGTTTCTCTTGATATTGTCCATTAAGCACCTTAGAGTCTCTTACATTTTAGTGCTTCTCTTATCTTTTGCCAGTTCCCTATCAATGCTGGCTCATACTTTATCTTCAAATTCTTCTATATGATTCTCTCCCTGTGCAATTCTACTACTATTTTCGGCATTGGGTTCTTAAATCTTCGGGTCATTTTGTATATAAGGTCATCCTCTAAATCAGTTCTTTTGTCAGTTGTAGAATTTATTATCTAGTGATTGCTTAATTTCACTGGCCAGTGTAGAAAGCGTTGATTTTAGGTCCTCATCGACCAGGCTTGACAGTTTTTAATGGACTGAGGATTTGCCTGGTTCTTTTTCCCCATCTGATTTAGCAGTTGAGTTCCTAGTTTTGCCATTCTTCTTTGAGCTTTATGTTGGAAGTTTACATTCCCAGTAACTTACAGACTTATATGATCAATCAGTTGTTTAGGCTGGAAGGCTACTGGAAGCACCTACTGATAATACCTGCAGTTCAGACCCTCTCTTGAGCTGTGTAGTGCTATCAGACTGTGGCAAGGGGCTTTCTGACTAGTCATCTCACCCGGCTGGCTGAGATAATGACTGTAGGTCAGTGTAGTATGGTTGTTGTAGCCACTAGCTTCCATGTGAAGAGTGTATTCGGTAATAATCTCAAGTGGATGCATTAGCATGTGTGCACTTTGGGGTTCGGAGAATTCTAACTGACATCAGAGAGGGCGACTCCCTGATCTAGAGGCTGGGTCCTTGAGGGAAAGCATGCAAGGTCCTGGATGCAAGGTGTTTCATTCTTCTCCCTCAAGGATCCCAGTCTGGAGCGTGACCATGTTGAGAGGGAGCAGGTGGGCAGAGTCGAGATTACACTAAATATAAAGAACATTGATAAAACAAGTTAGGATGTTCAGATAACTGTCATCTGGTGTTCAATCATCTAATTTATAGGTTATTCAGGTTACCAGGCACACCCTGGACCAGACTTTTGGCATTCTGTACCAATAATCTTCTCCTGAGGGCCAGATTCCTCATCTTGCCCTGTCTAGTCCCCTTTGTCTTTTTCAATATCAGTGTCATAATTTACATACTTAACAAAACTGCATTTCTTTTTGTTTGTTAGTTTGGAGGCCACACCCAGTGGTTCACAGGGGTTACTCCTGGCTCTGCCCTCAGGAATTACTCCTAGCAGTAATTCCTGAGGTTAGCAGGTTCAGAGGACCATATGGGTATCTGGGGGTCAAACTCTGGTCAGAAGCATGCAAGGCAAGAGCCTTACCTGCTGTACTGTCACTCTGGCCCCCCAAAAACTGTATTTCTTATATGTAACATACAGGTGTCACCCCAAGCTGATTTCTCTCCAGTTGGTGAAATTTTTTGTTTTAGGTTTTAAATTAATTTCGATCACAAACACAGTTGTTCATTATACAGTTGTTTCAAGCATTTAGTTTCCAACACCACCAGTGTGACTTTCCCTCCACCAATATCTCCAGCTTCCCCTCAATCCCAACCTACCCCCAGATAACAGATTTACATTTTATTGCTTATTCCAACAAAACTTTAAGAACTAGCAAATAGAATGATCAGAAAATAAATCAGTTAAAGTCAATTAGTGGTTACTATATGATTTTGACCTATGTAAATAAGAACATCAAAACCATTTAATACAACATAATGAAATGCCTATTCTCATTTACATATATACACTTTCAACTCTGAAATCTAAAGTATATTACATTAAATTTTATTTTATACTTGGATCTCGTTATGCTAATGATCATATCTCACCTGTCTTACCTTTTTTTCCCGCTTTTTGGGTCACACCCAGCGATTCTCAGGGGTTACTTCTGGCTTTGCACTCAGGAATTACTCCTGGCGGTGCTTGGGGGACCATATGGAATGCTGGGAATCAAACCCGGGTTGGCTGCGTGCAAGGCAAATGCACTACCTGCTGTGCTATCACTCCAGCCTATTGTCTCACCTTTTAAAGCAATTCTATGTTAATATTTTGAAGTTTACATGGAAAAAGGTAAGGCTTACATATATAAAATTTCCCCTTACACTTTATATGAACACTGTGGTTTACAAAGTTGTTCATGATGATTTGTTACAGGCATTCAACATTCCAACACCAATGCCACCACCATTACCTCTTCCATTGTCTCCAATATTCCCAACCACCCCTTAAATCTGCCCCCATATCAAGCCCTCAGTAATTTATTTCATATTGCTCTTTATCAATAATTTGCTAAAAGAATGATCAAAAATGTTTCCTTAGAAGAAAGATAGTGAAAATTGTTGCATGTCACCATGGAACCATTAAGTCCTTCTATAAGAGATTATTAAGTTTTTGTTACATGTCAAATCTTCTTATTTGTTTTGTTAATTTAGATTGGAAGCTTCTGCATTACATCCCATCCAATCTGATATACTACTACTGGGTTGTCAGTGTTGCAGAGCTGGAGATGTTGTGCAACTCCAGGAAGTTTGGTATTTTTAACATGGTGATACAGCTAGAGTTAAAGTTTTAACTGCCTGGAGGAAAGGGACATCAAAAAAGCAATCCCGTTCACAATCGAGGCCCCAGAAAATCAAATACCTTGGAACAAGCTTGACTAAATAAGTAAAGGACCTCTACAAAGAAAACTACAAAATGCTACTCCATGAAATAAAAGAGGGCATGAGGAAATGGAAACACATACCCTGCTCATGGTTAGGGAGAATCAACATTGTCAAAATGGCAATACTCCCCAAAGCACTGTACAGATTTAACGCGATCCCTATAAGGATACCCATGACATTCTTCAAAGAAATGGATCAAGCAATCCTGAAATTCATATGGAACAATAAATGCCCACGGATAGCTAAAACAATTCTTGGGAAAAAGATGATGGGAGGCATCACCCTCCCAAACCTTAACTTTACTACAAAGCAGTAACAATTAAAACAGCATGGTGCTGGAACAAAGGCAGAGCCGCAGACCAATGGAACTGAGCGGAATATCTCTACACACAACCCCAAATGTATGATCATCTCATCTTTGATAAGGGGGCAAGAAATGTGAAGTGGAGCAAGGAAAGCCTCTTCAACAAATGATGCTGGCATAACTGGACAACCACATGCAAAAGAATGGGCTAGACTCGACCTGACACCATGCACAAAAATCAGATCAAAATGGATTAAAGACCTCAACATCAGACCACAATCCATAAGGTGCATCGAAGACAAGGTCGGCAAAACCCTTCACG